>NC_088793.1:192417615-192748909 GCF_011386835.1 Chrysemys picta bellii
CAACAGAAGGCTCTACAGAAGTAAAAAGTACTATAAAAGTACTGCATTACAGTGACACTCATATACCAGAAGTAGGTCTCTCTCTCTCTCCAGGGCCACGAGAGGTGGGGAAGCCGGTACAAATTACCGGGGCCCGGCGGTCCGGAATGGGGCCCGGGGTCCGGCTTCCCCCTGACCCCCATCGCCTTACCGGGGCCCGGCGGTCCAGAAGGGGGCCTGGGGCCCAGCTCCCCCCCTCCCTCCCCCCTTCGTCGGCCCTGTTTAGCCGGTCCACCCTTGCTGGGGGGCCCGAAAAAAAATTTCACCGGGGCTCGAACCCGCTTTCGGCGGCCCTGTCTCTCTCTCTCTCTCTCTCTCTCTCTCTCTCTCACACACGAATCATGTATAAGTACAAATTACAGCCCTTTATTACTTGGATTTATGCATGAGTCATAATATACCTGACAACAATTTATATCTATTTACATACATATATACATTGTAGCATGTGATAAGAGCCATTTTATGTCCTTATTTTCAGTGTGTGGTGCTGTATAGGATGAAAAACAGAAACATTGTAAAGTGGACAGAAATAAAATGTTTTAGGAAACATTCACTTACATTCGCCAACCATGGCTGCTACCAATATTGCTGGAACTCTGCCATTGGCAGAAGGCAGCTGGCATGGCAGCACAATTATGGCAAAGATGACATTTTAAGAAGCCTCACAAGCAGATATTGACTTCTGTTGAGGTGGCTATCAAGACTTATTGACCAGAGAGGTAGGAATAACAAATGTAGGTAGTATATTGAATTAATAATTTGGTTAAGTATTGCTATATACAATTACTGTAGCATTCAAGTAGTTGGGTTATATTTCCTGTTAACAGTAATATCTGGTGACAGGTTGTTCTCTTGGGGTGTTTTTGTTTTTTTAAACACTTCAGAAAGCATTTGTACAGCATCTAGCACAATGGGGTCCTAGCCCGTGACTATAGCTCCAGGTGCTACCCCTGTACAAATTATTATGATTAATAAAGAGGAGATGAAGATCGAGGTCCAGAAAACATGCTTTGACCAATCACTCAATGAACTGACAAAAAATAGGTTGTCTACTGGAAGTAACCATCTAATAAAGATGGTTGTGCTCATTATGTTTGGTGTCTATTATAGGATAGTCTTTTCAGACAGGGGGGTGCCTAGCAGGAGCAATGTCTTGTTCAGCTTCACGGCATCCACCGCCTGGGAGCTCAGCTTATCAGCCAGCCATCAGGATGCACTCTCTATTATATTGTAATAGTCTGGTTGTTGTATCTATATGTGTCCCCCTGCCCTCTACTGGATTGAATATCACAGCTGCTGAAGTGTGTGTGTGTGTGTGTGTGTGTGTGTGTGTGTGTGTGTGTGTAAGAGAGAGAGAATCACCTTCTAGTGCAGTGGTTCTCAACCTGCAGCCCATGGGCCACTTGTGACCCAATCAGCACACAGCTGCCACCCATGTGACATCCTCAGGGCCATACAGGTAATATTGGATGCAGCCCACATAACACATTGGGGGGCCACATATGCTGCCCACAATGGTAAATAGGTTAAGAACCACTGTTCTAGTGGTTGCAGCCAACAGAGGATATAAACCCTAATACTGCTACAGCTTAGATTCTCCTTGAGCTCAAGTGATAAGCAGAGATGGTCTTCACTACCCACACAGGCCTTATCCCCACCTGATTTTTGAACCCCAGGTAATTACAAGATAATTCTAAATATTCTTTCATTTAAAAAAAAACTAACCTTTTCCTTTGGGAAAAAATCCTTTAAAATATAAGGCAATTGCTACGGCTGAAAGTTTGTTTTGATGGGTTTTTTTTTTTCCTTTTAAAAGAATTATTATTTATTCTGTCCTCCATACAGTTGCCAAGTGCTGGTGTTTGGGGACCATGAAATCCACAACCACAAGTCTTTTGATTTTCTGGGAGGACCCCAGACTAGTTTGTGATTGTGCTATCTGAGCAGGTTTTATGGGGCTCAGGCTGCCAGTTGGCAACTCACAGCCGTACCTTTCAACTTGCCAAGACCAACTGGGAAATGTAATGTGTGACAAAAACCAAAAATGAGGGGGACAAACTAATGATTGATGCAGGAAACATAAAATGCTGTGAGATTCCCTCCTTTGGTGTAAATAACTTTTCTATCATCTCAGTTTTGTGACTATTTCAGATGCTAGCAATTTTAACAGAAGCAGCAAGAGGAGACCAAGTTCGTATGGACTGGAGGTAACTTGGAGACTAAAATGAGTAATATTCCTCAAAAATGAGTACACTTGAGAGGCAAGCCTGAAACTAAACTGCACAGCCAGTATAACTGTTGCCACAAAGGGAAACTTAACAGAGGTGACAAGGCCTACTCGACTAAGAAGCAGAAAGCAACCCGGGGCTCCTGAATACTGCCCTTGCTCTGATAGAGACACGTCTGTAGCCTTGGTCAAATCACAACCTTCCTATTTAAGTTACCCTATTTTTAAATAAGAGGTATCACCACTCTCTGACATACATATATCACAGGGTGTTGCAACACTGAAAGTGCTATATAAATAGAATTTTATTATAAAAGAGAAACAGATGGAAGATGGTGGAGAGAAAATGTATACAGGCGAGAGCAAACAAGATAGAGGATGAAGTCCTGGCCCTGGAAGTCAATAAGAGTTTTGCCATTTATTACAATGGGCCCAGGATTTCACAAAGAAGAGGAGAATGTGACATGGGAAAAAGAGCGAAAGGACAGCTGTCAAGAATGGGTGACTATGAAAGCAAGAATGAGGAGATGGTGCTTTTCAAAGAAAGAAAAGAATAAAAAATAAAGAACAGCAGGCATAAATGAGAAAATAGCGATAAACCAAACGGGTGGGACGTGAAAGAAGAGAAACCAATGGAAGGCTGATAAGCAAAGAAAGATTATTTTTAAGTTAGCGAATTTATTTCTGCTCTTTTCTGTTATTGTACTTATTAGTCCTACATCGCTGTAAGATTAGCAGGGAGAGGAAGGGCTACTTTGAGCACTTATGTGGCTACTTAGGGCATTAAAGTTAAAAAAAAAACTAGGGGGGGAAGCCAGAGATAACCACAATACACAAACAAACCTCTATCAGATGGAGCCTGAAGGATCCAGACCTCCATCTTATTTGAAAGACCTTGGAAGACGTACGTACATGTGTATGCGCTCTTTCCTATGCACAGATTCCATCACAGGCAGTTGACTCTACTACTCTTGAACCAGAGGCCACTCCCATCCCCATCTCTGTACATAAAGCCAATCAGTAACGTTTTGAGACCCTCTATGAATTCTTTATTGCCCACTGCAAAATCTTAAGGTCACTGCTATTCACAGTGGTATGGTCATGGTGCATTGTTAAGTTTTCTTTTGGAAGAGGGACGAAAAATTGACTCAGAGGCTACCCAAAAGTTCTTCTTGTGGTTGTGGTAAGGGAGTCGAAGGTCTGCTAGGGGCAGGAGGTTTAAGTCTTCTGTTTTATTTCTGCTTTCATCTGTAAGTCCATGTGGCTGCAATTTGGGGTAGCTTTAACTAACACCCCTGAAATCTCTGGAGCAATGGAATCAATCACAATATGCCTTTCAATTGGTTGACACTGCTCCATACCTCAATATTTACCTCTGAGGTAAACAATAATTATAGTATGACCTGTCGGTTTAACGGATTGCAGCTGATCATGATGCAGGATTTCTCTCTCATATATAATTTACTTTAAGGTAGAAATTCCAGCCAGAGGGAACCTACAATAGTGTAAACCTACCGTCTCCTCAGTTTGATAAAAGCTATCTTCAGTAGAGAATCTGTTAATCCCTACCCTTTTTTCCAACATAAGGAAAAGTCATTTCTCACTGGAAACCTCAACTCCAGACAATGTTTTTGAAGTCACACACACAGATTCTGCCAATATCACTGTAACTTTGTGTGCCTGGTCTTGAGATGGGCTGATCACACACAAGTTTCTAGTGAGTTCAGAAAGAATGAAGGGTATTAAGCACCACTCTGGATCACCAGATCCAATGTCTGTCGAGACAATCACAGTTCTGCTATTTAGTATTTCATGTGCTGATTAATTCAAAACTATAACAAGGAAAAACATCTTTCAGTTTATCCACAACATGAACATCTACCTTCCTCTCTCTGTTATTTCCTCCCTTCCCCCCAAAGAATCTCCTGGATATTTTCTGTAACAAGACACCACATTTTAAGATAACACTGAAATCTTTCTTAGAAAAGTTATAAAAAAGTATGATTATGGGAGGTGTGGTTGCAACATCGCAATACTTTACATATTGCAAACTTTGGGGCAAACTCAGATATACTTACTCACTCTGAGTAGCACTTTAATCCATGAATAATCTCAGACATCAGTGGGATTATTCATGGATTAATGTGCTATTCAGCATGAGTATGGGTATCAGAATCTGGCCATTATTGATTAGAAGCCATATTTCATTATAGTTACACTACAGCCATGAACTGTGAGCTGATGTCACAACTATAAAATTATTTTAGGCTAGTTAGCATATATCAAACTCAATAAAAAAACTATTTCATCTCCAGATTGTTCAAAAATACAGTAATTCCATAATTATGAAAGCTAATAAGCTTGATTATCATTATGCCTCTGTCCAAAGCTATACTACATACCTGTAAAATGTCATATTGAGTGCAAAATGTTTTGCTGACCTTTAAAGCATAAAGGTGACTAGCACCACTGCATTTCAAAGCACTCTAGAAGTCATGCATTCCAAAACACACTGTCCATTTATCTCCAGAGGGCTTACAAACTGGAATCTCCACAATTCAGATTCTCCATCGCTTGTGGCCAATCCTTTAGCAGGTCAACTGCTCAACTTCATAATGCTTTGCAACAAAAATCACTTGCAGTAATGTTTTTGCTTTGTATATAAAACAAAATGTACATGATATATTTGGTGTTGATATTTACGCATTTGTTAGGTGTTTAGAGTTTCATTTTCCCTGCCAATTGCTGATTTTACTCATTTAAATTACAATGCAAAATATAAAATATATGTTTAATATTCTCCAGGAGAAAAGAAGGACTCCACCCCACTCTCCTTGGATGCAGTGCATATCTCCCGTGCCATGCTGGGCTAAGTGCATGAGTCAGCATAGACGAGAGCATGGTCCTGGCCCCTTCTGAGGCAGCTAGAACTGGCAATGACACTAATATGGAGCATCTCCTACATTCAAGAGAGTGCTAGGATTGCCACTATGACCAGCACTTGCAATACAAGTGCAGTGGAGAGAGGGGAGATGAGAAGGAGATTCTCCTTGCCCTATCCCTGCATACCCATACATAGGCCAGCTACACTTGTGCCTTGGTTCTATATAGCAAAATAACCTGTGATACCAAGATATTTGATATATGAAAATTGCCTCGCTTCAGGTATATTATTAAAATATTTAAACTATGCACAGAGTGAATGAACAGCTCTAGTTAACCCGTTGACTGTTATCCAGCAATAGATTATATTAAATGTTTAATTATTGTATTACTGTAGTCATTTAGCACCTTTAGGTAAGGATTTCAAACATTAAGCCACACAAGCCCACCACTCCCACCGTAAGTGAGTAGCGTTAATCCCTTTTCACCGATGGAGAAACTGAGGAATAGAGTGGTTAAGTGGCATGCTCAAAAACACATAGGTATGTCTCCATATCATTCCACACAAACTATGGGCCAAATCCTGACTGGGCACATGCACATAACAGCACAAAAACCCACCCCACTGCTATTGCACTCACTGGACATGAGTACCACCTTATTCTGGCCCTTAACAAAAGTCATGGGGAGGACATCCTCCAGGTTTTCAAAGACAAAAACTATGCATAAATATAATGGGTCATGGTCCATATGTATGTGTTACTTCTCAGACCAAGCCAAATTAAGCCGTTTGGCTCTATCATAGTCAGAATTTGGTTCTCCATCTATAAAAGCATAACCTCACCCTCCATTGAATGCAGTCACCTCCAAGGCAGAATGCATAAACTGTTTAATAGCACACAGCAACAACACATAACAGAAATAAGAGAAAGCAATTGAGATTTTGCCTCTTGACCCAAATTGGAATTTGGCCAACCCACTGCTTATACAAAGTGACTCTCTTTTGCATGGTACACTGGGATTTTTTAATCAAGAGCACAATTTCATGTTTCCTCCAAAAATCAGTATCTACAGCAACAGCTTCTTAGCATCAGGTTGAGACACTGACTCAATTCTGAATCAGAGGCAAGATTAAACTAAGGCTGGGTCTACACTACCTGCCTGAATCGGCGGGTAGAAATCTACCTCTCGGGGATCGACGCTCTTACTGCACCAGCGGAGGTGGAAGTAAGCGCCGTTGACGGGAAGCCGCAGAGGTCGATTTTGCCGCCGTCCCTACAGCGGGGTAAGTCGGCTGCGATACGTTTGCGTATCTTAAATCGACCCCCCCCCCCCCCCCCGTAATGTAGATGTAGCCTAAGTTGCTAGCATTGCTTCCAGTAGCACCTGGATCCTCCTTAGAGAGCTCCTGTCCAAGGACTGACGATATCCAATCCTTAACTTGTGAGATCTGATGAGATCACAGCCATTGATAGCTGTACATTTAAGAGAATACAACTGTGGTGCTTCGATTTTTAAATATTACCAAGTTGGCAACTCTGACACTCCAGCAGGAGAGCCGGATCCTCCCCGTTCCTGAGGCCATGCCCCCATCCACTCCTCTTCCTCCTTACCCTCTGTCTCTCATTGCTTTTCCCCTCCCACCCACTGCCTGGGTCAGGGGAAACTCGCCTGCAGAGCCAGGGCTGGGAGCTGCAGCTGCCCGACACAGGTAGGAGCCAGCCCTGGCTGAGTTGGGGCTGGCATGAGTTATAACCCAGCGCCTCCCCGCCTCTCCTGCTCACAGTAACCAGACACTGTTGGGTCCCCTTTTCGACCGCACTTTCTAATCAAAAACTGGGCACCTGGCTACCCTAGGGTGCTGCCTGACATGCCACTATAAATCAGCGAAATCCCCATAGATTTTAACAGTGAGTGGGTGTTGTATAATACCAAGGATGGAGTTAAAGACTTTTCTCCTTCTCTGCATACTTCTAGTGTAGACAGGCAATGCTGTGATTTGCCCTATCATCTGGTTCTAAGCAGTGAAAACTGTACTGGTGCAAATTTCAGCTCAGCCTGTCTGTGCTAATGTTGCTGTCTGAAATGCCCAATGTAGACAAGGCCTAAGTTAGTGGAGTGGGGTAGGATTACTCACACCATCTCCCCTCCAACCACATGCCCCGGGGGAGTCACAATTCGCCTGTAAATTTCTATCTTTTCCATTTGCCCAGATCCAACCATCACAACATAGATAACTTTCCTATGAACCCAGCCTTGCAAAAGTTACCAACAAACAATAGTAATAGCGAAGGTTTGAATTCACTCTTCCTCTGCCCTTTCTTCAACAACTTCAAAGCCTAATTGGAATTGGAACCGCTTAAAAGCCAGCATTAAATAACATGAGAAATTCATTTTTTTCTTTTTAAAAAACAAAGAAAAGTAAATGTAAAAACATAATACAATTAAAATTCAAAGTTAAAATTTCACAGTTAAAATAAAGTCAGGAGATTGCATTAATGCAGCTTTTTATACATAATACAATAATTTTCTTTATTAAGGGCCAGGAATTTAAGTTGGAGCATAAGTGGGCATTTATACCATATCCATATGAGAGAAGCTTGCAGAAGAACTTAAATTAACTCTGAATGGCAGGATTTAATACCACTGCTTTTCATTTTGTTCAGCTGTTTGAAAACAGTACATTAACTGTGATGTCATCAACCATTGCTTTACTGTTAGTATTTTTTTTAAAAAACTTATCACTGACTGTTCTTTTAACCCACAGAATATCTAAGCCTCTATTGCTGAAACACTCTTGACCTGGTTATTTCAGCACACATATTTGCTTTACATTAAAATAAGTCTTGAGCTGAAAATAAAGTATTAAGGCCTGAGCCAATGCTCACTGATGCCAATGGGAGTATTTCTATTTGCTACAATGGGCGCTGGACTGGACATTTCATGAAGAAACTATGAGAAAAGTAGAACTACAGCCAGTCTATATAATTGTGTGTATATGAAAAAGGTATTATGTTCACTGAAAACTTTCTCATGCAAAATCTCTTTGAAAAGAGAACACAGTAATCTGGTGATTTGGGGTGAAAGGTAGTTATTTATACGTGTTCTAGCTGATAAAACCTTTCCTAGCAGTTAACCCTACAAACAGTTCTGAGTGTACTGTTTACTAATGTCAACAGTCCTGTTCACTTTGTCACAGTGGATCCAGCCAGATAAAGCAAGGCACCTTGGCAGCATTTGCAGACTTGGGTCTTAACAATGTATAGGTAAACATAGAAAAAAATGTAATAGCAATTTGAAACAAATTATTTAAGAAGCTCATAAAAATGCTGAAATACTTTAACTGTCCATGTCTGAGTTTATCCCACGAAGGCTGCCATTTTCATGGTAACAACAGTCAAGACGTAAGAGAAAGTAGGATAGGAAGAAAAAACCTGAACCTTGAAACTTACTTTAAAATAGCTTTCAATATACATTTTAGCATTATTTTTCAGGCAGCTCTGTTTTCAGTTTGTAATTCTTTATTTTATTGCCAGTCAGCATCCAGGAATTTCAACAGAAGATAGATAATCTGGGTTACCTCACTGAGAAACTCTCTCTCTAATCTCTGTTCCCTTTTTTAGCTACATCAGTTGATGCTCTTCAGTCCTGACACATAAGAACAAGCAGGTTTATTCTCCTGCTCACCGTCTCCCCACAGCAACTGGGTGGAGAACAAGTGAGACCTTGGCTCCAACATCTCTACTCAATGGCCAGCATAGCTAAGCAGGAGAAAGGAAGCAGACAGGGAAGAACTATGACTCAGAGATATCCCTCAGAGTCATAATGCCTTCCAGAGAGCTTGGGTTGACACACTGTATTTCTACAGCAGCGGGGAAAGGAACAGAAATTAGAGTATGTTATGCCTCAGAAAGGAGGGGCAGGTTATCTAATTTCAGCTGAAATTCCCTGGCATCGCATAACTTGAATATATTTATATATTTTAGTTTAATTTGAAAACAAAATTGCCTTTACCTGAAAAATACTTACTAATACAGACACACACACACACACGCGCGCGCGCGGAGTATAAAGTATTTTTCAGACCTACCTGAAAAATACTTTATATATACATATATAAATTTACTCTCAAAAGGTTATATTCTGGCATCTTTAGTCACACTGAGTAGTACCTTTGATGTAAGGTTCCCAGACTACTTGCAAGGTAAAGCTCTACTCAGCACAGGGCATATCTACATGGGGATATTCAAAAAAGTAAAGATGAATTAACAAAAGGTGTGAAGTTGAAGGTGTGAAATTAAAGTACATTTAATCCTTGTGTGGACGCTCTCATTCAGAAGTAAAGTGCCCTTAGTTTTGTTTAACTTAATCCTCCTTCAAAGGGGATTAAGATGAAGTGAATTAAGGCCACTTTACTGCTGAAAGAGAGCATCTACACAGGGGTTTAATACACTTAAACTTTATACCTTTAGTTAAAAGTTAAAATGGAATTGGAGGCTATGTCTACACTTAAAACACTACAGCTGCACGACTGTAGCTCTTCAGTGTAGACACTTATTACGGCGATGGGAAGGACTCTCCCCTTGCTGTAGGTAATCGACCTGCCCAAGAGACGGTAGGTAGGTCGACAGAAGAATTCTTCCATCAACCTAGTGCTGTCTACACCAGGGATTAGGTCAGTACACACCCCAGAGAGATATAGCTATGCCAATGTAATTTTTTTTCAGTGTAGATCAGTCCTGAAAGTCTTCGTACAGACAAACCCATAGATTCATATAGTTTAAGGATAATAGGGACCATTAGATCTTCTACTCTGATCTCCTGTTTATCACAGGATGTTAAATTTCTCCTAGTCACTCCCGTATTGAGGCCAATAATCTGTGTTTGGCTAAAGCATATCTTCCAGAAAGGCATCCAGTCTTGATTTGAAAACCTCAAGAAATGAAGACTCCACCACTTCCTTTGATAGCTTGTTCCACTGGTTAATCATAAGTAAGGCTGTCAGAATTTGATCAAAAATGAATTTGTTCCTGCCTAATTTCTCTTACTTCCTGTCTGTTAGAAGGAAAAAGGCAGCCTTCATGGAATAATTTTTCCCTGTTTGTTTTAATTTATTAAAAAAAAAACATTCTATAACTATAGTTAGGACAAAATTCTATTTTAAACAGTGTCACGTTAATTTTGAAAATAGTGGATATTTTTTAAGACTATGTTGATCTATTATTATAAATCTCTATTTCCAGAATGTAATTACAGCCATAAAAACATATTCGGCTACAGTATATGTTAATTCATATTCAGAATAATATGCAAAGCACATAGGCCTTTGATTGAAAACACTTTCTTGCGCTTTACCTGCTAATGTCCCCCCTTTTCCACCCCCGCCCCCAAAAAACGCAACAAACAACAAGAAGACTTGACATGTTGAGTCTGAGGAAGCTGATATGGATCTAACATGTCAAGAATCCACACGCTAACAAATGCCAGACTCTAACTACCCTAAGTAGACATGATAGGCTGTACTGAGGTTTTCCAGTGATCACACCTAAATTTAGAGAAAGAAAGACAGAAAGAAAGAACTAAGTACAATGAACTGCAAAAATTTTACTTCCACTTATGTTCCTGAGTTTGGGTTAAGTTTTTTCTCCTTTTAGGGGAAATAAAAGGAAACAGAAGAGCACATAAATACAAACAAGGAAATTCAAAGTTACAGCCAGCATGTTATCTTTAATTCATGCTATAGGTTTTAATGGTGGGATAGACACAACCTAGTTAATCAGCATATGTTTAAAAGAAACAAAAAACAGGCAAACTATTATGAGTTGGAGTTACTTTCTTAAAATACAGCTACATTTGGAGAAAAACCAATATCAAAACTAAATTTGCAAACTGCCATAGGAGTCAATGTTGATTATAAGTTACCAGAATAAAGAGACAGAGTTAACATGCCTGGAATAACAGATAGCACTGAATTGTATTGCATTCTATCATTTGTAAAGATAATATTATTTCTAGGTTGGAATTAAGAATGTGCAAGAATTTAAATATCCAGACAGACAACGTCTATCTTCATAATTGGCATGCATGATTTATTTTAAAAACAGAAAAAAACTAAATATATTAACAAAATTTAAATATTTACTCTGCTATTTTTTCAAATGGACAAAAAAGAAACCAGAAAAGATTCCAGACGTTAAATAAGTTTTATGGGATTTTCATTAAATTTTAAGTTGTTTTTAAAGCAGTATTTATTAGTAAAAGCTACAGTTACTCATTTTGATTGAGTGTGATGTAATTTGATTTTTTTTTAAAGTCAAGAGCACTAATATTGCTCACTCAGGCCTCTGTTCACCCTTCAGTGTGTGCGCGTAAATCCCATTAACTTTATTGGTAGCTGTGTATGAGTATCGAGGGAAGAATCAACCCCTCAGCTATAAAGATTAGAAATAATGTAAAGCTTTTTTTTTCTCTCCCCACAACGTATGTGTACACCATTGAGTGACAGTGAATGTAGTAACTTTATCATGAAATAGAATGTGGGTAGGTGTGCACACATACATATATATACAAACACACAGAGAGATCATGTCTACCAGGACACATCTTGGTATGCTCACAATAATTTATTATAAAGACTAAAAATAGATGCATATATTCTTAAAGTTTGGAAGAAGTTTGGCTGGATTTGATTTAGAAATGTTGCATAAACAAAATCATCAAGATTTTAAATTAGGTTTTTATAGCAAGCATGGCTTAATTTTGAAAAATAAAACTACACAAGAAGTTGGATCTGATCATGCAGACTCTCACCGCTGAATATAGTATGCTTAGTAGTTAGGGTTGGAAGGCTTGGGCCTTAAGTCCATTACAAAAAATGAATTGGTTAATCATTGCCACTTAGTACTCTCTTTTTCTTTTCTAAAAGATTTTTAAATCCAAAAAGAAGCTATACATTAAATAATAAATATATTAATTCTCATAACTATTTAACAATGTATTTGGCTGCCTTAGCATGTATGACATAAAGTCTTATTTTCATAGACAACATTTCAATCACATTTCTGAATATACACCAGCAGGTATTGGATGTAATTAACATGTCCCATCCATCCATAAACAGCAACAAACGTTAGACATTGTAACAGCTCCTAAATATTGCAACAAATCAATTATACAAGAGCAGAAAAGGGTACTCAGGCCCAGTGTGGAATTTCAAATCAAAGTGACAAATTTAATTCTCTCTCTCTTTTTCCTTCTTTTCTTTCTTTCTCTTTTTAAAAAGTATTATTATGTATTGGGTTCATGTCAGATCTTTATGGTTACCTTAATTTTTATTATACAGTTATATACATTTTGCATTTTATTTACTATCTGTTTTATATTGGTGCCCATCACCATAGTATCTGAGCACAAATGTATATCAAAGACAATAACAGTCTCAGCTTCAAGCAGATTTTTAACAGCCATGGTTTGAGGCTAACCACAAAAATTAACCTAAGGTAAAAATACAACAACATATTTCAGTAGTTAATTTTTTCCAAGGCACATTGCTTTGTTATCTACTACACACTAAAACTAATATATTCAAAATATTTTGGAGAATTATTTTAATCATAATGTGTCTTTGCCCTAGATAGCCTGACAATGATCAGATACTCTGTATAATGGATCCTGTTTTATAACTCATTCGTAAAAGAATCCTGCTTTTCAATAATATTTCAATTTGGAAAAAAGATACTACATAATTGCCCTTTGTTTAGAGAAGTTCTGTAAAGATGTGTATTTTTTTAAACTATTACAATATAAATACAACAGTAGCTTTATTATAAATATGACAAAGTACAATCCAAAACGGACCATCTAAAATGCCACAGTTGCAAACATTTAAGACTGTAACAAAAATGACTGAGATTCTAATATCAGTTTACTATCCTTCAACAATTTCCCTGACAGTGGCGTCAAATAATGTTGAATTATGGACCTTCTTACAGGAAGTCTTATTTCATGTTCGTTTTTTGATCATTTCCCTGCTAGTCCTTATAGAAATTTGGCGGATTGCCGACTTTCCTTTAAAATGTTCTGTATACATAATTGGCTTGTGTATGCTTAAATGATCATTTAATCAAACTTTAGTATTTTATATTTGTTCAACAAGTTTATTTTTCATAAGAAAATACTGTTGTCCCAATAAAAGCTATCACATAGTACCGACGTACTTTATTTGAATTTGTGTTAGCTTCTTTTTTATATTGTGTTCTTTTAAAAAAGCTGATTTATAAAAGCTACCCATATACACATTATTGTAAGGTAAATGTCAATCTTTTACAGTTCAGGCTATAGTACCGGAGATCCAAGGTGAAGTAACTTTACAGCAAACAACCCCACAGCAAAAGGTAATCCAAATAGGTTAAACTAAGAAACTGAATTTCTATTATGCGACTACAGACACTCTTTTGTTTTATAGTGTGGAGTTGCACTATATCATTTTCCTACCAACACCAAGCAACAGCTGGGTTTTAAATCTTTTAGGGCTATAACAAACATTAAAAAATTTAAACTGCAAATGTTTGAGAGTTAATGATTTTAAATGGTTTATTTTGAAAGTTGTGTGATTAGGATAATACTTCAACCAGGTTTTTTAAAGACAAGGGTACTTGCTGATCCTGAGTTTAATTCTTCCAAGAAAAAACACAACTGCCTTTTACTCTGCGAATCATAACAATGGTAAACAACAACTCTACAGGTTCCATAATAGCAGGCAATGGGGTCACTCTTGTGGGAGAGGGATGTTTTAGTGACCTATTGCCACTGAGCTAGTTAAATCACCGAACAATGGTTAGTGTTATGGGGCTTTACTTTGCAAAATCTCGCATTAGTGTCATAGCTTTCCATTAACCGTGAGACTTAAGAGCACTAGCACTGAGGGGGCCTATAAGGAAAGAATAAATAGGAGAAAAACAATATTTTTTTTTAAAAACCTTTACACTGCACACTATAAGAAAATGTAATTAAATCCATAATAAAAGCTCTTACATACTTACTCATTTATTACTCTCAAAAGTACATGTACTTCAATTTCTGAATTCAAAACTGACCAGGCAATGTAACCTACTCATGGAGTAACCACAACAGCAACAAAAACAGCGCACAACTTGTATTTCAAAGAGGTACAGACCAATAAACGAACTTGGAGGCACATCCTAATTAGCCAGATCAGTGTCAAGCAGTCAACACCTTATTATTTAATCATTAAGGACTAGATACAGCAGTCCTTACTGGGGCAAAAACTTCCAGTGAAGTTAATTCGCCGGAGTAAGAACTGCGGGATCTAAAACTAGTCTCCCCTTGGATTCTCTAGACATGTTTCCATTAATGAGAGCAAGAATTAACCAGCCCAACCATCGAAAATAAAAAGTTGGACGGTACTCTCATCTAATCATCTCACAGCTGAGCACCAACCATTCCGCTGTTGCGCTGGAGACTTTTGAAACAGGCCAGGAGAGCAGAAGTAAAACCCTTTGCACCCACCCATCGAGACAGTTCAATGGAAGTGAGAGAGATGTCCCCAAGTTTTTGCGTTGAAAAATCACCCTGACAAAGAGACCCTTTGACTATCTTGCTGCCCTCCAGTGCCACCCCGGACACAAACAAAATACATCGTCTGAACGTATGTCTTAGTCCCCCATATGCTCATCGCAGCATCTCAGAGTGACCTCGTTTAAGCCACAACTGAGCTGCAGTTTCTCAAGCCCCCAAACAACCTATTGGGCCCCTTATGGCCGTGCTGAGCATTCGGTGCGTACCCTTATTTCTCTCGCACCGGGGGCGAGCCAGGGCTGAGTAACCCCCACGCAAATTTGCAGCTAAACTCCCCAGATGACTTTTTTTTACCTTTTAAACCCAACCATCCCCCTTGTCCCCCATTGGATAATTAACCCAAGCAGCACAGTGGCTGGCTCCAGCGCTGTGTGGTTCCCTGCTCGTCTTTAACCTCTCCAGGCGGGCTCGCCCCTGGCCGCGCATTTCAAGGGTTGGCTTTTTATCACCTTCCCGAGCAGAGGGCTTGGGGACGCGAGGGATTTCGCCTCTTCCGCGCGCTGCCACCACTCCACAGGCGCAAGCCAGCAAAGAGCCCGCGGCCTGAGGGAGAGGGAACCTCGCCCGCTTCCCTCCCTTTTCCATTGGCGCGTCCAGCCGCGAACTCGCTCCGGTTCCTCGAGTGGCGTTTCGCTGCCCGCTTGCCCGAGCGCGCCCAGAGCCGGGCTAAAGCTCAGCGGGACCCTAACAGGGAGGCGACCTCTGCGCGCCTCCAGCTCCATTTCACCCACTCGCCGCTAGCGCAGTCCCCGCAGGGAGAGGGCCCTGTCCCCAAGGCTTGTCCCCTACTGACTCCACTTACCCCGGTCCTCTCCCCCCGCAGGGCCCAGTGCGCCCCTAAATCCCCTTCCTCTCCCCCCTGCAGGGCCCAGTGCGCCCCTAAATCCCCTTCCTCTCCCCCCTGCAGGGCCCAGTGCGCCCCCAAACCCTCTTCTGCCCCCCGCAGGGCCCAGTGCGCCCCTAAACCCCCTTCCTCTCCCCCCGCAGGGCCCAGTGCGCCCCCAAACCCCCTTCTGCCCCCCCGCAGGGCCCAGTGCGCCCCTAAATCCCCTTCCTCTCCCCCCTGCAGGGCCCAGTGCGCCCCCAAACCCTCTTCTGCCCCCCGCAGGGCCCAGTGCGCCCCCAAACTCTCTTCCTCTCCCCCGCAGAGCCCAGTTGCGCCCCAAACCCCCTTCCTCTCCCCCCACAGAGCCCAGTTGCGCCCCAAACCCCCTTCCTCTCCCCCCGCAGGGCCCAGTGCGCCCCTAAACCTCATTCCTCTCCCCCCGTAGGGCCCAGTGCGCCCCTAAATCCCCCTTCTCCCCCCTCGCAGGGCTCAGTGCGCCCCTAAACCTCATTCCTCTCCCCCGCAGGGCCCCCCTACACGCGCTCTCCAACCCGCCCCCTCCCCTTTCCTCTCCTCCCCGTAACCCTAGTGCACCCCCGCCCCTAGCCCCTGACACGCGCCCTCTAACCCCGCAGCACCGCCGCGGGGCTCGGAGGGAAGGGAAAGGAGCTGGGGGGCGGTTAGCCAGTGCCCAGCGGAAGAGGGCGCAGGCACTGCCCCGAGCCCTCAAGCGTGTCCCGGGGATGTCACGCCCGGGGTTTAGAGGTCTCCGGAGGAGGGCGCGCGGGAAGACAGAGTGAGTGGGACGCAGCCATGCCAGGCCCCTGACTCTAGTGGCAACACTAGAATGGCCCAGGGGATTTCCTCGCACCAGGAACCTCACTGGTGCCAGAGGCTGAGCCCGTCTCATGGCCGCAAAGAGCGGACAGCTTTCCAAGCGCCGGGCTCTCCCTTCCAGGGCAAAAGGCGGCTAAACCGAAACTCAGTCGGGCTCTAGAGACAGAGGGGTTAATTAGATAACTAGGCACTCCGGCTCACATAACACCTGACGGGGATCTGCATTTGTCAGCACAGCCTGACGCACACAACAACACAGGTTTCAAACTGGCTGGGCCACATTCACAGGCGAACGGAGAAGGACCCTTCTCTTTTCATCCTCCCCCTTTCCTAACGCGCAGCCCAGTCCTGATTGAACTCTTCTTCTCAGCCAGCGCAAAACAGCCAGCGCCCGCGTACGCTGCCCCACCGCGCCGGGAACCTTGCAACTTCTGAGCTGCACTTGAACATCTCCCTCCGTCTAGGAAAGGCAAAAGACACGTGTGCCGCTTTCCTCCCACAGCCTCTCTGCACAGCCTAACGCTGATGGGAATTAAAGACCAGAAAGCATTCTCACCCCGGCCCCCCCGCCTTCCAACCTACTCCAACTTTCTGAAGCAAATACATACCAAATGGGGCAATCCGGAGGTGACACAGTCAAATGTCACACCTATCGCATAAGCAGTGAAACCACAACTCCCAAGTTAAAAGCATAAACTTTTGTTTTGGCCAACCTAAGACAATTTGGCCTCGCTATCTATATTGCAATCTTTGCAAGCCACACACTGAAGGTATATTACTAACAAGCGGGCACAAGGTGAATATTACCACGGGAGCGCAATGAATTGATATCAATCCTCAGCCTTATAAAAAAACCCACCCCAAACTACAACTTCATTTCTTTAGCTTTCACTTTAATAAAATAATGATTCGTTGGGAGAATGGGGTATAAATCTTCATTTTGGAGGCAATTAAAGTGTTGATTTCATTCGTGCCCCTAAGCGATTCTTGTAATTTGCTCAAATAGCTTTATGTACCCAGCACTCCAGAGCTTTTAGAAACCCATTTTCTAGTTAGACTTGTTGGATTACAATTTTTATTCAACAGCAGCTATCCGAGTTTTCCTAATCTAGATCTGAATTTAACAATTCCCTTATTTTAAACGTTATAATAGTTATGTCGGATGCAAGTCAACCAGATAGAAGCAATGCCCATGTTTCCATCTTGTTTTCAATGTCTCATTAAAAAAGTTGAGAGTCATGCTAACATTTAGAAATAGTTGAAAGCTTTTACATTCTCAGTATAATTAAAAAACACTGGGTTTCTTGCAAGTTCATGCCTTAAGTCAAACCATTCTTCTGTTCTACCGCTACATTAATAACAGTCCGATAATCTTTGCTTCTTTCTCGTACATAAAAAACAACAACATTTGAGCTAATACCAAAGCTGAAGTATAGTGCACCTTTTTGTAAGTAATCTATAAAATAACTCCTGGTTGACAGTGTTCTTGATAATGGCAAAGCAGCTAAGAAAACTCCTGTCTGCTTGACTGCGCCTTGCTTTAACAAAAGGAAACCTCCAGAGTTGTATATAGGAACCAGATCATAGTTTTTAGTTGTTGGGGTTTTTTTTCCCCCTGAGCCAAATACTATTTCTCATAATAAACAACCCACCATTAAAACGTTACAATTCACAACAAAGAGCTCAAAACGCCAAGGTTCACCCACGTTAATGTTTTAGAAGCTTGATTTGGCTTTGGTAACCTCTTGAAATTAACCCCCCCAAAAAATCACACTACAAGCCAGTGAAGGAAAGCAGCTAACACAAGTCGTCACTATATGCACACATTGGGTGTAGAAGCCTTAAGGGTTTGGTCTATCCCAGCTTTAACACAGACATCCTAAAAGCCACTAAACTGTATTTTTTTCTAAAGGAGACAGTTTGAAAAACTTGAAAGATCAATGAAAATAAATTAAAACCTTGGTCTGGTTTTATTTTTCTATTAAGTAAAATAAAATGGGCGCGCTTGCAGCAGGCAGGCTGTGCACAAAGCAATGTTCACTGAGGTCTAAAAGCGCTCGGCCAAGGAAAACTGACAAGACAGACTAATGAACCGTAGAGACAGGAGGAAAATAGCCAGTATTTGCTAGATTTCAAACACTCTCTGTCTTCCCTGGACCACCTATCTCGGATTTTATTATTATTTTTCTAAGTGGCTTCAGCTATTCCTTTCCAGGCATCCAGAAGCCTGCGATTCACGGCTAACGCTTCTATTATTATAAAGGGTAAATAAAATAAAGACAAAAATTAAAAGCGACAAGAAACAGGTCAAGTTTGCAGGCAATGCTTTTACAAGCTCATCTCGCCAGGTCGAATCCGGGAGCAAGCCTTAATGAAGCAATAATAGCCACATTATTCAAAAATTTTCATTTCGATGGAAATTTATCTAAAAGGGACTTAATCATATGCAAATAATAAAAGGAGGCGTAGTGACCCAGCAAGCGATCTGCATACAAATTTCAGCGTGTGCAACACTGGAGAGATCATCATACCTGATCTGTTAGATTTGCTGATCTTGTTATGTCTTCACTGTCTGATTTTGATCCGCCTTCTCTATCGTCTATCACCAAATCGATTGGCATTTTTCCTTTCAAACAGCTAATATACCGGTGGCAGAAATTGTCACATAATTCGTGTACCTACATTATGACAGAGGTAAAAAAAATGAAAATATAATCAGGAGTACATAAGTGAAATTGACAAGTGCAATCAACCAACCCTTCCCCCAGCCTTGTGACATCAAAAGTTCTAAATGGGGGGAACACACAGCAATTATCCCCCGGAGACCTCTAGACGCATCCAGAATTAGGAATAACTTTCTTTTCTCGCAAAATAGAGATATCCCAGAAAATTGACAGTGACAAGATGATTCAGAGGCTACAACATATTCAACACCCGTGTTAAATTCATCTGCTCCCGGAGCTGTGGCCATGAGAGAGGTGACCTGCATGGGTGACATTTAAGGTAAACTATTTAATTTCAACCAGTTATTTCATCATAAAACCTTTCCAAATAGTATGAAGAGAGAAAGGGATTTTAAAAAAACAACAACTGGATGCACTATACTGAAATACATTATAGGCATCCATGATCTTAAACCCCAAATCACTGTAATATATTTGTTCTTGAGTTTCCACTATTAATGGGCATATTTTAACAACTTTCATGTAGAGTGAAAACAACCTGCCTGTGATGGTTAGATAAAATGGCTGAGGGTTCTAAAGAAACTTTTCAACCATTTAAAAACCTCTCTACATGTTTATTTTTTGGAGAAAGGGGATCCTCTTGTAGGCCAGCTATCAATTACATATAAAAATCCACTGGAAACCTGAACGTGCGTTCAACTGAATGTTAGTTTGAATTACATTGCGTTCATATTGCTATTAATTATTATTATTATTGCTGAGATTTCCAGAATAGGGAGGGAAACATATTCTCTCTTAGCTGCATATTCTCTCTTAGCTTAGAGGTGTACAGCATTCACAGAATCAAGAAACTGACACAACTATCAACTCTGCTTTGTCTCTGCAAAATGTTACAGGACAATCTGTGCCCTGATTGTGACCTGCAGATGGCTCTTAAAAAAATCTCGACCAAACTAACTGAAACTAAACAAAGCACCTTCACCAAAAACAATCAATCTCCGAGGCGTGGCTGAAATAAACAAACATGCAAACAACATTCAGAATATCATCTGCAATACACAGAACTACGGCTATTTATACAAAGCCAGCAAGGTATTAACATGAACACAAGGCCGGGTCGTTTGTGAGCCCGGTTTTAGAGGCTGAAATTGTAATTAAACTGCGAAGAGAAATGGACGCTAAGATTGGTCTTGACACTAATTACCAGACAGAAAGACATTTATGCAAATTTACCAGAAGCTTGAACTTCAGCAATACTGAAACGTAGGAGGAAGGGAGAAAAAAATTACCTTCTCTAATTCCAATAGATGAAACCTTAATACTTGTATGGCTTGAATCATCTGCAAAGACACAAACAACACGAGCATCTATCTCATTCCTGAGTTTCGATATATCCCCATAGCTGCCCCTGCTGTAGTCTATAACTTCACTTTTTTTTTAGTAGTAGTAGTAAATAAAAAAGTTGTTTTGATTTATGGCAATAACACTAAAACTTAATAGCAGTGGCTTTGTACGCTGTTTAACAAGAAGCGAGCTAGAGTTAACAAAAAATTCTATTGCAATGAAGTAGCTAAATTATACGGATCGTAAACATTTCCTTCAAAAAGTGCAATCTATTGCAACATCGTTGGACCCTCGCTTTGCAAACTAGGAGAAAATATTCCTAATGCAGAGGCAAAGTATTTGTTTATCCTTAAAAAAAAACTTGACTTCATTTTAGGTCGGTTACTTAAACTATTCATCTCTATCCATAGTCACTGTTTACATTTCCCATAAAAGCTATTTTAAAGGTGCGGGGGGATATGTGGAGACCTCAAATACACTGACACATTCGTAGATAAAACCATGCACTGCTTAGGCAGCCAAGTCTGCCATAAAGACCCCAAACTCTCATTTGGATGGGGCTTTCTTTATGTACCTCGTTATGTGATTTTACTTAACAGGGAATTACCACACTGGATTGCTTGTAATTAAAAAGATCCACGCGAGAAAATTTCCATTTACAGCCCCAAATCCTTGTCAAAGCCTAGAACCATCTCTCTCCAGAGGGCAGAGAAATAAAAAGGGAGCGCTGTTAACTCTTACCAAGTTATCCAGTTCAGGATTAGAGGAAAATAGGGGTTTTTCTGCTCGGATCTAAATATAAGAAAGGGGAGGAAAAAAAGATTTGAAATATGGAAAAAGAAAAAGCAGACGTTATTATTTCTTGCTTCATTACACTGTCGGGTCCATTATGTAACCTTCCTTCAAAGCTCTGACTGTTAGATTTAGTACATCATATAAACACTTAAACAAATGAATCAAATGCACTGAAAATACCCACAGACCTTATTATTAGTTACATCTATCTAGCTACTCTCCAATTTGTGTGAGCTGCACATCCCTACAATCAAAGTTTAAAAATATATATATTCTTTATTTATTTATTGAGCTGGTACAATCGAGACTGTATTGATTTATTTCTGGCAGTATAGAAGGGGAGGCTATGAATGTTTTTTTTTAACGGAGACTTGTTTTCTTGTTATGTTAGAGGTTTTTCCCCCCAGTACGGTTTTGCTGACCTGTTTGGCGAACACTGCTATGTCTTCATTGAAAGACTCTGAGGAGCAAACATCGCCTCCCGCTACCCCGGGCTCCCGGGGAGTGCATGTAGCTAATTCACATTTCTCAAAAATCAGTGCTAAAAGAGGGAACAGGGGGTGTCTGAAAGAAAATACAATAGTCACAAACAAGACAATGGTTAGTCCCAGAATAAGTGTGGGAGAAACAACCAAGGTGATCTTTTAGCAAGCCCACTACCACCACCCCAGCTGCACCCCTCCCCCAATCATAGCTCACCTACCCTTCAACCGAGAGACCTGAAGTCGAAGGCCCTGAGCCATGGACTGTATCTGATGATCGCTTCAGCATATCTGGCCAGAGAAATTGTTAACATTTGCTATGAATAAAACCAAAGCGGTTCCAGCAGCCATTTTGAATTAACTTTCCTTTCCTTTTTTTTTAATTATTATTAGTAGTATTTTTGTTTCGCTCCCCTTCAAGTTGCGGACTTTCTGGATTAAAAAAACAAAACAAAACAACCCAAGCAACCCCCAGCTTTTTGGACTCGGGTGTGGAACCTGCAAATCTCCCTTGGCATCGGTAATGATAATGTTCAAAATGAGAGCTGTTAACTTCGAAGCCCAGCCAAACTGCCAGTTTGAGTTGCCCCAATTCGGGTAGCTCCAGCGATCCATTTACATTCACTTCAGTTGGCAGAGCACGCTTTTATTTGGGTCATCACCCCCCCCTACTTTCCCTCCCCGCAAGTTACTCAATAGAGGCGCTGCTCACCCCTCTTTCTGCTGTATACTATTGCACCATGATACCGACCTTAGAAATGTATAAGCCAAGTGCTTTGATTTTTGCTAGCTGGAGTAACTCTTAAGGAGAAGTTTCAAGTCATTTACTAGCTATAAAAGCTCAACTGAAAATTTAATATTTTATTTTATTACAAAATGCGTTCCATTTCCGGGTTTCATAATTATTCCAGAGAATCCGGAATGGGGTTTAAACCAATCCTACAGATTTGTGATAATGAGATAAAGAAACTGGATGATGGGATGGTTTTGCTTCAAAGCTCGCTGTTCTCAGCGAGATGGGGGGACTGGATCTTAAAGTTCACTTCAACTTAATATGCGCGAACTGTTTTTAAAGATATCCACAGAGCAACGTAACACATCAGTTCCAAATGCAATGGCCTAGAAACTATTTTATAAGTTGCCGCATTGAGATGCCTCAAATGCTGCTACAAAACAGAGCACAGCTCAAAGAAACAACCCCGAAGGTTTCTACTTAATACAGCGTTATATATTAACAAAGCTAAAAAGTTTTATTCAGAATGGAACAGTTCAAGGTATTCTTTCGAAACTCTTCCAAAATATTTACCTCCCAAAACAGGTTGTACCACGGAAATCTTTCCTTTTGATCACAACACTAATGACTAATTTTCCTTAAGCTCACAGTTTAGCAGTCTTTTATATTTAAAAGTTGTGATCAAAACCACATAGGAGTGTAGGTTTATGCAACCAAGTATCTTTCCGTGTACACACACACACACAGAGACACACACACACACACACACACACACACAGATTAGGCAAGTTATAATATTTGAACTGAATACTACCTATGGATAACGTTTATCCGTTTCAAGCCTCATGGAAAGTAAATCTTCTTTATTGGAGAATCATATGCCGAGCATAATGTGATGCAAAGAAAACTTTAAATCCACCCTAAAATTTGCATGCAATTATAATGGAAGCCCGGGTCACGAGAATTTACCTACAATCTGAGGTTCAATGGCTTTTACTTCTGCCTTCGTCAGCTAGGGAAATAAGGGAATAATCATATCTTAACTAATAAACCCGATGCCAGCTTTACCTACCCATAAATGGCATCTTTATCTCTCTTTAAAGCGTCATTGACAGAGGAGCCCATACTGGGAGGCATGGCGTTGGTGTGAGCAGTGTGCGGGTATTGATGAGAATGCAGCGGAGGACCGTGATTCAGATGGTGAACAGGCTGCATGGATCTGGCGGCGTGAGGATCCCCATACATGGTGGTGGGGATCCCTACTCCATCCATCCCACCGTAATGGGGTAAATCGTCGTACTGCATGACAGACAAAGAAAAAAGGGTCAGAAGGCCAGTCGTAACCGGAGGTTAGAACGGGGAAAGCCGTTCCAGAGTCTTTCACTTGGTGAAGGTCCAGCACATGGAATTGGGCAGTGCTAAATCTATGAATTTAATATAAACAGGACCAAAAAAAACCCAAAAAAACAAAAAAGAGGGGAGAGGGTGAAGATCTGTAAAAATACATTTCCCCAATAGGCCCTCAAAACGGATTAATTCTGGATCCTTGAAAAGCATCCTTGTGGAGGGAAGTAGGTAAACGCAGCGTAGGTTGCTTTGGAGTGACGCTCAAAATAAACACGTTACTGAAAAGTTGCCTGCTTCAATATGTCTCCACAGCAAAAGTTAAAATGAGGACACCTATTATTAACACGTGAATTAATACAGGCTCCTGGTTTAAGGTATTTCTCTGTGTGTCTGTGTGTGTAAATCGTCCCAGTGGAAAGCATTTCCTAATGTTTAAATTATAAACTAAACTCTCTTTAACAAAAATGTAAAGCACGAGTTTAGATGCAAGAACAAAGCTGATACTTTTTCTAATTATTACAGCACAATTTGAACATTTGGAATTCCCATATGGAGGAAAAACGTGAGTTAAAGCATTTAATTAATTTTAAGATATCCTGTTTTAAACCTTTCCACTGTTAAGAAGGGAAGTACACAAGTATCAATGATCTGATGTTATCCAAAGTTTAATAACAAAAGAGTCAATTTTTGGTTTACAGCTATTATGTACAAGCTAATTTAATGTCGATTTGCTGCAGATGTGTGCATGTGCTACTGAAAGTTTTGAATTTTAAGTGTATTCTTTGTTAAACATTAAGAACCGAAAGTTAAAGTTTTATTTAAGGATAAGGGGAAGCTGCCACTTTTAATCTATTAAAAGCAAAAGTGTGAATAAGTTGTTTTAAAAAACACTGGCAATTGCTTGAACTGAAAGAGTACAGGCAAGTTTGTCAGGACAGCAACTTTCTTTTACAAACTGTACTTTGAGGGACAGTACACAAATTATTGCAAGCAAACTTAATTTTATGTCGTTTTTCTTTTAAAAACTCTATTCGTTACATTGTAATTGTCCCTCACAATATTTTCATCGCATTTCAATTTATCTGAATAGTCTAGAAAAATTAGTATTGCATCCAAAATAGTAATAAATAGTAATAATAAATATATGTGCATATTATTTCTGCCTACTTAAATATGCAACTATTTTTAAATGAAGGTCTGATTACAGCACTGCACATTTGTGATGGCAAAAAGTTATGTTTACTTAAAGTTTAATAAGTTATCTTTGAAAAGTGAAGATGTATGTCATCACTAACATATTAAAATGTTCAACGACACGTTAGTTAAATATTTTAGACACTGGTGACTTTAAAACGACATTGTATTCTTAGCACTATATCTGTAATACTGATAAATACATACACTTGTATTTTCAGTTACATGCCTGTATGTGATTACTTTATAGAAAGTTTGCCTCTTCAGTGAGATATCTGTTATAGGAATTGATAGAATCAAGAAATTGACAATATATATATAGGTTTGAGCCAAAGAAGAGGTGGGAAAAAACTTTTTCGCAGCGTCTCTGTCAGCCACGTTTCAATATTATTTCACATTTAAATTCCATTTTTAATACGTACCCTTTGCGCCATCGGCCTGGCTTGCTCCCTTCCTACTTCAACTTCTAATATATCCTCTTTAAGGCCAGTGTGAAAAGAAACAAACGCAAACTCTCCCCCAAGCCCCCCAAAATGCAAAAATCCCTTAGAGTCGCCAGCAATGTGAGCAATCGAGGAAAATCTTCAGCTTACTGGATCTCAAAGAAACGATACAATAATTCAGCATTAAAAAAAAAAGAGAGACTCGCGCTCCTTCTCTTTCTTTCTCTCTCTCACTCTCCCCCTTTCGTTTCCAAGACAGCAGCGGGGAGAAAGCAAATATCCTTTCCCCAAATCAGTTTTTTTTTTTTGTTAAAAAAAAAAAGTGCCCCTCAAACCCAACTACCAAGTCTCATGGCTTTTTGCCACTCCAGCTGTCAATCAAAGGCGAGGTTGTCAAGGTGGTGAATGAATGATGATGATCCGCTGTGTGTACTTCCAGTGCTCTGGACACCTCAAATGTTAATATTCAAATGCATGGAGGTCTAAGCGCTGGCTTGTTCTTGAATCAGTCCTAATTCCTAATCAGATCTCGCTCGCGCGCTCCCTTTCCCCCTTTGCAGCGGGAGAGGCTAGAGGAAGAGGGTTAAAAATGTCTGTCTGAGTTTGTCTTAAAGGAGCCACGATCGATGCTGCCTGCTGCAAGTCCCCCGTGCGTGTGTAAAGTGTGTGTTGCACAGGCGGAGAGGTGGATTTGGACCAGAATGCTGGAACCCGGAAGTAGTGGTGGCCATAACAGGTCGCGTCTTACACAATGCACTGGGCTGCATCAACTCGGCTCCCAGCGCAGGGGTGGGTTGGGTGAGATGCAAGCAACGAGGCTGTGCGAGCCACAGAAGCGTTCAATTAACAACACACACACACACACACACGGGGGTTACAGTTACTAAAATAGATTCTAATTCTGGTGTCTGGCTGGGCTATTAGCTATTTTAAGAGCTCCCTGTAAGTAGAGTTTATTGCTGCCGGCCAAATTACGGGGTATTGCAGGGCTGGGGGAGGTTGTTTTGTAGGGGGCAGGATTTGTTTCTGTCCCCTTTTCACACCGAATGCTTTGGGTAATTGTTTGCAGCCTTTGCAAAAGCTCTGAGATCGCTCACTTGAGTTATGTGAAGAAGAGGGAAGCAATGGTTACAGATACAACATCCATCCTTCTTCCCAGAGCCCTGCAAGCACAGCTAGTACTCCAGCGTTTCTAAGTGTCCGAGCAAAACTAGGAGATGGTCCTGAGCACCTGCGTCTGGACACTGGCTTGTTTTGCTTGCGAGTGCTATTACTGAAGTGATTGGCAAGATCAAGGGCAGGAAGACAGAGCCCAGGAGTGCTGTGCTGTCTGATACATTTTCTCTCTCTCTTCTCTCTCGCTCAGCTAATGTCATACGCAGCAATCCACGCCGCTCTGCCTACCCGTCTCTGAGTTTAATGGCCATTTCCTTTGTCTAATAGCAATGGTTACTTTGTATTTACACCCTCGCTACACGGCAGCGCGCTAAAGGATCAGCAGTCCCCCCCCCCCCAACCGCAAGACTTTCATCCTTTTTTGTATTCAGAACAAACAGTCTTTTTTCCCCAACTAACTCCCAGCAACGAAAGTAAATCTATTAGAGAGAAGTTGAGCATTAGAACGAAAGGACCAAAACCCACTTCGGATGAGCCGGGCTTATTTGCTAGAACTTATTCGGTGCCCGTGTAACTATGAGCAGATGTTCCACACAGACATTAGTTGATTCAAAAATGCAACATCTTTCAGGGCAGAGATCCGTGAGAAGGGGTTTTTTCTCTCCCCCCACCCCCTAAGCTCCAAGTCCCTGAGAAAACTCCCCCTGCGGTATGTGGGAAAATGAGCTCACCCAAATCTCAGTAGGCAGCAGTGGAGGAGCCGCAGTCCAATCAGGAGCTTTTCTTCGAAAGCCAGCCGTGCATTGGTGGAGGGGAAAATCAATTATCAAATAATCGATCAGCAGGGAGCTTCGATCTGCGGGGAGTGCCAAAAAACTCTCCCTCGGAACAGAGAGGCTAAGTTCTCCAAAGCAGAAAGATTGCTCACTTGTTCTGCTTACCCATAGTACAAGCTGCGCCTGCTGCCTAGAGGCAGACATAAACAGACCCTGCAAGGGGAATAAAAGATACCCTTCACTCTCTCTCTCTCGCTATATATATATATATATATATAGCGAGAGAGAGAGAGAGGCAGAGAAAAGTATTTTTAAAAACTTTTAACTAAAAAAGTTAAGATACGACATATTTATGTCAACACGATGTTACGGAGCTTGATATGTGAACTCAGCAGGCTGACAGATTATACTGACTCAGCAAAGCATTCAGTGCCAGCGTTTATTGTTTACAATACACAAGTTTGTGAACCCGAGGCATCTTCAGTAGTGTTCCCTGCATGCCGTGGTCCATATACGTCATGTAATGATCGTACCTTTGATTGTTTTGGATAAGGAAGATCACTTTCTCCTGTGGCATTACAGCTGCAACTTTTGACGTGACAGCAAAACCTGAAATAGTAAGAGCGATCACTAAGAAGTGGTCCCCTCATTAGTGTTTGCCATGAAATATTCTGATTTCTTTCCATTTCTAGATTTAAAAAAAAAAGAACTCCCCGCTTATGATTTATTATTATGGCAATTTTATGTTTGCTTTTGGGATGCTCAGGCAGTAAGTCTTAAGCAGAGATAAATCACATACGATTTCTGCCAGGCCAAAGTCTGAAATGTAATGTTAGCAGACAGAATTCCCAGCATCAACATAATCCCTGCCTGCGACCTAAATATTCTCTTAAAGTATATTTTAGGGGGCAAAACAGATTTAAACTCACTTTTAAAAAAGCCCAAGTCTTTTCTGAAGCTGTAATTGCAGCGACGATGCAAAATAAAACAGTATTTTTATAAGGATTGTCATTGAGAGAGCTCTAGTATTCCCTAAACCATCTCTTTTCTCTGCAGGAGAGTGCAGTTGTTTCATATTTTACCTGTGTGATTATTCAAATGATCCGCCGGCTAGGTGTTTCAAATTTGTCTCAGAAAGGAAAGATCTGTCATCGATCAGATCAGTTCAGTGGGGTGGGGGAAAAAGTGCCAAATCAAACAATAAAATAATCACACATAAGGCTCAACGATCCTTAAATGAGCTGCATGGGGCGGGTTATCCGAGTAAAATCTACAAAATAGAAATTACTGTGAAATGCACTAGGGTAAAACTGCTTTTTAAGAGCTCTGAGGGTCTCCTGGAGGAGACAGATCAGAACAATTTGAAGCGTGTAGGTACTCTTTAGTCCATCTCTTGCCGCGACATTTCAAACCTCAAGAAAACCAGTTTCGATTTCCCTCCCTTTGCTGTAGGACAAACCTTCTATGCCAGCGATGACTTCAGGTAAGACCATTTTAATACCCTAACCCTTCCTCTTCTCAGTATTGGGAAGTATTTGTTGTGCTCTTAACAGACTTATGTCTGATTTCTATATTTATTTAACTCAGAGACTGAATTCAGAAGCGAATCCCTGTTTTGCAGGTTCCTTCCAAAGGAGGATACAATTTAAATCCCAGAAATGCAATCCCTCTTAAAAATAAAAAAGCTTTAAATCTTAAATCTAGCGTCACTACCAGGCCTTTATGAGAATAATTCAGAACAATCGGGGCTAGAACACTTTTACAATGTAATTACAGTAGTACAAATTGTTTGCCCAAACCTCATTCTGGATAAGGATTTTACAATTAGCAAACAGTTATTACTGTTGGGGCTTGCTGCGAGAAATTGCACTGAGGACGTCTCGAGTTGCAATCTACTGGCCATAAAAAGACTAACCAGGCAGCAATTAATCATCTATTAAAAGGGAAAAGTAAACGGACAGTTCCACACTATCTCAGTAAACTACCAACGACGTTTACGACGCACACATTCCCAACTACTGCCTTTTTAGGAAATGTAGCTATTTTTTTGCCAAAATTAGGGATCTGATTGCTATTTATTGCAGGAACGCATTTACACTTGCCATTGTACTATGAAAAAGAAACTGTGGGCTTCCCTTGAATTTTACAGCGAAATGTGCAATTAGACAGAAAATAGGCAGAATTGCGTACTGGATGTAGATCTGATGTTCGCTCTTTCCTTATAACAGTGTTGAACAGATTTAGCATTTAAGATGACGTGTTTTGCTTTGGAGCCTTGTATGCACTACTTCTGGGATGCTACACCGATAATCATTTTACTTATTCTTCACCTCAGAAGTTTGCAATTTGAACTTGTATAAGCGAAGGCCTTTCACATGAGTTAGAAGGAGAGGTCTCAAAGTTCAGATGATGATTCAGAGCAAAATGATGAAGAAAGTCCTCCATTTAGTGGAATTTGTATATATTTACTTATCATATAATAAATAAGACTTTAAATCAGTCTGAATTTCCTAGCTTAAGGACATAATTAATCTTAACTAGTAACATTAAAATGTGCACTAGTTTTCTGATGGCTTTTAATAGTTTGATGGGAAGGGGCTTGCAGTTGGAAAAAAATCAGCAACAATATATACTCCTTCCCCATTAATATTTACATTTAAAAATTCAGATAAGGACAAAATCCCCGAAGAAAACAGATTTTAAATGCAGTAGAGAGATAATAAAGGAATGTGGCAGATAAGAGTTTCCAGTGATATGAGTAAAGATACCAAAAAGTCAAAGCCTAATGAATGGCTGTGAGAAAGGTGAAGAACTATTTAAAGATCTATTAAAGGGCAAAATCTGAAAAGGTGATAATAAAAGGAGGTTAACTGGAGGGGATTAAGTGAAGATGTGAATCAAGTGCCCATATGCAAGTAAAACTATGGTGCATGGAGCTAGAGGTTTGTTTACTGGATTCTGCTTCAGAAAACAAAGAACGCCTGGTCCAGTTCAGGAGTCAACCAGAGGTCAGCTTGTGCTATCCAACAGTCACAGACAAAATAGTTAAGTCACTGTATTCAGTAAACAGTCTGAATGAATAATGTTAGAAATGCACTTTGCAAAGGAAAGAACTGATTTCATTAGACTTTTCTATTTCAAATCTTTAGAATAGCAGGGAACTTGAGGGGAGGAGTAAAATGAAGGAGGGGGGCACTACACTATTTAACATAATTACCAGTTCTGACATTTTCAGAAATTATAGAGGTCTTTTATTAATTAAATGGAGGGCTTAATAAAATATTCATAATAAAATTTACGGTTGACTTAAAACTTTCTAAACACTGCTATAAATTTTTAATAAATTAACTGAGAAATGAGTTACTAGCCTTGGCTTTTGTCACTTGAACTTCTGCATAACTAGTGAATGTGGAGTGAAAGCAACATAGGAACCTTTCAGAAACAAAAATGTGTAAAATTACAAAGGGTTTTAGATTTCAGAAAAGTCGCACTTAGATCTAGATGTAAGCATTCCTTATTTATAAAACTCGACTGCAGTGACGGATTCCAAAGAGCATTAGGAATAAGTCTGATCTGTTTTAGCCTCTGTTATACCGTAAGTTAGTATTTTAACATTCACATTACAATTAAACATGATAGAATGAAAGACTGAAGTCACAAAATTTCCATTTGTGAAAAGTAAAAAGAGCCACTTCACAATATTATATTTGCACAGGATCAAACAATAGTTAATGTTAAGTAGCTACAAATCAATCTGGTGTATTTTCAATTACAATCTGTAACAAGTCCACAATTATGTTTTGGATGATCAGTTATTTCTTATTTGAGTTATTAGTAGTAGTATTTTGTTTAGCTGCCTAACTTTTGTTTACTATAACTCTATTTCAAAGACTCGTCGCTTTGTCTTTTATGTTGCTATATTTTTCGCTTAATAAAAAATCGCTGGGTAAAAAAACTCTGGTTGTTTAATTAAAAATAATCTGGTCGATTGTTTTGCATTTGAAGACTTGAGCTTTTGTGCCGTCTACTGGACAATGAAAAAACTACAGCCATAATTTACTTAAACTTTCTTTTGGATAAAAGTACATTTTCGGAGAGGATGGTAAGTCTATTTGGAGGGGCGTGGCGTCAAAATTGAAGATGCGGGAAAGAAAAGTGGCCCTGAAAGCGAGATCTATAGATTAAGTTACATTTTTCTATATAAAAAACGTTTATACTCCAGTTTTAACGGCTCAAGATTTTATTGTCTCATGAACTACACTCAATCAATTGCATTAAGGGTGACCTCAGAAAGACGGTTTGAGTTTATATGTGTGAGACGGTCTTAAACATTTAGATAAATGTGAGTGATAGAAAAAAATGAGGATAAATATTGGTAAATGGTTTAAAGATTCAGTTTTAGAATTATTATGAATTAAAGTTCTGTAGCTTGTCCCAATGTAAAAGAAATTATTTCACTTCTAAGCAACACCGAGGTCCACAGACTAGTACCAAAGGAAAGCAAATTACATTTAAAACTAATTAAAATTGTTGGGTGGGAGGGAGGGAGATATGGCATTTAGGTGAGTAGTGCATTATTTCTTAGGATTGCAAGGGATACAAACCATGCACGTTACTGCTTTCATTTCGTAATCATCTGCCTGTAAAAGTGCTACGGGAGCTCCCTGTCGGATGCTCTGAGATACATGCAGCAGAAGTTGGATAATTTCCTCTTAAATTTTCAGTAAACACTTTTGGTTCTCTGTTCTTTAGCCTATATAGGAAGCTGTTTTAAAAAGTCAAGCAAAGGAGATGTTGCAAAAGCTACATTGACTTTTGCAGATGGATTTGGAAATGATTAGCACAAAGATTTACTGAAATTAAAATCCTTATTGCATTTAATAAAACAGCAGTGTACATTTAGATAAAAAATCTGAGTCAAAGTGAGTTTTAGAACATTATAAACATAAATCTGGTTAAATAAGCTATTTTTATATATGCATGTATGCGTGTCTGTGTATACACACATACACAGAAAGAGAGACCTTAAAATATGCTAAAGAGAGCTATAAGGAAACCTTTAACCACTTGGATGAGACCAAGAGCTATAGGTATCTTGCTTTGCAGTCAGTTGCAGAAGTGGAAGAGAGTTTGAAATTCGCCTGCAATCGTTTCCCACTTCCACTGTGAAAAGTTCTTATTCTGAATTCATCTGCTCATATAGTGCTGTCATTCAAAGACAAGCTCTTCATACAGATTTGAACTTTATTAGCGATGCAAGATATTTTTTTTCACACTAGACAAAATAGAAATGCGATTAACCTGTGCGTATATTGAACGTTTAACACGGTATGTCAACCCTGGTACAGCAATATGAAAGTGTTTGTGAACTAGTACAAGCCTCATTCAAATTATCCATTAACAAATAAACACAATTTTAAAGCCACTAGCAATGGGAAATTGGTATTTCATAACCTCAGTTGTACTATAGCAAAATCAGTGTATTTTGTTAGAACCTTAAAAAGCTATGTTTGCTTAGAGACAAATTCAACATATAATTTCTTTCAGATTAACTCATGGTATTCAACTTGTCTAGCGAATACAGTACAGAAATATTTCAGATTACCTATAATACTGATGATAAGGTACAATTAAATAATTAAAACAGGAATTGCGAGCAGTTAAACTTTAAGAAGAAATATGTAATGTAGGCTTTTTGGATGTTGCATGTTTAGTTTTCATTAGTGAATAGGGATTTTGCAAATAATACATATAGGTAAACTCAAGCATAAATAACTAAAAAATCCTTGTTACGATTTTCAGCTATGTATTAACATCTTGTACGAATCAGGCAATGTTTTGTGACTACTTGGTCTTGTTTTTTAAAACAACAACAACAACAACCCCAAACTACTAGTTTTACCTGCGGGGACCTAGAAGAATGATTATCTCAGAGATCACTTTCTACAGTGATTGGTTTGGATAAATGTTTATAACGTACCAAATAAATACACACAGACGCTAGCTGTTGTGCATATCTAAAACAAATGACTCCGGACATGGGCCAACGTTACAGAGCAGCTCGAACTTCAAGGAGGATGGCTTTCCTGGTGACCAATTTAGAGGCAAATCTCCCCCCGCCTCACTCCTGGTAGGTTTTGCTGCGACGCTGCACCGTTTGATGCCGGGCTAAACGCAGGCAAACCCTTCCCGCTCCTCCCCAGGCTGTTTGTTTTTAAACCATCCTCTTCTCGTTCGAGCTCCACGGTTTGTCTCTCTCCAGCAGGGTGAATTGGGGGGGCTGTGTGTCTATTTCAGGCTCCCCTCTCCCTCGTGCAAAGGCCTGCCCCTGCTGAGCAGGCTAACGGGGCCCGTGGGCTCTTGCCTTCAACGGCCGATGTGTGTGAGCGGGCTTGTGCGTTACACAGACCCTCGCTTTCCATAGCACACCCCAGCTCGGGGCCTCTCTGTCCTGTGATCTGGGGGAGTATGAGTGAGAACTATCGCTGCTGGGTGGATACTCTCCCCCCCCCCCCGCCCCAGCTCTTATGAAGAGCTCCCCCAGACAGCTTTACTCCACGCGTTGCGTCGTGATCGCTCTCAAGCGGCACCCGGGGTCACTCCAGTCTCCAAAGGAGGAGAACTTCCATCCTTACTCCGGATTGCTCCAGAGCCTGCAGGCTGGCGGTGGGGCCGGCCGGCGGGACACCATGGGGCGGGCAATGTCTTTCTATCACTCTCGCTGGTCACTAGCTGGGCTTTGTTCCCCTTAACACAACAAGCCAACAGAGACGCTCCGGACATCGTCCGCCCGGAGCGAAACGGCCCCGCTTTGCGATCGCTTCTCCCGCCCAGCGTGTCCGAACGGCACCTAGAATTCGGGTGTGGGCCCCTGGCTCGCCTCTCCCCCTATTGTCTCGTTCTCCTCTGCAGGGAAACAAGCCCGCACCCGGCCGCAGCAATTCTCCGCGCAGCCCGCCCGCGCCATGGCTGCAACAAGAGGCCATTTGTCACCGACGCTATTATTTCAGGTGTGCTAATGGGATTAGGGCCGTGTGAAAAAGGTGCGGATTAATGCGAGTCCCTCTCGCAGGTACCAGCTGCCCGTGTTGTCTGCAGCCCCGGGATGCAACAGCCCAGAGGTGAAAAGTGAAGGCGAGTCATTCAGAGGCACCGGGGCTGAAGCGAGAGGCGAGTGTCACGTGTAGCCAATGCTGGAGTGCAGGGGACAAGTCTCACACCTCGGCAGGAGGCTGTTAATTGATCGCCACCTGAAGAGCCGAGCCAGGGGAGAGAAAAAAGGACATGTGTCCGCGTGTGAAAGAGGAGACGAGCTACAAAAGGAGCGGGGCTCCAGGCAACCATGGCAGGGGTCTGTGCCAGGAGCATCCGCCTCCCCACCCCCACCCGAAGAAAGAGTTAACAAATGTCTCCCCAGCCCGTCCCCCGCCTTGACAAGAAGGCGCAATTTCATTCCAATGTGTCGCTACCTACAACATCTGTGGGTACATGATCATAGACTTTTGCATAATTGCATCCTGACTTTATTCAAGGGATCCGCAAAGCTATTTCAGCATCTGTCTTTTCCAGCCGCAAACTGGAAGGCAAAGGGCTGCAAAAATGTTTTCACTCGCTGCCCCCCTCCACCCCCAAAGCGTTGCATTATTATTGATGCACACATGACTGATCTCTGAGTAGCTCCTTTAAACCCAATACTGGAATTGTGTGTATGTGAGAACCAGTGTATGAGGGGGTGTGTCCTGACTGTGACAGTGTGTATATGTTTCTGGAGGTGTGTTTGCAGTGTTGTTATAGCTCTGTTTGTTCCAGGAAATGAGAGACACAAAGTTGCTGAGGTAATATCTTTTATTTGGCTAACTTCTGTACCTGTCTGTGCCTCAGTCTGTGCACTTGTGAGCGTGTATATGCCCATGTATCAGGGTGTATGTGTGTGTGTCTACGTATATCTGAGTCCCCTTAGGAGAATTTTTCAAGAAATTGTGGCTGCTAAAAAAAAGTGTGCACTATTCTAAAGATCAGTTAAAAGCCTGCTTGTTAATTATTTTCTTTTCTTTGCAGGAGAGTTGTCCACGCTGAGGTTTCTCCCTCATCCTTCCCTACAAGAGAGCAGAGTGTAGACCATGTGCGCCTCATCGTCCCAGAACACAGGGCCAGTCCTAGCCTGGGGACACAAGGATTTCAGCAGCGTTTTTCCCTGAGGGGCGGACTAATTGTACATAATTCCTCCCCCCCTATTCCTCCCCACTTACTTGAGCACACGCAGCTGCAGTCACCCTTGTGGCTTGGAAGGAAAGGCGGCCTCCTGCACCAAGGCTGCAAGGCCAGTTCCCCAAGGCAGCAGCTGCGAGAGGGAGGGGGGCAGGCGGTGAAAGCTGCACTTTCCTCTGAGCAGAGTAGTGTTCCCTCTGAGGGGCCCCCAGCCCCAGGAGCCGGCTCCCAAGCCCTGGGCCTCCCGCATGGAAGCAATGTTGCCTCCTCCATAGCCACTAAGCCATCCGGGCAGGCAAGGTTTGCAGTTTTAACTCTGGCTGTTCCACCACATTGTCCTTCTTAGTTCAAGGGGCAAGATCCATGTGTAGGAATCAACTGTTAGAACCAAGCACAGAGGCTTACAGCAAGAGATTTCAAAGGCCCGATTTAGCTTGTGATTAAGAGAATTCCACAAGATAACAGTGATGATTGTTTCATTTAAAAAATCACAAAAAGCCCTGTCGTTCAGTGGGTGAGAAAGGGTAACAGAATGGGAAGATTCTACAAAGAAACACCTCCCAAGTGTGTTCGCTTTCAGTTTACTCTGTTGTAGACTATTCAGTTTACGTACAATATTTTACTCTGGTTATGCTGGCTTCATTCAAAAAAGGGTTATAATTGCATTTTACAGAAAACATTCTCTATCAGTTTCTAACCCTAGACTTAGAAATGGGGCCAAGCCAGGAAGCATAGATCTCAGATCAGAGCTGGATTCAAACCTCTCAAAATCTGGAAGTGGACAGCTCTACTTGGAATCATAGAAATACCTATTAGAGCAACCAGCTAAACTCCCTGCTAATGCAGGATTGTTTCCTTGCATTTACTAGTGCTTTGTCCAGTCACTTATTAAATATTCTGCTGATGAGGCTTTCATCACTTTCTGAGGGAGATTATTCCCCAACCTGTTTTAGGCCCAGATTATTAAAAGATATTTAGGCACTGCTGTTCTCAGCATCACAACACCTAACTGAGTTAGAAGCCTAAATATCATGTTCAAAGGGGATTTAGGTGCTTAGGAGTCTAAATTCCATTGACAATGGGATATAGACTCCTAAGTGCCTAAATACCTTTTGAACATGATATTTAGGCTCTTACCCCTAAATACCTTTACCAATCTGGGCCAGACTGTCAGGAAGACTTTACTTCTAATTACTCTCCCTTTTACCACCTGAGGCATTCGCCTCCTCACATCCTTCCAATATTGATAGATGGTTTCCAGTCCCCACGTTGGCTGGTTTTTAGGACCAAATTAGGTTTCCTGCTCCAGCGCCCCAATTATCGTTGGCCCTGTTTCTGTTAGAAAAACAACCAAGTCTGACAAATTCAATGGTGGCCTAATCTTATAGCTACAGTTGGGCCCGAACTATAATTGCCCAGCTATCGTCAATGGGGTCAACCCGTGTTAACCAGTTTTTAATCAAAATGTGTTTTCGGGTCTCTCTGTATTACAAATGGAACTGTACCAGAACTAAATGAAATATTCCAGGGGCAACTCACCACAGTCAAATAGAGAGGCACTGTTCCATTAGATGCTGTTTTGCCATGCAGTGAATTAGGCTTTTTAGTTGCCATGTCACACTATTTTTAAGGGTTTCTATTATGCTAATCACAGCCACAGTTCTGCAATGACGTACACAGATGCTGAAATTTAAGTGAGGGTATGTCTACACAGCAAAGGAAAACCTGCGGCTGGCCTGGGCCAGCTGACTCGGGCTTGGACTGTGGGCAAAAGCTCCAGAAGAGTGTGTCTGGGCCACCGGTGCCTGAACCATGGTCCTGCACCCTGCACTGCCTCTTCCTCCTGAATCCCCCCTCCTCACACTCCTCCCGTTCCCCCGAGGCCCTGCACTCATGCCACCTTCCCCCCCAAGACACTGCCCCGACACTCACTCCTCTCCCCCATCGCTCACCCATACGGCTGGTAAAAAGTGGGAGGCCATAGCCTTCCCATTTTTAAAAGTGATGGGGCCATGGCCTCCTGGCCCTCCCATTCCAGCGCTCCTGGCTGTGGGGCTGTTTCTTTGCCGGGCAGACTTCCAGGCTCGGGCTGGAGCTTGAGCTCTGGGACCCTCCCATCCCGCAGGATCCTAGAGCCCGGGCTCCAGCCCGAGCCCAGAAATCTACACAGCAATGAAACAGCCTTGCAGCCTGAGCCCCGCAAGCCTGAGTCGGCTAGCACTTGCCAGCCACGGGCGTCTAGTTGCTGAATAGACATACCCTGAGTACTAGTGAAAGCAATGGGGCTGCTCATGTGCATTAAACCACGTATATGTGTAAGTGCTTGCACACATCACTGCAGCTTTGATCATATTGGGGCTATCGTTAGTTGAAATTCCCTAATATTCTACAGGATAGCCTTGTTGTGGCCTCCTTTGCCCTGGTACCTGGGTTGGGAAGCAGATTACCATCTTGTGTTCTTTATCAGCCCAAAGATGTCTTGGGCCAGGCTTCTAACTAAGGAGTCACCAGTGAGGATTACTTGCCTATTTCTTTCTGGTGGCTCCCTTTCAGTGCTTGCCTCTTGACTGTAGGGGCCACAGATCTCTCTTTGGCTCTCCTTAGTCTCATCCTTCTCTTTGTTGTTGACGATGGCATATCTAATGCAGCTATTGAGACAAAATGGCCCACATTTCTCTTCTGCTCTTTCCAGCGGTTCTAGTCTACCTAGATGCCATCTTATTTTTCCATCTCTATCCCATTTTGGGTGTTAACCTCCTGCATAGGATAGTCCTGTTTGGTCTCTATCTACATACCTATCCCCTATTGTCTTTGCTCAGTGGATTTAACTGACATTCAAGTTGCTTCACCTTTTATTCACAATGGACGTGCCATGGCATGTGGACATGACTTACCGAATAACAACCTCTAATTCTTAAAGCAGCTTTTCTTATTTAGTGTACTTTATATTTATTTACAGTTTACAGAAAAATCTTTTTTTAAACATTAATTGCTGCTCTTTTATTCCATTCCCTCTCTCCTTTCCCCAGTTTGTTTGCTAAGGCCGAGGTTCCCAAACTTTTTTCCCTGAGGCCCACCTGTGCAGCTGCAATAGGCACTGTGGCCCACTATTAACACTTCTTGAGGAAAAGTATTAATTTTAATTATTAAATACATATAAACTATACATAAAGAATGTACATGTTTCCTTTTCCTTTTAATGTAAACAATTGTAATGATGGCAAGCCCTAGCAATATGCATTCAAAAAAAAAGCTTCAAGATTTTTGAAACCAGAAAATGTTAATAAAACTGCACTTTAAAAAAATGTTGAGAGCAAAATGTGGCATGCAAACCGGGAAAACACAATGTGTAAAACTGAACAATAAGCAACACAACAATGTTCACAAAATTGTTAAAAAAAATTGCGTTATTTGTTTATTTTGAATCAAAATAGTTGTCCAGCTTTGAACATTGCATTGTGTTCTCAATTTTTTTTTAGTGTAACAATCTGAATTTCTGTGCTGTGTAAGTAAAGACCCAAACCTACTCTCCACTAGTTAGAAAAGAATCAAATATTGTCAATAAAAAAATAACACAACAGTTATATTATAACACACTGAGGCAACAGGTACTCATCTGATCTGGTAAAGGAGAATTCAAACTTCAAGTATGTGTCATCATATTTTCTTACCACTTTATTTTTTTGAATCCTCATTTCGTGTAGCTGTAGATGGTCCAGGACTTTCATTATCTTCTCCACCAGTGCACCCTTTTCGTTTTCGAAAAATAAATCCATCCATGTCAGATTGAAATACTGCTTGCTGTTTTTTACAGTTGTAAATGGCTGACTGTGTGTACGTTGCTAGGTTACCTTGCAGTGAAACGCACCGTTGTACTTGCGAGAATTAATCTTGACACATTGCACTTGCTTTTTAATAAAATAAAATAAACAAACAAACAAATAAACAAAATACAAGTTTCTTCTATGCTTTGTCCAACATATGCAGCTCAGGACATTATATTTATATAGCTTTTACTGACATCACACGAGTCACATGGAGTTAAAGATTTACTAAGAGCTTGACTGGAGAATGCAGTTGCGTCAGTGGACCACCTGGGACTATGGGCCGTGGCCCACAGTTTGGGAACCCTTGTTCTAAAGCACTTCTTACCTGCCTGTCTCTTTTCTTAATTTAGATTTTGTTTAGAAAGTCTTCCTCCCTCATATTTTCCCTTGGATCTGTTGGCTACTAATTTTACTTTGAAGTTCTTCTACATCATGTTGGAGGTACTGGGTGACTCTTCCTCTATGTGATGCGATACTCACATTTAGGATTTCTCTACACTGGGCTAGGTTTTAAACCAATTAAATTTAAACCAGTTTACAAGTGGTTGGGTTGGCCAGCATGAATGGTGCCAAAATATTGTAATCAATTTAAGCTATACTTAAATAAATCTGGTTTTCTCTCTCTCTCTCTCTCTCTCTCTCTCTCTCTCTCTCTCACACACACACACACACATTTCTTGCTAGACAAGACCCATATTTAGAAACTGTGTGCCAGCCACTCAGACCAGGCAACCTGCTCCTGGGGTGCAGAGGTATTGAGCTCCAAAAGTTCCAGCTGAAGTCAATAGGAGTTGTTGGTGCTCTGTACCTCTGAAAATCAGGTTCAATAATTGTGTTTAAACTAATTTAGTCTGAACTTGTTTTAAATCCTGTGGAAAACTGGTTCAGATGGCTGTGTTAAAGATACAAAGTGGACAGTTTTTGAATTGGAGAGAATTTTTCTATATGACAGAATTGCGATACTATACTATATTTATATTTGAGGAATTGCTTTCATAAGGTCAATAAAAATTGCTAAAGATAAACATGAGAAGTTTCAACCCCAAATGTACTCCCCCCCCAACACCTGGATTTTTAACTTTTTAGGTGCTTACAGCTATAGAGGAATAAGTTTGATCAAATTCTCTTTTGAGTAAGGGATGGAGTGAGGAGAGCTTTCTCATAATTTTATTTGAGGAGGTGTTTGGATCAGTCACAAAGGTATATTTTGTGTAAACTTCAAGCTTGTCTTAAACTTGTCTTCAATGAGGACAAGTCCTGTTTTTGACAGGTTTGAAGAATTTGTGTTTTAGAAAAAACAAAATGACAAGGAAATCGTGTAGCCTATGTACTAAGTACATAACGTTCCATCATTTAAAAAAAAAACTTTGAAGGTCCAGTATCCCACGTACACACATGCATCACATACTCACTCACACACATACATCACGCACTCGTACACATAGATCACACACGCTCACTCACATATACATCACGCATGCACACTCACTCACACATTAAAGCTACATCTGCTTTAATGGGTCTGGACCCTCCTTATTCCTGGCCTGCTACCTCTCTTCATGAATGTCCTTTATATTTGTTATCTGATTGTGTGATCACTAGATTGTTATTGTTTCTCTTCTCTATGGTCAGCTATTTTGACTTTTGACACCTTTTGGCTTTTTATCACAGTTAGCCAGCAGTTAGTTTCTCTTTTTCCCCCTCCTCTCCAATTCATATGGGTGAGTGTTACACATTTTTCTGTTATTTTCCAGTTGCATTCATAGGCCTTCATTTTCTGGCCTTTTACCAAGGATCTTTCCTCAATTGCTTTTAGCGTCTTACCCTCAGGAGGGACTACCTTACAATTGTTTCAATATTTTCTTTTTATTTGCTTTATCCTTTTCTGTTGAGCCTGTAATTTAGTTCTGCTGACACAAATGGTTAAACTCATAGTCGGAATCTGCTTAAAAACACTCTCAGAAAATACCTAGTTATACTACAGCAGCATCTGTTTTGTTTGCCCACGACAATTTTTTTTTTCCAGAGAATCACACATTAGAGATTAAAAATTCTATTGGGTGATTTATTTTAAATACTTATACACCTCACATCACTGTGGTATCTGAATGCCTCACAATTTTTAATGTACTTATCCTCACAATACCCCTGTGAGGTAAGGAAGTGAGGTTTTACAGGTTGAGGTACCTGGAGACTGGGAGCTAGTTTAACAAAGAAACTGAGAGCACTACCATTCATTTTTAGGTGCCTAGAAGATCACTTGGATTCCCAAAGCCTGGGCTAGGCACCTAGGGTATGTCTACACTACGAGAGTAGTTCGATTGTACTTAAATCGAATATGTGGAATCGATATTACAAAGTCGAACGTGTGTATCCATACTAAGGACAGTAATTCGACTTTGTGAGTCCACACTAACGGGGCAAGCGTCGACATTGGAAGCGGTGTACTGTGGGCAGCTATCCCACAGTTCCCGCAGTCCCCGCTGCCCATTGGAATTCTGGGTCGAGCCCCCAATGCCTGCTGGGGGAAAAAATGTGTCGAGGGTGGTTTTGGGTAACTGTCGTCATCCAACCGTCACTCCCGCCCTCCCTCCCTGAAAGCGCCGGCGGGAAATCAGTTCACGCACTTTTCTTGTGAGTGACAGCGCGGACGCCACAGCACTGCGAGCATGGAGCCCGCTGCGACCATCGCTGCAGTTATGGCCGTTGTCAACACCTCGCACCTTATCATCCACCTTTTCCAGAGGCAGATGCTGAGAAATCGGGCGAGGAGGCTACGGCAGCGCAGTGAGGACATGAAGTCTGAGAGTGGCACAGACCTCTCACAAAGCACGGGACCCCGCGCCGTGAACATCATGGTGGCAATGAGTCATGTTGATGCTGTGGAACGGCGATTCTGGGCCCGGGAAACAAGCACGGACTGGTGGGACCGCATAGTGCTGCAGGTCTGGGATGAATCACAGTGGCTGCGAAACTTTCGTATGCGGAAGGGAACTTTCCTGGAACTTTGTGAGTTACTGTCCCCTGCCCTGAAGTGCAAGGGCACCCGGATGCAAGCAGCCCTGACTGTCCAGAAGCGAGTGGCCATAGCCCTCTGGAAGCTTGCAACGCCAGACAGCGAATCACTTTGGCGTCGGCAAATCTACCGTGGGGGTTGCTGTGATGCAAGTAGCCAATGCAATCGTTGAGCTACTGCTGTCAAAGGTAGTGACCCTTGGAAATATCCAGGTCATCATAGATGGCTTCGCTGCGATGGGATTCCCAAACTGCTGTGGGGCTATAGATGGAACTCACATCCCTATCCTGGGACCGGACCACCAGGCCAGCCAGTACATTAACCGAAAGGGCTATTTTTCAATGGTGCTGCAAGCACTGGTGGACCACAGGGGACATTTTACAAAGATCAACGTCGGATGGCCGGGCAAGGTTCATGACGCTCGTGTTTTCAGGAACTCTGGTCTGTTTAGACGGCTGCAGGAAGGTATTTACTTCCCGGACCAGAAAATAACTGTTGGGGATGTGGAGATGCCTATAGTGATCCTCGGGGACCCAGCCTACCCGCTAATGCCCTGGCTCATGAAGCCCTATACAGGCGCCCTGGACACTGAAAAAGAACTCTTCAACTACCATCTGAGCAAATGCAGAATGGTGGTGGAGTGTGCTTTTGGACGTCTCAAGGGGAGATGGAGAAGCTTACTGACTCGCTCTGATCTCAGCGAAACCAATATCACTATTGTTATTGCAGCTTGCTGTGTGCTCCACAATCTCTGTGAGAGCAAGGGGGAGACCTTTATGGCGGGGTGGGAGGTTGAGGCGAATAGCCTGGCTGCTGATTACGCCCTGCCAGACAGCCGTGCGATTAGAAGAGCCCAGCGGGACGTGCTGTGCATCCGGGAGGCTTTGAAAGCTAGGTTCCTTAGTGAGCAGGGTAACCTGTGACTATTTAGTTTGTTTAAAGAGAAGCTGAACCTGCCCCCGTTTCTTTACCCACTTACTGTTGACTATCCTCTCCAGCTACATACCCCGTTCACACCATCCCCCCCTTCCAACACACTTTTAAAAATAAAATAAATGGAACTTTGTTAATGAACACCGCTTTCTTTATTACGGATTTCGCGGTAAAGTGTTGAAACTGGGACGCAGACTGTGGTGGGGAGCGGGTGTAGTGATGGAAAGAAAGCTTCTAAACTCGAGGAATGACAGGCTCCTGCTCCTAGAGTGGTCCGCAGTGGTGGACTGATTGTTTCAATGGAGCCTGCCACCCCTCCTTTTTGGGACTCTGTGTGTGGGGGCTATGTGACTTTGTGGCGGGGGAGGACGGTTACAGATCCCCTGCTGCGTGGCTCTGTGATCCAGGATAAGGACAGCTGCATAAGATCTCTATCTGCCCCCCCTCACCACAAAGTCACATGCCCTCCCTCCCCCCCACAGAACATGAAAACCACCTCCCAGACTGACCAGGGTGCCTAGTGACTGCAATGTGTGTGTGACCTTCTGCTGAACCTGCCCCCGTGTCTGTACCCTGGTAAAGGTGACTGTCCTCTCCAATTACCAACCTCCTTCCCCCCTTCAAACACACTCTCCCCTAAAAGAACATGATGGAAACAGTAATTAACAGAAACGTATCTTTTATTAGCAACTACACAGTTAGGGGATGAAACTGGGACGGGGGCTTGGGTGAGGCGGGAAGGAAAGGACTTATCAAATTTTTGGGAATGAGAGCCTTCTGGTACTTGAGCAGTCTGCAGGGGTGGAGTGACAGTTTTCACAGCCCCTGCCGCCCCTCCTTCTTGGGACTTTGGGTGAGGGGGGTATGGGAGTTTTTGGCGGGGGAGGGCGGTTAGAGATAGACTGCAGCAGGGCTCTGTCCTCCTGCCTCCGGTCCTGTAGAACATCCACAAGGCGCCGGAGCGTGTCCATGCTCCCTCATTAGTCCAAGCAGCGTTTGAGTCGCCTGCTGGTCTTCCTGCCGCCACCTCTCCTCCCGTTCGCTGTGTGCTCGCTGGTATTGCGACATGTTCTCCCTCCACTGGGTCTGCTGGGCCGCATCGGCTCGGGAGCAGCCCATAAGTTCTGAGAACATGTTGTCCTGTGTCCTTTTCTTTCTCCGCCTAATCTGCGCCAGCCTCTGCGAGGGGGATGCCAGGGTAGGTCGGGAGACATTCGCAGCTGTGGGATGGGAAAAAGGGAGTGAATTCCTCACAAAGATAATTTTTTGTGAACAATGAACATAGTCTTTCTCTGTGAACAAGACCATGCACAGCACCTATCACATGCGCACTCAGGACAAGGTCGAATTTTCGGCCTTCGCATTCAGTGCCTGGGGTCTTGCAGTGGAGATCAGACAAGCGGGGCAGGACAGCGGAATTCGGGTAGCAGGCTGACATGGTAAGCCGTAGACTTTTGGCTGCTTAAAACTTAAATTAGAGCAGTACCCTCCTTTCACGTTCAAAGCAATGCTCCTATCGTTGGCCAGTTCCTGCTGCCGGCAATCCGGCAAGCATGAACTCTGCTCCTGTCCCACCCCCTCGCGGCTGTCCCCGGGAAAGATCCCTGTATGCTGCCCCTCTCCTGCCTCCACCGCGTGGCTGTAAACCGCCGGTGAGAGTTCTGTAAAGGAACAGGCAAGCAGTCCCAATAGTAACATTCCCCTAATTCTAAGCAGGTCACCATGAGCGACATCACTCTGATGAGGATTTCTGAGACCGAGAAAGAACGCATGCTGCATGAAAGCCAGCAAAAACCAGGGCCGTATGCCGCCATGCTCTGCAAGGCAATGATCCCAGAGTACTTGATGATAGCCTGGCGAGGAAAAGTTTCCTACCATGGAGGACACAATAAGGCCGCTCTCCCCAGGAACCTCATGCAAAGGCTTTCCAATTACCTCCAGGAGAGCTTCGTGGAGATGTCCCATGAGGATTTCAGCTCTATCCCCGGACATATAGACCTTCTTTTCCAGTAGCTGCACTGGCAAGGACTAAAAAGTAGAGTGCCTAGGGCAAACTAATCATGATAAACCGGACATTGTTAGATTCTTTTGCAGTAGTTGCACTGCCAAGGACTAAAACATTAAGCGCCTAGGGCAAACAAATAATGAAAAACCCATTGTTAATATTCCTGTTCTGTTCAAAATAAATGTTTACATGTTTAAAACACTTACCGACTGATCCTTCCCCTGATTCAGGGTCTGGGTTAACGCCTGGGGATGGTTGGTAGGGGATCTCTGTGAGGGTGATGAAGAGATCCTGGCTGTCTGGGAAATCAGCGTTGTAAGCGCTGTCGACTGCCTCGTCCTCCTCCTCACCTTCCTCATCTTCCCCGTACGCTAACATCTCCGAGGAAGCGGCCGTCGACAATATCCCATCCTCAGAGTCCACGGTCAGTGGTGGGGTAGTGGTGGCAGCCGCACCTAGAATGGCATGCAGTGCCTTGTAGAAACGGCATGTCTGGGGCTGGGATCCGGAGCGTCCGTTTGACTCTTTGGTCTTCTGGTACCCTTGTCTCAGCTCCTTGATTTTCACGCGGCACTGCGTTGCATCCCGGCTGTATCCTCTCTCTGTCATGGCTTTTGAGATCTTCTCGTAGATCTTTGCATTCCGTCTTTTCGATCGCAGCTCTGAAAGCACGGACTCATCGCCCCACACAGCGATCAGATCCAAGACTTCCCGATCAGTCCATGCTGGGGCCCTCTTTCTACTCTGAGATTGCATGGTCACCTCTGCTGGAGAACTCTGCATCGTTGCCAGTGCTGCTGAGCTCGCCACGATGTCCAAACAGGAAATGAGATTCAAACTGCCCAGACAGGAAAAGGAATTCAAATTTTCCCGGGGCTTTTCCTGTATGGCTGGTCAGAGCATCCGAGCTCGGACTGCTGTCCAGAACGTCAACAGAGTGGTGCACTGTGGGATAGCTCCCAGAGCTATTAGCGTCGATTTCCATCCATACCTACCCTAATTCAACATGGCCATGTCGAATTTAGCGCTACTCCCCTCGTTGGGGAGGAGTACAGAAATCGAACTTAAGAGACCTCTATGTCGACCTAAATAGCTTCATTGTGTGGATGGGTGCAGGGTTAATTCGATTTAACGCTGCTAAATTTGACATAATCTCCTAGTGTAGACCAGGCCCTAGACTCCTTATACAATGATTGGGGAGAGCTAGGCTCCTGAGAAAGGGATCCGCAAAAAACAGTAGCTATATGAAATAAAACTTGTGCTTCATCTGATGATTTCCCCCCTGCCCTTCTCTCTTACTCTTTGAAATATCACAATGAAGCCCCTGGGTGTTACATTCAAGCTAAGCTCTTCCAGTTTCTCCCCAGCTTTCTCAACCTCTAAGATTTCAGGATTAAAAACAGAGTGGCTCCTATTTTCATAAACTGCCCTCTCTCCCTTGATTCTGTTTATATGGCTGCCTCTCTCTTGCTGCTATCACTACAAGCCCCATTCCCAAAAATGCACTGACCCCTCTTCTTGCTAATGTTTTCTAACAGCAGTTATGTTAGACCCAGTGTTTGCAAAACACTGAAATGTTGCCCTAACTCCAAGGCTCAGATTTCATAGCTATCCACTATATCATTAACTTCACTGCTCAGGTGAAGTTAATGGACCTGATTATCCTTTTCCTCTCTCACGTTTTATACCAATGTACCACGATTGATTTCAGTGGCATTGTTGCTAGTTTACACCACTGTTAACGAGAGAAGGATCAGGACCAGTCCCCGCTGGAGAGACTGAGAGAGCCTAGCAGAGAAATGGCAGTAAGGCTATCATTTTAGAGAGGCTTGCTGGTTTCTGTTCATCTACAACAGCTGTCAGAACAGTCCCCTGCTACAGCTCTACATCCTTTCAATCATCTTGCAGTGTATTTTTATTTCATAGATAGGATTTCTGCATCAGTTTGGTTTGCATGCATTTCAAATTAATAAAATCTCATCTAAATGCTATTATTATAACAGGGACAATCTTTCTTACATGCACTGTCAGGGTTAATTGGAACAAAGGGTGGGAGAAAAGGGGCTTGATAAACTGGTAATAGCGCCTCTGTAAATTTTAAAAAATGAACCTGGATTTTATTCCTAAACAAAGGTGATTTGTAGTAGAAAATGACCTGCAGTCAGTTTTGCAACACTGTGATTTTACTCAACTCAAACTTTCCATAGCAAATGGAAAAGGAAAAATATCTAATTAAGGGAAATATTAGTTAACCAAACGATGTCCCTTTCATAATAGAAGTGACTATGGGATTTAAAGGCACATTCTAATTATAACAGTTCACTAATTATCTGCCTTACATCTCATCTTTCTGTCTAATCCCACTTTTAATTATATAGTTCTTTTTTGGCACATTACATATCAAAAGTATTACATTTGACTAAAAATAAATCCTTTTAACTGGCGATGATAGAGAAGAAATACTGTAGCTGCCCCCCTGAAATACATACACTGCATTGTAATAAAATGTTTTCATTGTGCTTTGAAAAGAGAGACTTGATGTAAGAGAAAAAATTGAATGTAAAGACTCGGGGTTTGTAAAGCTTTGAAGTCAGAGTGAGGAAATGCCTCTAAATTACACTGCATTTTGTACATGCGTCTGGCTGCAAGAGTTTATCATCACACATGGCCTCTGACTTGTAATCCATTTTGGAGCCTGATCCTGCTGCCATTGATGTTAAGGGGTGCTTTGCCCTTGGCTTCCTTTGGAATAGGCTTTGGCCTTTGAACTCTGGTAATGTATAATTCAAAGACCTGAAGCAATGCTATGGCATCAGAGCTCCATCACTTAGGAACATCTACTCATCAAGATCTCAGTTAAAGACTACCAAATTGGGAAGGACTTGTGTCAAACAGTTGGGGCATATGACTGTGAGTCAGGAGCTCGGTGTTCTGTTCCTGATCTGCCAGTGAATTGCTGTGTGACCATGGGCAAGTCACACCTTCTCTGTATCTCAGTTGCCTCATCTCAAAACAAGAATAATCATAATTACCTTTGGGGGCTGTTGTGAGGCTTTAGTGGATGTTTGTCAATTGCTCTGACAGCAGGTGCAATGTCAGTGACATGTATTCTTCTTCTTCTTCTTCAAATTATCATTAAAATGCATTTTATTCCACCTACTCTCCTTGGCTTGTGCAGGAGGTAGCAGAAAGATTTAGCTATTATGTGCAAGCAGCAGGCTCTTTTCCTTCCTTTGGGTGTGGGGGTGGTGAGTTTATAGAGGTAAGGACCCTTGACATAAAGAGAGATTTTTTTCAAGGCCTTTAGGCTTGAATCCAAACTGCGAGCTCAGACAGGCCTGTGACTGGCAAGTCCTCTGAGGAGAGACAGCCTGTGGATTAATGATGCCAATCCCTGCTCAAATTTGCATGTATCATTTACTTAGCTTTGCTCCTGATGGAATTAGGTATAATTCTTTATTGAATATTACTCTTAATGTATATTTAAGCATTAAAAATGAATATGCACGTGTGATAAAACGTAGGAAATAATTTATAAATATCTAAAGTAACATAAGATAGAGAGTACTTGGCTGTCCTGCAAACCTGAGCAAATGTCTATATAACACTACTAGGCTTCTTCCTTCTTGGATGTTTTATTATATCTTATTGACCTCTTAACGACAGCCTGCTAGCACCCCAGCCTGCCAGAGTCTGTTGACATTTTCAAATATATAATCGATTCTTCAGTTTTTAATATCTCTCCTATGTTAAACTGCATTGGATTGAAGCTTGGCATACAGGTCATCAGCCCAGATGCGATTTTTCACCCCTATAAAATTATTTACAGCAGTTAAGCATTTTTTTTAATTTTAGGTAGCCTTAATCATCTTCTTTTTCTCTCTCTTTCTGAAGCAAAATCTTCATCAGCTGTGGATATGAAAAAATATAGATTTCTTGATAATGATTCCTTTCTTGGATGCGTTGCAGCTAGTGGTGCAAGGGTTTTATGGTTTGGGGCAAAAAGCCACTGCAAGTAATAATAATCATTGTCCCTAATTAAAGTGCACTTAATTGCTCTTGCCATTTTTTTCAAAGGGGTGGGAGGGAGATTAATGCTTCTGTAGGTCCAACATTATTTAATTTAACCATTTCAGCACAGTCTTGCAGTCCTTGCATAGGCAGGCTGAATTAAGGTCTACATCCACCAGGTTTCAGACAAATCCTGACTTCTAGCAAAGACACTTGCCAGGCCTGACTCCACTGCCTTGCACCCTGTGGAGTTATTTAGATCTGTGCAAAGTGGGTGCACTGCAAAATGCTTCCACGCTGATTTGTTAGCATTTTACATCTGCTTTGCAGCGATCTAAATGACTGCACAAGGTGCAAGGCAGAATTGACATCAGTTCTTCCCAAGCAGACCAGGGTACAGTTACTCTGCAACACCTCCATTCCTGCCCTCCCCCCTCCCCCCCCACAGCAGGGACTCTCAGAGCCGGGGTCAGCTGACATGGGATTGCACTATGGGGCTAAAAATAGCAGTGCAGATGTTCCTGCTTGGGCTAGAGTTTGGGCTCTGAGACCCAGTGAGGGGTGAAAGTCTCCGAGGCCAGGCTCCAGCCCAAGCAGGAATGTCTACAACTGCTATTTTTAGCCCTGTAGTGCAAGCCCCGTGAGCCTGAGGCTAGGTCTATACTATGCGCCTGAATCGGCGGGTAGAAATCGATCTCTCGGGGATCGAATTATCGCGTCTTGTCGGGACGTGACAATCGATCCCCGAATCGACGCTCTTACTCCACCAGCGGAGGTGGGAGTAAGCGCCATCGATGGGGAGCTGCGGAGGTCGATTTTGCTGCCGTCCTCACAGCGGGGTAAGTCGGCTCCGATGGGTTGAATTCAGCTACGCTATTCGCGTAGCTGAATTTGCGTATCTTAAATCGACCCCCCCCCCCCGTAGTGAAGACCTGCCCTAAGACAGTTACTTGAGGTCTGAGACTTGCTGCCACAGGGTTTTTTTTTTTTTTTTTTTCAGTGTAGACATACCCTGTTTCTTGTCCAGCTCAGCCTACCAGGGACAAGAGCTTGCTTTACAGTCCTCCCTAGGAGCCAAGAAGGCCTGGCCTCATTTCATTCTCTCTGCCAACCAACCAATATGTTTTAGCCTTCCTTTTTGCAGCCGGTCTCTTTCTCTCTCTGTGGTAGCCACAGTGTCCTCATCCATGTGCACATTCATCTGTTGGCCGATCCAGACTCCTTCGGTTCCCCGCACGGCAGTCTGTACAATGCATCGGTCTGGAAATAGTATCCAAGACACATGAGGTGGCCCAGCTCCTTTTGTGTCCTGTTCCGCTTTGCCCCTGTCCCTGTAGGTCACTCACTGGCTTTGACGTGACACAGTGACTTTTGCTGAAGAGCTGCAGGGAGACAGGCAGGGCGTCTGTGTCTCTTGGGTTCCGGAACAATATTCCTCTTCTGTTCCCATCCCCTCTGCAGCTTCTTCCAACCAGCTACGGGAATATGGATGGGGAGCAGCCATGGGCAACACATCAGCCTTACAAGTTGGGCTTTCATTGTTGCAGGGCTAGGCAGAGAGAGGGTGCTATGGAAGCAGAGAGGCTCTCCATAATGTGCCTTAGATCCATGGGATTTATATGTATAAATTCCAGCCCTCCCCCCCCCCCCCCCCCGAAGCCAAACCCATTGCTCTCTCTGCCATGCCACCAGCTCCTCCTCTCAGAGGGGACAATGCAGAGAAGTTATCCTTTGTGGAAATAATTTAACAGGGATGAAACCAAGAATTTAATATATAATGATATCTTTTCCACAGATTTTTTAAACCAACCTATAGAATTGAATAGAGAATCCAGAGGCATCTTTAAAAATTCTATAGAAATGTTATTGTTCTGCCCAGAATTCTACAGGTCTTCTCCATAAGGGAGCTGACAGCCAAAGCCATGGAGGTTTTCACCTAAGATTTCCCCCCCTGTGTGGGAGGGGAAGATATTGGCTCAAAATGGGACCGAGACTTGCAATCATCTAGCACTCATAATCTGTACTGAAGACAAGTGGAATCTGCCTGTATACAGAGGGGGATTAAGAATTGATCATTGGTTATGGGCCCTGTTCAGAGGAGGTTCTATGTCTGGGCAGTGGGATAGAGCAGAATGAGACAACAGCACTGGTTGGCGTGCATCAATCACAATTGATAGCTACTGTCCAACTGATTGCAGAAGGCGGACATTAGGACTCAAGGGAATGAGATACTGTGGCTCTAAATTTCCTTGTACCAAGGCCAACGTGTCACACTGAGTGACTGCTCCCAGGCTCTGCCTCCTGCAGGGTAACCATATCTCACACACGCTTTCTTCTCCCCGCTTGGAGCTGAGCTCCTACATTTTGGCCATGGAAGTCAGAGAGGCACTGAAGCGGAGGGGCACATATTCCCCTCGGAGAATAAGCCTGAGCAACACCTACTCCGTTTTTCTTAGAGCACATTTCTATCCGTCGTTGTCACCGTGAAATATCACAATTGCATAACAGACTTTAATAAACAGAATATTTGTTTTCATTTTTCCTCACTTAATTTCGTAACTAATTCAAAGTGAATCTGCTTGGCATTCAAGCGGTGAGCCTGGCTGCCCTTTTAACAGATTACACGGAAACTTTACTACGCTAAAAAGCAACAGAGGGTCCTGTGGCACCTTTGAGACTAACAGAAGTATTGGGAGCATAAGCTTTCGTGGGTAAGAACCTCACTTCTTCAGATGCAAGTAATGGAAATCTCTAGAGGCAGGTATATATCAGTGTGGAGATAACGAGGTTAGTTCAATCAGGGAGGGTGAGGTGCTCTGCTAGCAGTTGAGGTGTGAACACCAAGGGAGGAGAAACTGTTTCTGTAGTTGGATAGCCATTCACAGTCTTTGTTTAATCCTGATCTGATGGTGTCAAATTTGCAAATGAACTGGAGCTCAGCAGTTTCTCTTTGGAGTCTGGTCCTGAAGTTTTTTTGCTGTAAGATGGCAACCTTTACATCTGCTATTGTGTGGCCAGGGAGGTTGAAGTGTTCTCCTACAGGTTTTTGTATATTGCCATTCCTGATATCTGACTTGTGTCCATTTATCCTCTTGCGTAGTGACTGTCCAGTTTGGCCAATGTACATAGCAGAGGGGCATTGCTGGCATATGATGGCATATATAACATTAGTGGACGTGCAGGTGAATGAGCCGGTGATGTTGTAGCTGATCTGGTTAGGTCCAGTGATGGTGTTGCTGGTGTAGATATGTGGGCAGAGTAGGCATCGAGGTTTGTTGCATGGGTTGGTTCCTGAGTTAGAGTTGTTAAGGTGCGGTGCGTGGTTGCTGGTGAGAATATGCTTAAGGTTGGCAGGTTGTCTGTGGGCGAGGACTGGCCTGCCTCCCAAGGTCTGTGAAAGTGAGGGATCATTGTCCAGGATGGGTTGTAGATCACTGATGATGCGTTGGAGAGGTTTAAGCTGAGGACTGTAGGTGATGGCCAGTGGAGTTCTGTTGGTTTCTCTTCTGGGCCTGTCTTGTAGCAGGAGGCTTCTGGGTACACGTCTGGCTCTGTTGATTTGTTTCTTTATTTCCTTGTGTGGGTATCGTAGTTTTGAGAATGCTTGGTGAAGATCTTGTAGGTGTTGGTCTCTGTCTGAGGGGTTGGAGCAGATGCGATTGTACCTCAGTGCTTGGCTGTAGACGATGGATCGTGTGGTGTGACCGGGGTGGAAGCTGGAGGCATGAAGGTAGGCGTAGCGGTCGGTTGGTTTTCGGTATAGGGTGGTGTTAATGTGGCCATCGCTTATTTGTACGGTGGTGTCCAGGAAGTGGACCTCCTGTGTAGATTGGTCCAGGCTGAGGTTGATGGTGGGGTGGAAGCTGTTGAAAGCATGGTGGAATTCTTCCAGGGCCTCCTTCCCATGGGTCCAGATGATGAAGATGTCATCAATATAGCGTAGGTAGAGAAGGGGCATGAGTGGACAGGAGCTGAGGAAGCGTTGTTCCAGGTCAGCCATAAAAATGTTGGCATATTGTGGGGCCATGCGGGTGCCCATAGCGGTGCCACTGGTCTGGAGGTATATATTGTCACCAAATTTGAAATAATTGTGCGTGAGGATAAAGTCACAGAGCTCAGCAATAAGTTGTGCTGTGTCATCATCAGGGATACTGTTCCTGACAGCTTGTATTCCATCTGTATGTGGGATGTTAGTGTAGAGAGCCTCTACATCCATGGTGGCTAGGATGGTGTTTTCTGGGAGGTCACCAATGCATTGTAGTTTCCTCAGGAAATCTGTGGTGTCACGGAGATAGCTGGGAGTGCTGGTGGCGTAGGGTCTGAGTAGGGAGTCCACATATCCAGACAGTCCTTCAGTGAGAGTGCCAATGCCCGAGATGATGGGGCGTCCAGGATTTCCAGGTTTGTGGATCTTAGGTAGTAGATAGAATAACCCCGGTCGGGGCTCTAAGGGTATGTTGATTTGTTCCTGTGTTAGTGTAGGGAGTGTCCTGAGTAGATGGTGTAGTTTCTTAGTGTATTCCTCAGTGGGATCTGAGGAAAGCGGCCTGTAGAATTGGGTATTGGAGAGTTGTCTGGCAGCCTCCTTCTGGTAGTCAGACCTGTTCATGATGACAACAGCACCTCCTTTATCAGGCTCTTTGATGATAATGTCAGGGTGGTTTCTGAGGCTGTGGATGGCATTGCGTTCTGCACGACTTAGGTTATGAGGCAAGCGATGTTGTTTTTCCACAATTTCTGCCTGTGCACGTCGGCGGAAGCATTCTATGTATAGGTCCAGACTGTCATTTCGACCCTCAGGAGGAGTCCATGTGGAGTTCTTCTTCCTGTGTTGTTGGTGGGAGGGTATCTGTGTATCAGTGCGCTGTTCAGTGTTATCATGAAAGTATTCTTTGAGTCGGAGGCGGCGAAAGTAGGCTTCCAGATCACCACAGAACTGTATCATGTTCGTGGGGGTGCTGGGGCAAAAGGAGAGTCCCCGAGATAGGACAGACTCTTCTGCTGGGTTGAGTGTGTAGCTGGATAAATTGACGATATTGCTGGGTGAGTTAGGGGTACCCCTGTTGTGGCCCCATGTGGCAGGTAGGATTTTAGACAGCTTACGGTCCTTTTTCCTTTGTAGAGAGGTGAAGTGTGTAATGTAGATCTCCTGTCTTATTTTAGTAAAGTCCGTTTGTGTGGAGGGTTGGTTATTTATGAGAGTCTCCAGGTTGGAGAGCTCTTTCTTTCAAATACAGACAGATATCATCTTCCTTTCCAAATGCAAACAGATGGACATCATACCAAATGGACTGAAGGTGAAAAATCCATTGCTATCTACATACTGCACAGACCACAGTGAGAGATTATGCCATACGTTATCAAAGAAACTGAGGAACCACCTGATCAGCATCCTATACAGCAAACAGAAAAACATCAAGAAAGAGCTCTCCAACCTGGAGACTCTCATAAATAACCAACCCTCCACACAAACGGACTTTACTAAAATAAGACAGGAGATCTACATTACACACTTCACCTCTCTACAAAGGAAAAAGGACCGTAAGCTGTCTAAAATCCTACCTGCCACATGGGGCCACAACAGGGGTACCCCTAACTCACCCAGCAATATCGTCAATTTATCCAGCTACACACTCAACCCAGCAGAAGAGTCTGTCCTATCTCGGGGACTCTCCTTTTGCCCCAGCACCCCCACGAACATGATACAGTTCTGTGGTGATCTGGAAGCCTACTTTCGCCGCCTCCGACTCAAAGAATACTTTCATGATAACACTGAACAGCGCACTGATACACAGATACCCTCCCACCAACAACACAGGAAGAAGAACTCCACATGGACTCCTCCTGAGGGTCGAAATGACAGTCTGGACCTATACATAGAATGCTTCTGCCGACGTGCACAGGCAGAAATTGTGGAAAAACAACATCGCTTGCCTCATAACCTAAGTCGTGCAGAACGCAATGCCATCCACAGCCTCAGAAACCACCCTGACATTATCATCAAAGAGCCTGATAAAGGAGGTGCTGTTGTCATCATGAACAGGTCTGACTACCAGAAGGAGGCTGCCAGACAACTCTCCAATACCCAATTCTACAGGCCGCTTTCCTCAGATCCCACTGAGGAATACACTAAGAAACTACACCATCTACTCAGGACACTCCCTACACTAACACAGGAACAAATCAACATACCCTTAGAGCCCCGACCGGGGTTATTCTATCTACTACCTAAGATCCACAAACCTGGAAATCCTGGACGCCCCATCATCTCGGGCATTGGCACTCTCACTGAAGGACTGTCTGGATATGTGGACTCCCTACTCAGACCCTACGCCACCAGCACTCCCAGCTATCTCCGTGACACCACAGATTTCCTGAGGAAACTACAATGCATTGGTGACCTCCCAGAAAACACCATCCTAGCCACCATGGATTTAGAGGCTCTCTACACTAACATCCCACATACAGATGGAATACAAGCTGTCAGGAACAGTATCCCTGATGATGACACAGCACAACTTATTGCTGAGCTCTGTGACTTTATCCTCACGCACAATTATTTCAAATTTGGTGACAATATATACCTCCAGACCAGTGGCACCGCTATGGGCACCCGCATGGCCCCACAATATGCCAACATTTTTATGGCTGACCTGGAACAACGCTTCCTCAGCTCCTGTCCACTCATGCCCCTTCTCTACCTACGCTATATTGATGACATCTTCATCATCTGGACCCATGGGAAGGAGGCCCTGGAAGAATTCCACCATGCTTTCAACAGCTTCCACCCCACCATCAACCTCAGCCTGGACCAATCTACACAGGAGGTCCACTTCCTGGACACCACCGTACAAATAAGCGATGGCCACATTAACACCACCCTATACCGAAAACCAACCGACCGCTACGCCTACCTTCATGCCTCCAGCTTCCACCCCGGTCACACCACACGATCCATCGTCTACAGCCAAGCACTGAGGTACAATCGCATCTGCTCCAACCCCTCAGACAGAGACCAACACCTACAAGATCTTCACCAAGCATTCTCAAAACTACGATACCCACACAAGGAAATAAAGAAACAAATCAACAGATCCAGACGTGTACCCAGAAGCCTCCTGCTACAAGACAGGCCCAGAAGAGAAACCAACAGAACTCCACTGGCCATCACCTACAGTCCTCAGCTTAAACCTCTCCAACGCATCATCAGTGATCTACAACCCATCCTGGACAATGATCCCTCACTTTCACAGACCTTGGGAGGCAGGCCAGTCCTCGCCCACAGACAACCTGCCAACCTTAAGCATATTCTCACCAGCAACCACGCACCGCACCGTAACAACTCTAACTCAGGAACCAACCCATGCAACAAACCTCGATGCCTACTCTGCCCACATATCTACACCAGCAACACCATCACTGGACCTAACCAGATCAGCTACAACATCACCGGCTCATTCACCTGCACGTCCACTAATGTTATATATGCCATCATATGCCAGCAATGCCCCTCTGCTATGTACATTGGCCAAACTGGACAGTCACTACGCAAGAGGATAAATGGACACAAGTCAGATATCAGGAATGGCAATATACAAAAACCTGTAGGAGAACACTTCAACCTCCCTGGCCACACAATAGCAGATGTAAAGGTTGCCATCTTACAGCAAAAAAACTTCAGGACCAGACTCCAAAGAGAAACTGCTGAGCTCCAGTTCATTTGCAAATTTGACACCATCAGATCAGGATTAAACAAAGACTGTGAATGGCTATCCAACTACAGAAACAGTTTCTCCTCCCTTGGTGTTCACACCTCAACTGCTAGCAGAGCACCTCACCCTCCCTGATTGAACTAACCTCGTTATCTCCACACTGATATATACCTGCCTCTAGAGATTTCCATTACTTGCATCTGAAGAAGTGAGGTTCTTACCCACGAAAGCTTATGCTCCCAATACTTCTGTTAGTCTCAAAGGTGCCACAGGACCCTCTGTTGCTTTTTACAGATTCAGACTAACACGGCTACCCCTCTGATACTTTACTACGCTAAACCACACTATATGCAATTTCATAATGTTCTTTAACAGATCACGAGTACGACAGCTTATGGGCACCATTGATGATGATGGGACTTTGCTTAGTAAGGATAATATGCTGCTAGATAGCATTCGGTGACAAATACCTATTTCAGGTGAATTTTGCATAGTGATAACAATATGCAGTGTCACTCTGTAGAGTAACCCAATATGGTTGATACAGAGTAATAGCAAGGTGGCCTAGAAATCTAGCTGTCTAGTAGTTAGAGCAGGAGACTGAGGACTCTGGTGTGGGTTCCCGGGTTTCCCAGCCATGCCACCGACTCACTGTATAACTGTGGGTAAGTCACTTAGGTGAATATTTCCAGAGGTATCTCAGCACTGGCCTCACTATGGATTTAGGTGCCAAACTTTAGACACGGAGGATCAGATCCTCAGCTGGTGTCAATCATTGACCTCAGTGGCACTACAGAGATTTACACCAGCTGAGGATCTGACTCAGAGTTTGGTCCTTAACCTCTATATGTGTCAGTTGATCCCTTTGAAAATTGGGTTTTGTGAGGCTTAATTTTTTATCAAACTGCTCCGAAGGCTTTATATGAAGGGTGTGCGAGGTATGACAGTATGATTAGTCTGTTTAGTTAATGAAACTCAGCTGGCATTCCATTCCTGGGGCAGGGGGAACCGTACGTTAAAAGGACATAGGCATGTAGCTGACATTACTGACAATCATTCAGAAACCACCAGGTTCTATAGCTCTTCCATAATAGTCTTAAAAACCAAGGAAAGCAGATACAAAGCAGGGAATCCATGTTAAACCACACTACATGCAGCACTTATATTTGATAATGAAGTTAATGAAGCCTTTCTGGGGGTGAGGGGTACAGGTTAAAAGGACATAGGCATGTAGATGACATCACACTTAGCAAACAGACCCACGGCTGACAACTGCTGGGTTCCACGGAGGAAATACCTTGTTACTGACACTCAGTGACACCTTATGGCAATGGTGCTGGAACAGTTTTGCCCCATCCACACTAGTGGTTGAACTGGTTTCAGCGCTGGTGCCGCAGGACCAGCTGTTGGCAATGGGTCAGTTTCCTGGTCTATTTGGTGCCCTCAACTAACCAATTCAGCGTTAAGGCACCAGTGCCATCTCTGTGCAGTGAATACAATACACAAGCGCACTCACCATTTTGAGGACTAAAGGACCTGATCCTCAGTAGGAGTCAGGTTGTACATGAGAGGCAATACCCAGCACTCTAGGGTATATTAAGAACTGAGGCAGCCTTAAACCTTTATGCATTTAAGTCAGGTCCTTACCGTCATTTTATGATTTTTCTTTGTATTGAAACCTATGTAGACATGTTTTATATTTAAATGAGAGTCCAATTGCACAGTCTGTAGGCAGGCAAAACTCTCATTATCTGCAGCAAGGCTGAGATCATCCAGTCTCTCTCCAGAGAGAGAACAAACTAAATACCAGTCAAATGCTACATGCAGAAGGGAAGATGCATGAAAACAGTATCATGCTTTCTCCCCCTGACAGCCCAAGAATTCCCCTCCCTCCCCCCTGGGTTTCCAGCTCTGGGGTGGTTTTGGGGTGCGGGGAAGTCATAATAGGGTCAGGGGTATGTCCACTCCCAGCAGTTGCAGACTCTAAAAAAAAAAATCGGCAGGAAATTTCCATTGTGAGATAATACTAAACCATTTGTTTCATTGAAACCTTCTTCACGCTTTGAAACAAACAGACAAAAAAAAAAAAAAACCCCGATGAAGAGTTTGGCGTTGGATGCTGGAGGTGTGTGAATGACCCCTTCCCTTTCTTGTATTCTCCCTATGCTTCTCCCCTAGCTTGGTGGATTCGTCTTCAATTCCCCAGTCTCTAGACTAATCGTTGTTGGCCCCTGTGATGTTCACTCCCCTGCTTATTCCAATGGGGAGTGAACATCGCCCCTTCTCTCGACGGAATGTCCAGGTGGAAATTCCAACAAGCTGAAGCTGGTGGAGCCTCCTGCTCTCTCTGAACATTCAGACAAACTCTGTCCTACAGTGTGATGTATTCCCGGCACATCCCAAAGAAGGTGTGTATCCTCAGCACTCCTCAGCACCTTCTGACGGACACACTTCGCTAAGATACCGTGACATCACTCTGCAAGAGCCCAGGAGACACTGTTTAGGATCCAGGATTATTCTTACTTATATTATCTAAGTGGGAAAAAAGAAAGTAGACGGATGGAATAACAATTAAAAATATATATCTAGCAAATCTCTCTCCTTATCAAGCTGACTGATTTTCCTTTGGGGTCCCTCAGTGTCACATTATTGCAGTAACCACGTCAGAGGTTTTCCTTTAGCAAAGCTACTCAAATTAATCATCTGCAGGCCAATTTGGCAATTTCACAGCTAAGGTTAGACTCGGTGTTACTTTGCAATCAGATGTAAAAAGTTTGCCAAATGGCTTGAAAACTGAAACCAACCTTCGCCTCAGCTTGGAAAAGAGGAGACTAAGGGGGGATATGATAGAGGCACATAAAATCATGTGTTGTGGAGAAAGTGAATAAGGAAAAGTTATTTACTTGTTCCCATAATACAAGAACTAGGGGCCACCAGATGAAATTAATTGACAGCAGGTTTAAAACAAATAAAAGGAAGTTCTTCTTCATATAGTGTATAGTCTACCTGTGAAACTCCTTGCCTGAGGAGGTTGTGAAGGCTAGGACTATAACAGGGTTTAAAAGAGAACTATATTAATTCATGGAGGTTAAGTCCATTAATGGCTATTAGCCGGGATGGGTAAGGAATGGTGTCCCTAGCCTCTGTTTGTCAGAGGGTGGAGATGGATGGCAGGAGAGAGATCACTTGATCATTACCTGTTAGATTCACTCCCTCTGGGGCACCTGGCATTTTGGCCACTGTTGGTAGACAGGATACTGGGCTGGATGGACCTTTGGTCTGACCCAGTATGGCCATTCTTATGTTCTATAGTTATGTAACTTGTGGGGCAAGAATTTTCTATACTGACTCTCAGTTCCAGTCAATGTATATGGTTTACATATGGAATTAAAAGATAGATTCACTGCCACACGTTCCCTCAAAACAATTGTTTGTCTTGTTATATTATTTTAAATTAGTGCTATGTGTAATCCCTCATTTGACTCCTCAGTGGATCATAATGCCCCACAGCTTGTTACATATTTCCCAGTATGTCCTGAAAACTGTAGAAGATTAGTAGGTCATTATTTGCCCCATCTAAGCTTATAAGGCTGGCCCTGCTAGTCTCCTCAAATCTGGAGAAAGTGTAACTGCCACATTCTTTGTGTTGGACAATGTTAAGAAAGTATTATGGATGTTGTTTAGCATTGCTAAATACATACAGGTGGACATTTCCGTTGACACTGAGACTGATCCTACTCACTATAAGGTGTGACTCTGCTCTGAAAATGTACTCTGCAAGAAACAGTGCCCACTGCACAACTTGAGAGGCTGTGGTAGCACAACTTGTCTGAATGGCCAGGATGGCCTTTATGGTAATGGTGGTAGAATGGAGCAGAGCAGCCTGAAGGAAACAGTCCCAAAGAAAGTCCAATCTCTCAGTGAAAAGACAAACCTTTTCAATGAAGAAATGTTGATGCATGAGCCAAGGCTCATGTAGGGATCTCCCATGAGGTGTAAGCCGTTCCTCAGAAAAGGAGGCAATAGCTAATAGAATTGGCATGGTGAATGGTTGCAGAAGGACTGAAGAAGTTGGAGGACTTTCATACACATGCAAAGGACAAACTTAGCCAAAGGAAACCAGAGGAGGCCCAGGTAGCTCAGAACATTCTGCTCAAAAGGGGAGGGATAGCTCAGTGGTTTGAGCATTGGCCTCCTAAACCCAGGGTTGTGAGTTCAATCCTTGAGGGGGCCACCTAGGGATCTGGGGCAAAATCAGTACTTGGTCCTGCTAGTGAAGGCAGGGGGCTGGACTTGATGACCTTTCAAGGTCCCTTCCAGTTCTAGGAGATAGGATATCTCCATTATTAAAACTAGCCATGCAGTTGGTGGTCTGGAAACTATCCAGATAAGCCACTAGAGACAGAGTAAAGAAGCAATCAACTGATACATCATTATGCCTTAGCTGGTGCCTCTTTTGAACTGCATTTGATGGCCCAGCAGCCAGAGGAGGAGTGAGGTACATCATCTCCGCTTACACCTGCTTAAGCCATGAATAGCCCTAGTCCGTGCCAATCAGTCTATAAACCCCCTCCCACAATTCTGAAACTAGGTTGTAAGCATCTATCCCCCAAACCCAGTTATTTGCATGTGTCCATCCTTCGCATGCACAAACGTTGCACATGCCTGGCCTCCTCATTTCGAAACCCCATGTGTACTAATTCCCCATGGCAGCTCAGAGCAGAAGCGTATGTGGATATTTTAGTGGGCGAAAGGATATGAAAAATGTAGCCCTTAATCTCTTTGTGCTGCAGTGTAAAATATCTATAATATTTAAGTAGTACGCGTCCCAGGTGTATGGTGGGAAATGCTTGTAAATGTCCCTAAGAGCCTCAGGTGAAAGGTTTTGTATTGTAATCAATTAACAATAATTAATCTTCCTCTATTTATTTATTTTATAATATTCCTTACTTGTCTTTGCTTAGATACTGCTGCAGTGGGTACCCTAGAAATATCTTAAATAGGGCCAAGTATAATAAGTATATTATTATCATCAACAATAACAATAACTATTTTGTACATCTATAACTCTTTTCACCCCAGGATAGCAAAGAAATTTACAAACATTAACAAAGCATCACAACACCCCGTGCAATAGGTAAGTAGTATTACTATATCAGTTTGAGAGACTGGCAAATTGACATCAAGGGAAGTTAAGTGACTTGCCTAAGATGTTTCAATAACTCAATGGCAGAGCCAGAAGCCAGGTCTCCCGACAGGCTGCAAATGGGGAACAAACCTTACACTTCGAACATCTGTCAGTCTTCCTTGGTACGGTACGCTATCTCACTTTCTTTTAATAAACATGTACTTGAGAATTTGTGATCTATTTACAGGGGGCCGTGCTCTGTCCTCAGATAATTATGTGGGGCTTTCATGGGAATCAAAGTTACATGTGCATCCAAGGGCAGAATTCAGCCCTGGGTGGATTCAAATACAAACATCTGAGTGCAATACTTTTTTGTGTGAACATGTTTATTTTTGAAAAATGCCACTGATTGAGATTGAAAATGCCCTGCGACCACTGGAAAGGTTAGTGGCCATTTTTCTATTACACTGCCAGCCATTACAGAATCCCCAAATAACTTAGTGACTGCACCTATTCTTCATAATATATCCAGCTGGCTCATGAAAACCAATGAATTATTCTTGATTTTAGGGCAATAACTACAAATATTTCAAAGTGAAAAGGAATTGACCCAACCTACTGTGCACATTATTTATTCAGAGGTAGTACAAAAACGAGTCCCTGATGTTACTAAAACAAATCCTAATAAGTACAGAGAGCATCAATTACAGGCTTTCCTTTATAGTCCTATATATCTCCTTTCCTTTCTAGTGACGGTATCACATGCAAAGGTGAACTGTGCTGGCTTTCAAATCTATGGAGCTTTCATAATTATAACCCCTATTTTAACCTCTTTTATAAGACGTACTATACTGATTCATATTAAGAGTTCTGAATCCCAACCTAGCCTATGAGAAAGTATACTTTACCTTATCTTTAAAGCTTGCTTATTATAAAGCACACATAAAAATAGGAAATATTAAATAGTCATAACATCTTGCATATAATACATCAGCATACAGAACGTAAGTTAGAAGTGATGCAAAATAGATCTTACGAATTTTACTAGGAATTTTGTTTTAAGCTTTGTAAATATTCAGCATGCACACTTTCCAACATAATTAAACTAGAGAAATATTAATTGCAGTGGAATAGTCAGATTTTTTTTTGTTCTAGTCTGTATGGAAGGTCCTTCTATTTAATCAGAAAGCTTGGAATGATTCCTAATCTATCATAAAATTTTTAAAGACATGATTAATCCCATTGTTTAAATTCTGTTTTATTGCTGTGAGAAACTCTCATAAATGATCCTGCACCTTTCTCTGTGATCATTTCCTTCTAAAGTAATATACTAATTAATTTCAATTAAATATATGTAAAGGAAGATATATTTTGAAAAATGCTTCTCCCTTGCCATTTGTTAATATATTGAAAAAGTGTAAACCTTGGAACATTTAGCATAGAAAATATTCATTTTTGGTAATTTCTCCTGGGGGCAATTTATTAAATGAAAGGCTTTTAACATTAGCTAAAAGCAGCCCTGTAAATCATGGGTGTCATCAAACTGCTTCATCACTTCATTAATTTAAAAGATTATTATATGCGTAACTGACATAATTTTGAACAATGTTACATGGTTAATTTATTAATGTAGAAAAGCTGAAATGACATGCTGAATTGATTTATTATTATAATTGTATAATTTTAGGATTTTTCTCTGTGACTTTCAGCAACAGAGCAAAAGATTCAGGGCCATATTATGTGATTGATTTTTTAGGTGAGCACTCCTTGTTGATTTCTATAGGGATTTCTGCTTAAAAAGAGATGGTACAGTATGTCCCCTCAGTCTCTCGCTGGTGATTTGGTTTAAGTTTCTCGCCCTTAAAGAGCTCCCCCTGACAGTAACTCCTGCAATTCAACTAATCTTACAATGATTTTCTAATAGTTGAAGCAAAGGTCTTTTTATTGTTTTAATCCTGTTTTTTAATTACTACGGTCAGCCAAATGTGCATACAAATCTCTTCATACATACAGCACCAGATGCTCAGATGCTGCAAATTGGTATAGCTCCACTGACGTCAACTGAGCTACTCTGATTTACACCACCTAAAAATCTGGCCCACAGTATTTTTTGATTTAATTATATTTGTCAGTAATAAGTGCTGGCTTCATGTGCTTGCTGAAAATATAAGATATCACCTCTTTTCTAAGCATTGCACAGAAAGCACAGTTGAATTTATATTTAATAATATAATACAACATTATTCATTTTAGATTGAAATTATACATGGTCCCCAATCATGCAAATACTTCTGGGAGTGTGAAATTTACCCGTGTGAGAAAGGGCACATGTGGTTGCAGAACTGGTGCGGGGTAAATAATGTTGCCCACTAGGATTTTTAAAGAGAATTAGGCGCTGATTCAATTAATCATTTAATCACATGCTTAACTTTAAGCACATGCTTAGGTGCTTTGCTGCCTCAGGGCCTAAATTAAGTGAGGAAGGTCCAGGGATTCAAAGAGCTTTGGTCCAGTCCTCCAGTCTTTACTCAGGCAGAACTGCCACTGAAGCCTGAATGTTGGCAGGAGGTTCAGGAACCATCATCCCAGAAGCTAATGTTGCAGGCTTGCTTGGAATGTGATTCTGTAAATGGCACTAACCGTTAGGCAAGGCTTTTACAATATGGTTGCACCATTTAATGAAATGAATATTTTCAGCATCCCTGAGCTGTCTGTATTGCTCCAATTCTGCAAACACTTACTTCTACTCACACGAGCCCTGATACAGGAATGCACTTAAACACAGTCTTAAGCACATCCTTAATCAGAACAGCACTTACATATGGCTTAATTTTAAGCATCCGCTTAAGTTCCATGGACTTCAATGGGCCTTATGCTTATGTGTTGTCCTGAATAGGGATGCATTCCTAAATTGGAGCCCTGAATAGTCCCAATGAATTAAATGACATTACTCACATGCTTAAAGTCAAGCACATGCATAAGTGTTTGCAGGGCCAGGACCTGAATTCTCCTGCGCTTCTATGGCAAATCATGCTCAAGTCTCAGTTTCCAGGGCAAGTACGCACAAGGTCAGTGAAAACCAGTCTGCACACAGCACCTCTGCAATTGCATTTAATCTCTGGTTTTTTTAATGGCCAAATCTAAGGCTGATAAAAATTTGCATAGACTGTCATGAAGCCACTGTTAAACCTTTATAACTACTGCTGAATACATTTCACTGAAATGCATTTGTACCAACACTCATTTGCATATTTCACTTCAGTCAGATCATTGGCAGTTAGAGAAGTGTAGGTCTGATGTGAACACCGAGAAGACCAGGAATGGTACTATGTATACTGGTAACACGGGATGTGCTAGCTCTTCTACTTACTGTAGATTCATGTTACTACTCAGCTGTATTTCTTACTGCATTTGGATATCTTCAAAGTGCTCTAATTGCTTCTGAGTGAGCATGGTTTAGTGGGTATGGTAATAGTCTGGAAGTCAGGAGCTCTGAGCTCTAATCTCAGCTCTGTCACTGACCTATTACGAAGTTCAATTAATCTCTCTGTGCCTCCTCCCAGTCTTTGTCTACATAGATGTGGTTGTACAGCGCTGAACACAATGGGGCCTTGATCTTGGTTGGGGCGCCGATATGCTACTGCAATACAAATAATAACTTATAACATTTGAAATAGGAATTAAACACTGGAGTATTCTACAACAGTGGTTTAAACCCCCACATCTTGATGGTGTTGCTAGAGTGTTTTGGACAATTGCTGTAGATTTTTAAAAGGATATTTTTCTTCCCTATCATTGTACATATGCAATACCTTGAATTTATGCAGTTTCCAAAGGGTTGCAAACTGTGTACATAAAGGAACCATTTCACCACTGACATGCAGCCATCTCTAGGGTACAGAGAGGTAACCATATGGTCAATCAGAGCACAGCACACGAGACAAGAGTGGGGGAAGAGGGAAAAGTTTGGCCAGGAATGCTGGGGGCAAACCCAAACTCTTATGAAAAGTGCCATGTGGTTTTTAATACGCATGCACTGAAGACAGGACCTCAGATTTTAAGATCCTAACCTCAAGTTGTAAATTACTCAGAGGGGCATCTTTCATGCCATAATGTATCTGAGCCTCACTAATGTATATATTTCAGTGTTCACAAAGCTAGTGTATATTGTAAATCTACAATTATCTCTGGCATGTGTGCAAAGTTGGCTTTTATTTTTGAAGATGTTCATTTTTTATGGGTGTCAGCAAGTACATGGGGAAACCATTAGGAGATAAAAAAAAAGAATCCCAACCAAATGTTTTCTTACAGGAAACATTTATTTGCACTAGAGTGTCTCATCTAACAAAGGTCCACCATCTTTTCCCACAACAGACAGGAACTTGTCTGCATTAGCATTTTAAGAAACGAATCCTAAAGACTCGCAAGTGGCGATAAGCTGTCATGAGAAGGATTGATAGTTCTTAATAGATCTCTTCTCACACAAGTGCAAATGACTGTCTTTTCATTCATCACAGGCATTTTGGTCAAAACAAACCTTTCTTATGTTCACATAACCCTTAAAAATTCTCAATAAAGCTAAAACTAAGGGTATGATCCCACTCCCACTGAATCAATGGCAAAAATCATAGCGACTTAACTAGGAACAAAAGCCCTAAATGAGTGCAAATTAAATATCATACTTTTCCTTAAGGTAATGCAAAGGATGATTTCACAAATATGGGGATGAAGAGGTGAGAGTAGCAAGACTGTGTGTGAGAGAGTGGAATTGTATGTGTGTAGAGAGTAAGATTAAAAAAAAAAAGACATTTTTCACGGGGCATAAATACTCATTTTTTGGTCTGACTTGTGTTTTGTATTTAGTGCTGCAGACATCTTTAGACTTTATTACAGATTACACGTTGGTAGTCATCATTAGTAACTACATCATTCTGTTATATGTGTGACACTCACAAAATCAGAGAAATATGTGAAAATGGAAGTACTCTATTAATGTAGTTGGTGGAGATTATCTGCAGCCATTGTATTGTTGTCTCAGTGTCTGCATTCTGTCCTGTGGGATTATTTACTTTTAGGAGAAGTGAAAGGAGCTAGTTCGGTTACAGATCTCTGCTTAGGAGATTCCCAGCTATGTCAAATTATGTTTACCAGTTTGAAATCATACTTGTAAAGAGATTTTAAAGCTTTGTTCAGCCCAAACTGTAGCCTGCTAAGGACATGATGCAAAGAAGACAAAACATGCTTCAATTAAAAATTGGACAGCTGTAAATGTAATGAATGTACCATTGGGCCTCTATGCATGTATGTAACATTCAGCTCTATGTAGACAGGTGTGGGTCCCATGAACATCAATGGGAGTTACACCAGTTTATCACAAGGGCTGAATCTGGACCATTATGTATACTGAAACCTCCTAACAACCTACCACCCAGCTGGTAATCCTGCCTCAGATCTATTAAGTGGTGGAAGATTTTTCAAAGGTACAAAGGGTAATTAGGGTGCCTAACTGTCCCTTGTGCCTTTGAAAATCTCCTCCTTGGCCTCTAACCCCATCCTTGGTCATCAACCATAGCTCAGGCCCCACAACCTAAGCCCTCATCATGTGTGATCTGTGTCAGGGCAGTTATCCATTCCCTGCTTCCCACTGGAAACAGAACCTTTCTCCACCAAGATACCTGAAGGTAGGGTATGATATCTGATGTCCCATCTCCCAAGGAGGCAAATGTTCTCACTTCAGAACCAATGCCTGGACAGAGAAATTAATAAGACACCACTAACTTATTTGTTCCTCTCAAGATGGGTAATGAGAGACCATATGGACTGATATAGGCCTCATTACTTCACCCCCACTCAGGTTCTCCAGGTGCCAGGACTCTTTTAACGTGGTCACTTAGATGTGCTCTCTCTCCATTTAGTGGGATCACTCACATCTCAGGAGTTACTAAGGGCCAGGATAGTGCTCTTCACTGGCATGGCTACTGTGGCCAGAGCCAGTCTGTGTGTCCAAACCAAATATCTCTATTAGTAGGGAAAGACAAGATGGCTATAGTGGACCCTTGTGATGTTCCCCTGTGAGGGGAAAGTAGAATCTGGTTCACTCCAGTGGCTAGCATGGGCTTGGTTCCATAATCTTCAGTCCACAGTTTGCACTGTTGCACAAGTGAACTGAAAGCCAGGCAAGATGTAGACGCATCACATTCTATGACAGGACAGAGGACTTGAGCAAAGCAATCATCCCTGAGCCAAAGAGGCTATTGCCCCACCCCACAGCTCTATTAAAGCCCTTAGTCCCCCACGCTGGCAAATTAGGTGCCAGAAAAGAGCTGGCTCGCCAAGGTAATGACAGCACTGGATCCCACAAGTGGTAGCAGCCATTGGCTAGCCTGTGAGGCTCCTCAGTTCATTTTAGCAAGAATCACCAAAAGAGAGTGTCCAAAAATTTGGAACACACACACACACACACACACACCATTACCAACTTCCTCTATTATCTCAGCCTCCAGCAAAAGTTAATGATATTGCACTTCTTATTTTGGACTTTAACATCCATATCCATCATGATGTGTGGTCAACCCCTTCCTCTGCTGCCCTTCTTCACACCCCAGCTCAGCATCCATACACTCTGGTCCTCTCACGTCTGGCTTCCATTCTCTTCCCCCTCCCTCTCCATCTGTCTCTCTCCCTTTCCCCCTTTTATTCTCTCTCTCTCTCCCATCTTGCTTTTCCATTTTACTCCCTTCTCCATCTTCAGATGCCCCCTTAAAAAAACAATAGCAAATCTTAAAGTCACAGATACAAAACAATGCAGTTGCTTAGAAAGATCAAAACTAAGGATACGTCTACACTATGATCTAAGGCAGGGCTTCTCAAAGTCGGGGCCGCCGCTTGTTCAGGGAAAGCCCCTGGTGGGCCGGGCCGATTTGTTTACCTGCCGCGTCCGCAGGTTCGGCTGATCGCGGTTCGCCGCTCCAGGCCAATGGGGCCTGTGGGAAGCGGCATGGGCCAAGGGATGTGCTGGCCGCCCTTCCTGCAGCTATTGAGTTAGCATATGTGCACTCAAGCAGGGGAATCACGCCCCTAGCTCCTAGTGTAGATGTAGCCTAAGAGTCAGATCCTCAGCTGGGGTATATTGATGTAGCACCAATTTTCTGTCATTTCACCTAGATATTTTGGGGACTTAAATTGTCTTCCCCAAAGAAAATGAGTCATCCCTTCTCTATCTCCTTGCGCTCGGAGAAGCAAGAGGCAATTAGGCACACTGTGAATTGTCGGATGGAAACTGGCACAGCCACCAAAAGAGGGGATGGCCAATTCACTAAATAGATGTGTTGTCTGAGTGTTTCGCATGGACAGGTTTTGCTGGTGAGGCTTGGCCCCAGTTTAAAGCTGCCCTGTGTAGCAGAGTGATGATAATGGTAGCACTGCCAGCCCGCCACTGGGGGTAAATCCTGCTTGGGCACAAGTGCTGGGGGCAAAAATTTCAAATACATTCAATAACTAACATTTTTCAAAGATTTTCATCAGTATTACTTAAAGCTACCAGAAGTAAAAGCAAAATATAACAGGCAAGTGGATAATATTTTCACCCTCCATGCTGACATCTGACATTGCCTTTGTGAGCCCCCTGAGCAGAGGAAGCTTGATATGTTAGCTCTGTTGAAAGAGAAATCTTTGTGTGACCCTTTTTCACAAGGAAAACATTAGGCCTATGAACTTTTCTCGGGGTTCATTTTAGACCTGAGCCATTTCCATGGATTATTCATAGATATGTAAGGGCAGAAGGGACCATTAAATCACCTAGTCTGACCTCCAGTATAACAAAGACCCAAAGGATTTTACCCAATTACACTTGCAGTGAACCCAGGTATTCTCCCAGGGAAAAGACTACATGCCCATGGGGGTTTGAGCAGGGAAAACTGCACGCCAATGGGTTGGAGCAGGAAAGACTTTGCATACAAGTGGGTTGAGCAGAGAACATTTTTTCAGGCACTCTAACTCCTTGAACCTCAACACCAAACAAGTATGCTTTGAAAGGTCCTTGTTGCTCCCTCCCTCCATACTGCCACCCCCGTTCCCTAGACAAAACCAAGCCATGAGCCCTAGTTCTGATGCCCTCCAAGAGGAACCAGTAAGGCAATGTTTCTCAGATCTCCAGGAGGACTTATGCATTGTAGAGACTTATGCATTGAAGGCTTTTCATTGAATAGTGCTATGCATAATTCTCTACATTCTGAAAATGGGCACTGATGGTTTTATGCACATAACAATGCATACAAGCGAAAGACTCCCATGCATACAGCTATCTGTGAAGAATACCTTAAAAATGGATTGAATAAGCTGCACAGTGTCCAGCCCTCACTCCACTTACTTCCCCAGCGGACTGCTTCAAAGGTCTGTCCCAGGGCCTAGGCAGTTGAGAAGCACGATGCATAGTCTGGGTCTGCTTGGAGAAATTTCAGATAAGAGATTCTCTAGTGAGCCTGCAGTGTGTACATCCTCATGTGAAGAATATGGAGCTGGACAGCTTTTTTAACGACAGCCACCTCCATGCGCTGAATGGAAGAGGCTGTGGAGAAATTGACGTGCCATTGGACAAACATATCTATGACAGTTTGCTCATCACTACTGAGTGAAGAATTAAATACCTTGGTTTCACTCAATGAAAACCAAGCCAGGGAGAGACTACACTACATGCCATGAACAGAAAGCCTGGGAGAAGGAGCTGTGGATCTGCAGAGAACCAGAAACCCTGTGGAGACTTCAAGTGACCTAGTGTCTTTAGTGTCTGAATAGCCTTCACCAGCTTTGCTCCTCTTTGCTCTGTAATTTTGTCCCGTGTCATTCCTCTCCCCCTAATAAATAAGTATTCTCTTCTAAAAGCCTGCAGAAGTGACTGCAGTCCTTAAGAAATCTACAGGTCTAACGTCCCCAATGGGCTCTTTATAAAGTAGCTATAGGCTGAAAGTGCATTTTATAAAGCTCCTCTCCAAAGGCATTGTTCTGGGTGCCTCCTAAGGTTGCAGGGATGCTAACTGCTCAGGGGAAGTAGAGGTTAATTAGGGAGCTCAGAGGAGCAGTGAGAAGCTGGGGAACGAAAGGTGGCAACTGTTGGAGGTGGCAACTGTTGGAGTCGTGGGAGGGGCAGAGAGCAGTGCACCCTGCAGAGCTCCTCAGCTGTATGCAATCCCTTGTTTCCCAGCATCTACATAATTTCTCTCATCTCAGTTCCTCAGCCCTCCACCCTTTCACTGCTCCATTCCCAGTTTCATTCTTCCTCCTCCTAAAAAACCAGCACCCCTGCCGAATAACCTTCTAAAATTCTCAGGAGCTACTGATGCAAATAAGCTCCCTATACTCCCTTTACAACGGGAACCCTTGGTAGGGTGACCAGATGTCCCGATTTTATAGGGACAGTCCTGATTTTTGGGTCTTTTTCTTATATAGGCTCCTATTACCCCCCACCCCGTCCCGATTTTTCACATTTGCTGTCTGGTCAACCTAACTCTTGGACCGTGCAGCTGTTATGAAGTTCTCATTAAGGCCATTAGCCATGTGGACCCTCCAAGATCGTCGCTCTTGACACTTTGTAACACAACGCTTAGGAAACAAATACCGACCAAGGGCCTCATCTAGCGAGTTTTTCCATTGACTCAAGTGGGTGCAGGTTTGGGACCTTACATGCTATTATTTTAAAACTGACAACATCATGGAAATTCACCATCAAAAAAACTTTCACTGAAAATTATTACTTAATATTAAAGTTAAAATCTATGCATACCAAGGAGAGTTAAAGATTTAAAAAAAAAAACCCTAAACATTTTAAAATATGAAAACAACAGTTATGGGAAGGTAGATAAATATTCAAACACCCTCACAATTCATCTTAAATAGATGTTCACACATGTAAAATATTACATTGTCCATTAAAAAACAACCTCCACTCTATCCCCACAACGCCAATCATTCAGTGTTTTATGTGTGACATTTTATTTCTTTCAAAAATTATTTAAATGATTTTCTCATTTATTTACCCCAAAGCTGTTTGAGTTTGCAGGGCTTTGTCTCTTTCTTCATTGAATGCAATCTACTGGCTGGTGGGATTTTTTTTTTTAATATAAGGGTGCAAGAAGCCCTTGAATTGAGAAAATGAAGTGTATTATAGGGAGAACCCCCCCCCCCACACACACACGCAGATGTTTCTCTCATGGCGATATCGTGAGTCAATAGTAAAACACAGAGAGATCGAACCATTCCCTTTCAGAAGTAAATGCCTGACTGCATTTTACAAGGCCTGGTCCTATTGAAATCCATGGGAATTTTGCCATTCATTTCAATGGAAAAGGAATCTAGCCTCAAAATGGCAGGCTACCAAGCCATGTGTGCTCCCTATTTTGACTGAACTGTGCAGAGGACTGGCAGCAAGCCTGATCTTCGTGTATATCACTAGAAAAGATCTATTGATTGCCCTTTGTGTAATGACTGGTTTAGAGAAAGCTACGCCATTGCTACCTAGTACTTCTTGTTTCCACGTTGGTCACCAATAGGCCTCTTTAATGCTTATTCTACCACTAGGAGTGATGTATAGCTGAAGATGCACACACTCTCGAGGTTAGGTGGACTCACTTTCAAATTCTGTTATTTTTGAACTTGTGCAAAACCAAGAAGAGGACTGAAAAAAAAATCCAAAAGTGTTAGGGCTCGTCTACAGTTACTGGGGGTTCGAGGAGCGGCAATCGATGCATCAGCGGTCGATTTAGCGGGTCTAGTGAAGACCCGCTAAATTGACCGCAGATCACTCTCCCGTTGACTCCTGTACTCCACCGGATCGAGAAGAGTAGTGGGAGTGGACGGGAGAGCGTCTCCCATGACATCACGTAGCGTGGACCCCGTGGTAAATAGATCTAAGCTACGTCGATTTGAGTTACGCTATTCATGTAACTCAAATTGCGTAGCTTAGATCGAATTTCCCCTGTAGTGTAGACAAAGCGTAAGTTAGGAAATAGAAAGGAAGGGAAGGATTAAATCAAAAGGATATAGTCACAGTGATTGAATTAACCATGGACAGAGCAAGTTCAGGGAGTACTGAGTTTAAAGGATTGGAGCTCCTGAAGACAGCTGGCACTCAGCTGGTGAGGCTTCTGGTTTAGTGCTGTTCCAGCATATCCTATAAACTAAACCAATGCGAGGGTTGTTGGGTTTTTTTTTAAGTGAATTGCACAGGAAGTTTTTCCACATTGCATTTAAAAGCTGATCAATTCCCTAAAGAAAGATTTAGCAAGTCACTTACAAGAAAAGTAGAAGCGCTGAAGCACATAAAGAAATTTTAACAACATGCAAGTGTAACTTTTATTGCCAACGGTAGATATGCACTGGAATTTGAAAGAATGCCTAAGTGCCAAAATGCAGTTGTTGTTTTTTAATCTACAAAGAACTCTGTGGTTTCATTTGGAGACGAGTCACTTTGTTCTGATTTATTCAGTTTATAAATGTATCTGATTTGTTTTCACTGGGGAGTTGAAAGATTTTCACTAAAGCAAGCTATATGAGCTAGTTAAAATGAAAAGGAAACAAAACCATATTGAAATGTTTGATAAGGATGAAGCCGAGATGTCACCTGCCATGTGCAATAAAGAACATTTTGGGAAAAAAGAGTGGAAACTATGGATTGTGCAAATCAACTACAGACCTGTCAGTACCCAACAGACAGTGCTTTCAAAAGGAGCATCTTAGGCTTGGTCTACACTAAACCCCCAAATCGAACTAAGGTACGCAACTTCAGCTACGTGAATAACGTAGCTGAAGTCGACGTACCTTAGTTCGAACTTACCGCCGTCCAGACCCGGCAGGCAGGCTCCCCCGTCGACTCCGCGTACTCCTCGCGGCGAGCAGGATTACCGGAGTCGACGGGGAGCACTTCTGAGTTCGATTTATCGCGTCCAGACAAGACGCGATAAATCGAACCCAGAAGTTCGATTGCCTGCCGCCGAACCAGCGCGGTAAGTATAGACAAGCCCTTAGTTTTCAGTACCCTATTCTGAGGCACTGTGATACTAACTTTGCCAGAGTAATTAAATTGTTTACTAATAAAGCCTGGATCTCATTCATTTAATACTGCCATGAGTGCAAGGGATTGGACGAGATGACCTCTCGAGGATCCTTCCAGTCCTACGATTCTTTGATTCTATGTGCTATCTGAACATAGTAAAATAAAGCTTTCAGAAAGTCACTGTACAATATGATGTGGTTTATTTAATGTAATGAGTTTGCTGGATAATTGGATAATTCAACACAAGAAAAATATTAATGCATATCATATGTAATACACACAGACAGTAGTTCTGCTGACTAAAGTAATTGTCTAGTTCCACTTGCTTATTACATATTTTCTTAGTGATCCACTAATAAGATGGAGCCCAATTCAAAGCCCACTAAAGTCAATGGAAAGGCCCTCTTATTGATTTCTGTGGGTTTGGATCAGGGCCTTAGAGAAGAGCTTTCCAAACTTTAAATACCCTAGTTATATTTAATTTACTTAGAACAGCTTTCATGTTAAAAATACTTTCAAATTATCTATTTTAGTAAGTACACTCTCTAAACAAGATATTTTTCCAGCTATGGGAATATACATGAAATAGACGTGTCTTTTTTTAAACTTATCCCAATGAATTAAATCCTGAAGGTATTCAATATCACTGTCAGCAGTAGGAAATGACAGTTAAGCACACCTTTTCTAATTTATACTCTTTGACAGAAAATACTCTATTCAAAATGTCAACTGCAGCACACAATACACATTTATATATAAAAAAACATAATAACCAAATGATACTGGTTTACATTTTGACGGATCCTTTGTTTCAAGCACCGGGGAAATGGATTGACATTTTACTCACTTTTACCAGTGGATAATTTATTAAACTAACTTGTCTACATCTTTTGGCAGGACTAAAAGTCTGTTTCAACAAGTGGAGTATCTAATATTTAGAAAAGTAGCACTTGGGAAGCAAATTGGAAAGCATTTTCACCACGCTCTGATGGCCTTGCTCAGCCATGTTTCCTCTTTTGGATTTGTGTGTGTGTGTGTGTGTAGGGGGGGAACTATCTCTTCTTAGTTTGTTGTCTTTTGTCAGTCACAAAGGGCAGATTTTCTTTTGTAAATCCTTAGTAATTAAATGAGTACTTCAGTGGTTATGGTCTTCAATGGCCTTGTTTCCTAGGTTTTGCCTTTGACAGTCATATTTTGCAAAGGCTGCTAAGATGACTAGGCACCTTACCCTACTTAACACTAAACCAATTGATGCCCGTGCACACTGCATGAAGGAGGAAAAGATTCATTAATGGCACTTCATTAAATAACTGCAATGGGAAGCTCTAAATGTGACTGAACCAACTGAAATCCAGAGCAAGCTGTCTATTAGGAAAGCAACAAAGACAGTTTCGGAAACTGAACTCTGTCTCCACTGCAGCGGATTAGGCAGAGTGATGGGATTAGTGTTTAATGACTTGGGGCAAGAGACAAAGGGAATTTCGACAAAGAGGCTTAGATATGGAAGAATTAACACTCTCTATTCCAACCAGGCCTCTGATGACTTCCAACATTCTTTTCTAGCTCTGAAGCTGAAGTTAAAAAAAAAAAAAAGACTAGTAAAGCTTTAATACCTCCTTAACCTTCTCTTATCATAGTAAATTAAAAGAAAAGAAAAAAGAAAAAAGAAAAGAAAGGCTGAAAAATTCATTGATACGTGCTCCCCCCAAAAGTATCTAAAGCTTCTAGAGACTAAGGTGAGCATGTGTTTCAGCACATAACAGGTGACCAAACTTCTAGCCAAACATTCAAGGGTGATAACGAGTAATGTTACTATATAAAGCAGATACTTTAAAACGACTTCTTCAAAAGGGAGTGGCATTCTGCGTGCAATTGGAAGGACTTACGAAATCATTCTTGGCTTTGAGTTATCTTGCGTCCTGGGTGGAATCCATACACTTGTATGGTTAGCTGCAAACTGTCCCAGAATGACATGGTTCTCGGGTTGAAAGAGTGCTAACTGCTAGCTCAGGAGTGATTACACTGATCACAGAGTTAGAGCACGTGAGCCTGATTCTTCTTACATGGATGTAACTGTGCTGGAGTAAAGTAGCTCTTGACTTACCCCAGGGTAAGAGACAGAAGAAGCAGACTCTGGGTGTGCAATTATTTTCACTGTGTATAAAATGTCTTCAAGCTGAAAGTTTTAAAAAAAGCCCAGTCAATGTGACAAGGAAACGTTATCATAGCTAAACACGAAGCAACACTCAAGGGCCTGACCCTTTGGACGTTGTATACATCTCCTTGATACAAGCACCAAACCCTGCAAGGAGTAAGCATATTATGTCCATTTCTGGGGGGGGGGGAAGGGAAGCACCTTCTATAATGTTCAAAGAGCCTTTCAATAGCATTGACGTCAACAGAGGCACTCAGCACCTCGCAGAATCAGGGCCATTATGTTCTGTTGAGAATGAGGAGGTGCCAGTGGAAATTTTCATCGAGGAAAAAGCACACAGTCCAAAGAGCTGTGCAAATTCCGCTGCACTGTAAACCAATTCAGCATGTATTTATTTTTAACCAAACCAAAGCACTTGCAGAACAGCTAGGTATTCATTTCACGTGCTAGCCAATATGAAATGCTCCTAGAGCAGCTTTAGACTCCAAAGTATTATTTAACCAGTGTGGTTTAGTGGGACAATGGCAGCCCCCCGCCGTAATCCATTCAGGGGCAATACCATCAGTCAGTGTGAAATTAAATACATTACAGGGTAAGAGCTTAATGCGTTTTATAGGCAGTTGTTCATCCATATCAAACTTTAGCTTTTAAAATCCTAACATTTGATCCCACGACAGGAACCATGCCTTGAGAATGAGATTGGCACATTTGCACTGCCAGCAGGGCAGGAAAAAACCATAGAGCAGCCTTCAGTTGGAAATGCAATTGGCTGAAAGGAAAAATGTTCACATGATCTTAGCTCTTCAGAGGGACAGACACTTCAAGAAACACAGAAAATACAATCCAGGAGCTGCCCTTCGTTGACTTCCACTTTCCTGACTGGATTTTTGTTCATGGAATCAGTGTTTCCCAGTGCAGGGTATGTGGTTTCCACTTATCACAGGTTCAAAAATAACAAGAGTGTTTTACTCATTCACGCTGGGCCTGATCCTGCAAACAGCTACTCATGTGAATAGTCCCATTGATTTCAGTGAAACTGCTTGTGTGAGCAGAAAGAATTTGCAGGATCAGGCCCATACTCTAGTAGATTGCCCTGTATCAGCATAGCGCTACTGACTTCAATAAAGTAGCACCGATTTACACCAGCTGAGGATCTGTCCCCAAATGTGCAGCACTCCCCCTACTACACAAACAGCTGAGCTGTGAAAAGAGTTCAACTTGTAGAAGAGGTGAAAAAAAGACGAGCTAAACAGAGTTAAATTCTGCTCTTTGTTACACCGGCTTAAATCAGGAATAAATTCCATTCGCTTCAGTGAAGTTACTCTGGATACGAACAGGTGTAAGCTCAGAACTTGGTCCTTAGAGAATCTCAAGCCTTCCGTGTTTTTTTTTAAAATGTAGCACTGCACCGTTACACCCCAGTGGTAAAAACGATTATTAAAAGTATCTTCAGAGCTATCTGTTATCCAGAATGGCTTTCTCACTGCTGAAAGGACATCAAACATTCTAAAATACATAAACTGGTCTCAGCACTGGAATACAGTGCCAGGAATATTCGTCAACCTTATGTTTTTGGATCATATGTCACAGCGGATTATCCGACACTCCATGAACATTGACGGCTTCCTCCAGTTGTGGCTACAAAACTTGTTCTCAGGCACGCCACCGGACGCTGTAACCACCCTGAAGTGGGTTCTGCGTTCACAGTGGTTGTATTGTGTTTTTTGCAGCCTGTAAGCAAAACTATGCTCTGCATCTCAATGTATAACCCTTTATCAGAAATATGTACTCAAAAGCAGCTGCTATGACAAGTTTCCTTCAGTGACATACATTCAATAGACAACTCTCGAAAATACTGCTAGATCCTAGAAACCATTTATCCAGGGGTACGACGTGGAGTTATAGGCCTCACTGAAAGAGCAGCTTGAAGTAGGAGCGTGGGGGTGAGTGTGTGGGAAATCGTTCAGACTCAAATGGGGTCAGTGAAGCACGGCAGCTGATTCAGAATAAAACAGGGGAGGTGGACAGAGAAAGGATGAAGAGATGCCAATGGAAGAACTGAATTCACTAGAGGGTTTGAATCCCAGATCTAGGTGGGGGTTGGGATGGGGAAAGGGAGCTAGGAGTTCTTCCTGGAGAATATTTGAAAACCTGACAATCCATCAATATTTTAATTCCAATAGAAATATGGAACCTTTTCTTCTACTCTTTGCCTTTAATTTTATCTCCTCCTTTACCTCCCTGCCTCCTCAGTTTTCCTACTTTACATATGGCCCTTCCGTACCGTTCCTGTCATTTCCTGATGCCTAAATCAGTCCTTTTGAAGAAACAGCTCCTGCCAGTAAGTGACAAGGGGTGCTGTTTCTGGCAGGATAGATGGTCTTGTTTTCTTTATTCTGTCTGCACGTCACAAGTTTGGAGAGAGCTCTTCTGGGACAAACAGCAACCATGGGAATTTAGGGGGTAAGGGAGGAGGAGAACTCCTTCCCCCACCAAACCCCTTGCGTGTCATTGAATTTCCCTCTCCTCCGCATTCCTTTCTGACCCCCTTATCCCTTCCCACCCATCTGACGACCTAGGGCTCAGATTCCCTCCCCTCTCCTGGAGGCAGAAACCCCAGTCACTCTCTCCCGCTCAGCAAATGCTCTTCTCACCTCTCTGAATCCTAGCTGCTGCTCCTCCACTTGTGATATGCTCCCTGTCACTAGCATAATGCAGCAAGCTCTGCATGGCCCCTTACAGTGGTGCAACTAGACAGCACCACCCGGAACAAGGAGAAGTGCTGTGTCTGGATGGAATGAGGCATTATTTCTCTCTCCCTCCTTCCCTCTCTCTAGGGGGAGGAAATCATGGAGTGCAAGACTATGGGGACTATTTTTACAGTTAGGCAGGGTTCTCCAGGCTCCTGCATCTTCTCAGCTATGCAGGTGCCAAGGGCTCCGGAGGCTCAAAGAGGACTTTTTTGACGAATGCAAAAGGAACAACAGGCCCCACTCTAACGTCTGCAGTGCTATCTGGTGCCACGCTCAAACAGCACAATAGGTGGCAGAATGGCCAAGGGTGATCCTAATCAGTTTCACTCTGCGGCCTATGGGCAGCACGCGGGAGCACAGCTGTTTAAGAGCCAGGAGAACAGTGCAGCATAGTGGGGAGGAAGGGGGATACTCTGGCCTTTTGTTCCTTTATTGCATTAGGGAGGAGGAGAATCTTTAAGTTGATGCATTCTTTACACCTTGTGGGAAATGCAGGGGAAGGTGCTACATGGGAAGGGATATTTTTGGGTAGCTGGGTCCTACGGGCCTGATTTTTCTGAGGTGCTGAACCCTTGCAGCTCCCAGAAATTTCAATATGAGCTACAGAGATTCATACATATAGAGCTGGTTGAAATTTTTTCATCAAAACTTTTCCCCTCTTTATTAAAAAAAGGCTTTTAGAGCAAAAACATTTTTGTGGTCAAAATTTTTCCATTTTCTTTTATCAAAAAACCTGAAATGTCCAGTAAATTATTTTGGTTTTCAGTAAAAAAAGTTTTGGTTTGCAGTTCAAGTTTCAGTTAAAAAATCAGTTTCTATTTTAAAAAATCAAAATATTTTACCAAAACTCAAAAAATGTTCATGGGAAAAAAACCACATATTTTTAAAATAAAAATTCCCACAAAAATAACTGGTATTTTTCTACCAGCTCTGTCATTTGCCATGTTATTCTCTTATGTCTGAATACTTGCTGGGAAAAAAAATCAAACAGATTTCTGCAGCAGATTTTGACTGTCTGGGAATTCCCATTGTGTACAGGGAATCTTTGGGTTCTGTCCTGCAGCAGTTCCTATGCCACCCCACTTTCCAGCTTCCATCGGGGGGTCGGGGGGGGGGGGATTCCTGAGAGAATGGTTAGGGTGTCCAGGTAATAGTGAGTGGCTGTCAGAATGAACCCTTGGGCTTCTCTAATTTTGCCACCTTTGCCTTCCCTCTCTTAACCTCAGCACCTTCTGGGTAGGGCTTCAGAAACTTTTCTTTGTTTGTTTTGCCACACACCACTTCCTTGTCACTTATCACACCACCTTGCACATCCTCAGCCTGAAGGTTCCTTGGAAAACCCTACAATTAACTGACTCATTTCACATGAAGAGAGAGAGAGAGAGAGAGAGTAGATTTCCCCACCCCTAACTCCAGTCTCCTTCTCTCCTTCTGCAGACATAGATCTCACCTGCTTGATTTGCTTTCAAGCCTAGAGATCACTTTTTGTCTCTTGACATTTTCACGGCTCTCCTTGCAACAAAACTTACTTTTTAGAACAGTGAAACCTGTTCTTCTCTTTCAGGTGGCCCAGAGATGGGCTCTGTTAACCAAGGGCTGCTGTGAACCCCTCTTGTTCATCGGTGCTTAAACTGAACTCTATGGGTCGTGTTCTGCTCTCAGTTACACACTGAAATCTAAGGGCCTCATCCAGCTTTGCCTTATATTGGTGCAAAACTGGTGTGAGATCAGAATCAAGTGAAGAGGGCCTCCTATTTACACAGCATTGCCAACTCTTGTAAATTCATCACAAGTCTTGCAATATTTTATATTTTTATTAAACTCCCATCTCCTGGAGTCATGTCATTTCATTTTTTTAAACTAAGTTTCTAGTTCTTATGGTTGTGCAGAAAAGCCTGAAAATGTGACCCAGTGGGGCCTAAAGGCTCAGAAACCAGCAGGCAAATTATATATATAAAATCACATGACTTTAAAGCCAATCTCTTGATTTTTGAGAGCCTAACTTTTTTATACTGGTGTAAGTACAATGACATCAGTGGAATTATTCCTTACTTCCCCTGGGGTAAAGGAGAATAGAATTAGGTCCAGTACATGAAAAAAAACAACAACATGCTGTAGTACACGAAATTACTCTGGATTCACTCTGATGTAACCAAGAGCAGAATGGCTCTACATAAAGTTTGACAAGGATCAGTTAACTTTTCCCCATCACTTTTCATTTTTGGGTTCCTCTGCACTTGCAGATTCTGGCTGAGGATGGAAATGGAAGGGTCAAAATACACTAAGAAAGAGTGGTCTGTTGTTATTTCGTCTCAGCCGTAATCAAGAAGTACCAGAACTCTCACAGGAGGATGGTCTGATCTCAGGATATTTCCAACCTAATTTTGCTGTCGCGAGTAGTGTGGATGTTTTAGCTACGCGGCTGAACTATCGGGCGCTTATCCAAACAAAATCCCAAACTCCAAAACTGTTGAAGTTTGCTCATCACTAGGAAATACGACTTTACTTTGGTTCGTGGCCTGTCTGTAACACTAATTACTTCAATTTACCAAAGGGAAATGCCACTCAAGTCCTGGCTTCATGTACATCTCAGCTGAGACATTTGTTTAGGGCTCTGTCAGCATTTAGAGTCATAGTCATACAGCTGAAGGCCAGACGGAATCACCAGATCATTTAGTCGGAACTTCTGTATATCCCAAGCTGCCACCCCCCACAACCCCAACAACTGAATTTAGACCAAATGGTTACAGCCCACAGGAGACTAAGACTATTATGTGCCACGGGCAGTGTTGTTGTAGCAGTGCTGGTCCCAGTATATGAGAGAGACAAGGTGGGTGAGACCTGAAGAGCTCTGGATAATAATTTACTCTGAGCTCTCTTTCTCACCATCAGAAATTGGTCCAATAGAAGATGTTACCTCACCCACCTTGTCTCTCTATTAGGTGCCCCAGGCAGAGAATAGGAGGGACTAAGGTGCACCCATGCTTGAGACCCCCGCAATGGAAAGGAAATGATTAAATGAGATGTACCCAGATGATTCTGGCAAGTGACCCATACCTGCTGCAAAGGAAGGTCAAACCCCTCCAAGGGCTCTGCCAGTCTGACCTGGGGGAAAATTTCTTCACAATCCCACACATGGCGATCACTTAGACTCTGAGTATGTGAGCCAGACCAGCCAGCCGAGCACTTGAGAGACAACACTTGCTGCCAGTCAGAACTTTGGCCCACTCTGTCCAATGTCCCATCCCCAGCAAGGGCCATCCCCGATGCACCAAAGGAAGGAGATTAAAAAACAACAACAAAGGCAGAATATATGGGGTGGGGATTGAGGGAAAATATCCCTTCCTGACCCCTGCAGATAGCCAGCTGAAACCCTGAAGCATGAGCTTTTAGAACATAAGACATAAACCAGAAGTGAGCCTTGGTGCTGCTGAGCCCTTCCCCCTACCATCACAAGCAATCCCATCATAGAATTGCTTTCATAAATATGCCCTGTTCACTCTTAAAACTAATTAAGTTGTTTTGCCCCCACAGCTCCCTAATGTATTTATACAAAGCAATCATATCCCCTCTCAGCCTTCTGTTTTGCTAGACTAAACAAGCCAAGCTCTTCCCATCACATAAGATAGGCCCTCCATTCCTCTGATCAGCCTAGTAGCTCTTCTCTGCATCTGTTCAATGATCTTTCTTGAACATGGATGGCCAGAATCATACAATGAGGTGATTATTCTCATACAATGAGAATCAATGAGGTGTTACCAGTGCCATGTACCATGGCATTAATACTGCTCTATTTACACAACACCCCTGTAAAAATGGAAAATAAGATAACCAGGAGATTAGATCAGTTAAAAGTGCATGCAGGGCCTGATTTTTAGAAGTGACCAACTGTGTGACTGTGTATAGCTGCAGGGGCAGATGTTGGCATGTAGATGACTAGATCCCTGATTTCACCTGAAAAATCAGGTAATTAGCTGTTTAACGTGCCATCATATGCTCCTGTAATTGTACATGGGTGAAATTCATTCTGATACTGAGGGTCAGCACGAGGGCCTATCTACCAAATAAGTCCCACATAAGCCTTCAAATAGGTCTAACTAAAGAAGTGCATAAGCTTTGTACTGGCCTGCTGCCCATAGGCGAATTTCACAGTGACTGTGCAAAACTGGAGGCCTCTTCAGCTGTCTTTAAAAACCGGTGCCATAGTTCCATTCCCCCAAACAGCATATACTGAAACCTGTCTTAGGCAAGCAATCAAGGGACCAGAAAAAATCAGTTGCTTAATGGAGGTGGCTGTCTGCAAAAAGTGGAGCAGAATTGTATGTGGTACATTTGGCAACACTTTGAGGTGGTCTTGTAAGACAGAAAGTTGCCAAATAATGGTGATCGCTTGTCTAGTCATTCCTGTATATTACTATATATTTATTTAATCTGACTCCACCGTTAAATATTTGTGTATGTATGTGGGAGAGAACGCATGTGAATGCATATGCGGGAGGCCGCCTGATTTACTGCATGGGATTTTTATGAATTGGTATCTTTGATCCATTTTTTATTTGAATTTCCCTGTACATGAAGACAAATAATTATTGTAATATTTATGAGTAGATTCAGATAGTCACTACAGTTTCAGAGAAAACAATAAAAATTGATACCAAACTGGATGCGCTTCAGGTTAGGAGCGCACAGATATAGCACATGCTATAAATTCTATGAAAACTGACTCACTCCTTTACGATGAGGTAAGTGTTGACATTAGACAATTTGGTGGGGAGTATTTATTTCTATATTTATTAAAATGTCAGTAACAGCAGGAGTAACACCTCCTAAAGGGCCTGCAGGTGCTTGTCTTAAAAAACCACAACACTCAAAGAGGATAAAACCCATAAATTACATTTCAAATGATTCACCATAGAATGAAAGAGAATGGATACATTCAGTGGATCCAAGCAGGAGATGAGAAGCAAGGATCTTCCAATGGAAGGTCAGGCTCTGAACCCTTAAAGAGTTATAAACGTGCTTAACTTTACGCAGGTGATTAACATCACAGAAGTGAATAGGGCTGCTCAAATGCAGAATGCTTAAGCATGTGCAAAGCCTAAAAAAAATACACTTGTACAGACTTAGCAATGTTCCCTATATAACATGCTTTATTTATTCAAGGGCTGCATTTTATACATACTCAAGTGGAGGTGACTGCTACCTGAAAAACTTAAAGTACTCAGGAGAAAAGGAAGTGGATGAAAAATATATTACTAAAATGCATTTAATTTGCAAAAGTAGCACATCAGAGATCAGTGCTCTAGGAAGCTGAAGTCCTGGATAATGACTGGAAATTAAGTATCATACCAATATAATGATGTTAGCCTTCTGTTTCTGACTATCCCCAAGTGTTCTAGTAGTCTAGTTATGTCTGACCTTGTCTGGCTCGCAAAAGAAATTGGTTGGGTCAGAATAAGATGTTGGCTTGTTCACATCACAGGGAAATATAAACTGAGGTCAAGAAAACCACAACATCTGGAACGTGAGAAAAGGATTTACTGTTAAGGGCTTAATAAACTCTGAAAATAAAGTTCTCAACTTTGCTAATTTGTTTCAGCTTCAAAGAGGAATAAAATGTGATGCTGGTAGAAGGTTTTATGGCTCTCCTGAAGAAATAAAAAGTACATCTGAGCTAAAATTAGTAAAGCATAATGACAGCAGAGATAGCGTCACTATTATTTATCTGATACTAGAGGAAAATGCTAAATGGTCACTGTTAGGGATTTATATCCACATTATTGAGGGAAGAGGGGAATGACGTATTCCCCTAGGTGCTGCAGCTCAGGGAGGAAAAGATTTGGGGAGGGTGCTGCATAGGGGTGTGTGAACTCCTGCAGGCAGAGCCCTGGCCGTTGCCACATAGCCAGGACTTGGGGGCATGGATTAGCCACTGGGCAGTTCTATTATTCATTCCAAGCCATACATCTCAGAGGTTACTCCAGCTTTAGGCTTGAGTAATATCTATGGAGTTGCTTTAATACTTCACCCACACACCCAGCTCCAAGGAACAGCATGTAGCCCAGGAAAGGGCGTGGACAATAAATAGGCGCTGCAAAGCACTGAATGGTTTAGTTAAGGCCTTAGGGCTCAACCCTGATAGGCACTAAGCATTCTGGCCCTGATCCTGCAAATCACTTTAGCAAGTGCTTAATTTTAAGGTGGAGACTCCCCTGACATGAGAGTTAAGGCACCTTGCAGGATTGAGCCCTCAGGCCTGATTCCTCCTTCATCTTCACTAATGTAAATCAGGGATAACTCCATTCAAATCCATGGAGTTTCAACGCTGTAAAGCCACTGGAAGTGAGCGAAGAATTCAGTCCTTAGTCAGGTAGATTGGTACAGGTGGCTGAAAATACTGGCATCCACTCTCTGCATTAGGGTATAGTCTAGCCACTACCTGACAAATGCACTTGTAAATTATGAGTTTGATGGTTCAGTCCTAAGAAGTTAATGGAACCAGAGCACTGCCAGAAGGGAAAGTATGGTTTACCTGACAGACAATTCCATCGAGGTTTTGGTAGCATTTTATAAAAACCTTTAATCCTCAGCCATAGATACAAGATTCTGTAGGAAGGTCTCATTTAGCCAAAATGTTCATTTCTACACTACAATTGCCTTAGTGTGAAGTACATGGAAGAAGACCAATGGGGTATCTGATGTCTAGGACAATGGGATCCGAATCCTGTTCCCATTGGACTAGATTGTGGACATACCACAAGTAGGGTGACCCAGGAGTGCCACCAGCTTTTCCGCCGCCCTAGGTGGCGGAAGGTCCCGCCCCGAAATGCCGCCCCCCCACAGAGGCGGCGGAAGGTCCTGCCGTGGAAATACCGCTGCGGTCACCGCCCCCCAAATCGCAGCGCCCTAGGCGACCACCTAGGTCGCCGAATGGGTTGCGCCGGCCCTGGGGTGACCAGATAACACGTGTGAAAAGTTATCTGTGCTGGAAATTTGTCTGTATTCCAGCAACTGACAGCCAGCCATCGAAATAGCTGCACCAGAGCGAACTCCAGGCATAGACGAGGAACACTATCATTTGCAATGATGGAACTTATTTCTGTCTGAAACCAGGGACAGTTCCACTGGTGAAAAGCTTCGCTTTCCTACGTTGCAAATACATCCATTGCTGGCAAATATCCAATGCAGACAAAGCCATAATAACAAGCAACTAACTCTTCTCATCCAGAGATCTCAAAGCACCATGGAAAGGAGGTATCATTATCTCCATTTGATGGGTGTGGAAAGTGAGGTATAGGGAAGTCAAATGACTTATCTAAAGTCACCCAGCAGGCTAGTGGCAGAGTCAGCAATAGAACCCAGATCTCCTGAGTCTGACTCCAGTGCTTGCTCCACTAAGCAACACTGCCCCTCCTCCAGCCTAAAGGGGAGACAAAGGTTTCCATTAGCCAGGGGTTCAACAAGCATGCTCCTGACCTGTCAGTCAATGCACCATAGGCCCAGTTATAGCAGAGATGGGGGAGCTTGGGGAGGCAACAAAACCTAGGTGCAGCCCAACCAAGCTACAGGACAGCCATCCTCTCCATAAACTGCTGCTAAGTAACACAGCATTATGTGAGTTACAGATAGCAATCACATTATTTAGCAATAAATTTCCATATCTTACCATACTAGGCAAAGAGTTCGTCTTGAACAGCCAGAAAGAGGGAAATAAGATGAACAGGCATTTTTATGCACTTTATTCAGGGCTGGCACTGGAAGGACTTTAAGGAAAAATTGCTCGTAGCACTGCGGCAGTTTAGCGGGTGTCACTTAGGGTTGAGACCAGGTTGGTTGCTTAGGAACCAACCAGGCCATATTGCCAAAAAAGGAAGGAGAAGGCGGTTATGAGTACAACAAGCAGTGCCAAAGCCAAATTTCACTCAGAGCAGATCTTGGATGCTGCATCACACACACACAATATAGACAAAGAGAGAGAGAGAGAGAGAGAGAGAGAGAGAGTGTGTGTGTGTGTGTGTGTGTGTGTGTGTGTGTGTGTGTGTGTGTGTGTGTGATGCAGAGTCCAAGGTCTGCTCTGAGTGAATTCATCAGCTTACAACTAAAAACTGAGGAGTTATATATATCTTCTAGCTAACAGTTATTAATTGTAAAATAATTATTTCCTCAAGGAAGAGCTTTAATTCTTCAAGTTAACAGTACAGTTACATCTGTTTGCAGTAAATATTTCAAAGTGACATGGGTGAGGAAAAAAAAGCCTTACATGAGTTCAATACAACTATTCCCAAGCATATGTTCATAAAATATTATTCGGGGAAGATTAATTGAAGTACTGATGAAAATGTAATATTTGTTCACAATGCCAAGGATGTTACTCAAAATACTGAAACTTTCTCTTTAAACTATTCCCTTTCTGTCTAGCTCAGATAGATTGTTTCAGTGAAGGGGATTTCAGCTAAATGTGACCAGGACTTTTCTTTTTAAACTCTCCCCCCCTCTCAAAATGGCAAAAATTGACCATTAACTAAGGATTAGCTCACACATTGAACAATGTAGTAAAATATTTTTATGGCACTCCTTCCAGCAGTTTAAAAGACTACAATTCAGGATATCTAAAGCCGAGAATAAAAAAATAAAATGGAAATGTTGATGTATCTTTAAACAATAAAAAAATTACAACGGATTGCAAAAGTGTCAAAAGCTGACATTTACACGAAAATTGTTCACCTAGTCTAAGTATGAAATACTGTAAGTAATTAGCTCATAATAATTACCCAATCCTTATTATTTTGCTTTTAGAATATTTGTTTAAGGTTAGGTTACTAAAATTCCAAATACTGGGGGCCGCTGTCACGGCTCTTTATCCAAATGAATCGTAGTCTCTTGTAAACAGTTCTGTGATCTGATTTCCATTGGGACAGAAGTTGTAAAAGGCCAGGGATTTGCAATGGATTTACACGTATACTGTTTCAGTTAAGTTACCAAGGTCGACTTAACAGCCCTTTTCCTCAGTCTTAAATACATTTGCCACCCAGCCTCTTTATACCATATTCAAGGAAATGGGCGATGGATTGTAAAGGGTGCTTGAACTTCAGTGGAAACTCCAATTTACATTCTTTTAGCAGTCAGTGGGATTTTTTTTTTTAAAACAAGCTTTGTTGAATTGTTAGAAAACGGATTCTTGCTAATATGTAGGCCATGATCACAACGCAGATTTCTTTGAGTTTTGAAAAGGTCATTCTGCTTTCATGATGTTAGAAAGCAATAGAGTATAATACTTGTAACTACATTGAACCAGAGACACTAGCACAGTGCTCCGAAGTCCTAGTTTTGTCCTCAGGAAAAATAGAGCAGAATAGCGATCCACTATCGTAGACAGGCCTTTTTAAAGGAAAGTAACTCTAGTCTAAATACAGAACAAACAAATATTAAGGGTGTTCTATTCACTTCTCTTTTCAGTGAAGTTTGAATACTTTGAGTTATGATGATTAGATAGAAATGTACTGATAATAAAGGTAAGTGAGATTCATAGTTAATCCACAAGTCTAAATGACTGGCTTGATTGTTTTATTCACTTGGCAAACAATTACTTTTCTAAATGTTATTTCAGCCAAAGATATAATTTCTTTAACACAGCAGAAAAAATCAGATTAAAATATAATACAGAAGCAGCACTTACCTCAGACTGATTAATATGCTTAAGCTGTTACCAGGCCACCATTCTTAAAAGCATAAAGATATGCTTTTCTACACTCGTCTATATATATTGATACCTCCTGTGTGCCAGGAAAACCTCTTTGATTATTCACACTAAACCATTGCTTAAGTGGTATGAATTTCTGAGGACTGCACTTTTCATAATCAAGTAATAAATTCTAGGATTAATCATAAGCGGCACTGTCTTTCCTATGGGATGTGCAAAGGGATTCATCAGGAATTTCTCTAACCCTATTAAAAATAAAACACTGAAGTAATTAAAGATGCATACTTCAACTCAAATAAAAGTTCAATTCATAGAGTCATAATGGAGATTGAAATCTATGTAGTACTTTACTTGGAGACACATCATATTGCGTGCTGTATTGTTACCGATTTCTGTACAAAATGAACTTATGCATGATTCAATTTTCATTAAACTGTGCTCCTCTTTCAACTAAGGAATATTCAACAGGTAAAAATACAGTACCATTGAAATGAGGATAGTATTTTTCTTCATTTGGCAGCCAGACTGGGATTGTCTAAGGAGGGGAATACACTGATGTTATACAATCAGGAAGATTTCCTTTATCTATGTGGCATCTTTCAGAACTAGAACAATCAGCTCTGAGCAAGTGACATCTGAGCTGGGCTTTGAACTTGCAATGAATACATGAAACTATAAGATCTACAGAATATTCCTCAGCACTCCGCAGCCCTAAATGACAACACTCTTTAAAACCGTGCATGAAATGTAATCTAATTCTTTTGGACTCATGTTACCATACCATTGGCTTAAACATTGCATTTAATGTTTAAGCCAAACTGCAAAGCTAATCTATCATAAGGCTTTTCCAGGTGAGATTTATTATAGATCACTTTCTAGTCAGTGTGTTCTATGCGCATGTGTATACCATATTCCTCTTATTATTATCCAGCTGAAAAATTCCCAGTGTGTGCAACGCCTCAGATATAATAGCGGGCATGCCAACAGAATATGACACTTATGCTAATCTGCACCCTGCTGTGGAAAAACATACACAAGGATTCCATTACCACATTCATTAGGCTGCAGTGCACTTCATCTTGAATAGGGATTATGAACTATAATAGACTGAAAACAGTTGATTGAACCCACTTAGCCAAATCTCTATGACATTAGCCAAATATTTCAGTATAAGGAAGAGTAGGAGTTGAACCCTTTCATAGTTCTTTCAAAAAAAGTTTGGAAGTGTCAAATTTAAAGAAAGTGAAGGTCATGATAACACTTTGTGCTGATATGGTGCTTTACATTTCTAAGGTGCAGTACAAATATAATTAAAAGGAATGTGACATAGACATTATTGGGGACTTTTTGTACATGCGCATTATCTATTATTCGGTTTGGAAAGACTGCTTCAAGCATGTTATCAAATTCTCTGTGCACCTGTTATAAAGCTTTTTGGCACTTGAAAAAGAGATTTCTATGTTGTTCGCACATGTAAACTAGGCTTACAGTGACATCATTATGCAGCTTAAATGGTAATTAGAATCAGATGAAAAAAGAGGTTGTCCAGTTCTATATTCAAGTTTCCTAAATTTGCTTTGAGTGTATATTCAGTTTTTGGTTCTACAGGATACAGTTGCTGCCTGACAGCCTGTCTTTGTTGGCAGAAAACTGAAGTCAAAGTATTTAAAATATTGTCAGAAATAATAGAGAATGGAATACAAATCAGTGCTCATGAAATGCTATGGAATTTGGTCACGACCAGCAGGGGAAAAAAAGGGGGAATTAAATCTCCTCCATGTATAAGATTCAAAAGATAATAAAAACCTTCTGTTCTTAACATTTGCTCATTGCTAGAAATCTCTTGTTTATGAATTTCCTTTTAATGTAGCAACTAAACAGGAAGTTCCTGTTAGCGGCACCATAATGTAACTAATTTCAGAGTAGCAGCCGTGTTAGTCTGTATCCGCAAAAAGAACAGGAGTACTTGTGGCACCTTAGAGACTAACAAATTTATTAGAGCATAAGCTTTCGTGGACTACAGCCCACTTCTTCGGATGCATAATGTAACTAAGAGGACAATATCTGAAAAAGAGCTGCAGACCAGGAACTGCTTACAGCATTCTTTTTAAGAAAGAAAGACATTACATAATGTAATGTATTCAGTACCTCCAAACCTGATTCTTCTTTAATTCCTATAGCCCACATTCTGCAGCCCTTATTCAGAGGTATATGCTAATCTCAGTAATACTGGTATAAGTCTGGAATTAGTCCACACTAGTGTAAGTGACAACATACTCTGGTCTACTGTCCTTAGGAAAAACTATTGACTTCTGGATTTGGCACTACTCTGCATGAGAAAAAGTATTTCTAGAATGTAGTCCTTCTTAGTTTTCTAACTCCTTGTCTGAAAATGAATAATTGTTCTTCTGAATGCACACAGTTCCCCTATCCTGTAAGATGCTGAGCATCACCTGAGAGGTTGACTTCACAGGATCAGGCCCTTTGACTGTAGTCCCAATCTTTCTTGAGAGAGTTTTATCATTGACTCCAACAGGAGGCAGTTTGGGCCCCATATAAAATATCCAGAGGAAGAACAACAAATATTCTATAAACTCTTGAAGGAAATGGAACTCCCGGAGACTGTATGAAGAAAACAGTCTTACTAAGTGATAAAAGCACTTAATTTGCCACTGAGGAAAGACAAATTTATGGGATGATTTTATTTGTTATTTGTATTGTGGCTCAGCTTATATTTTTCAGCTGTGAAAGATAACTGGAAGCATCAAACAGGTTGAACGAGGCACTGTTTTCTTGCTACAGGAACATGGCCCTTTGCACTGAGATTGTAATACAATCCATCCTCTCTGGGACTGCAAATGCTACAGTGCAAAACTGTGTTTGAAAACCTCTTTTATCATTCATCGTCTCCAGACTGAAATCATTTTTGACAACCTCTGCAGAAAACAAGCAGCTTTCTGGCTACTGGCGAGCCGATTAAAGGGAGGAAACACATGTTCACTGTCAGACGGAGCCCCTGGAGAAAGCATTGACAACCTTTTAACCTCCTTTCCCAGTGAAAGTGCCCAAATGTTTCTCTGGAACAAAACCCCAGCATTGTTTTAAGCATCTTTTCATTTAATGTACTATGGTTTTCAAGATATGTTAAAAATCAAAGGAATTCCATTTTAGCATGGACATTTCAAAACCAGTTCAATTCCAGTTCGAGTGGTCATGCAAATGGTGGCATTAATTGGGAATATCTTTTTATGAACTTTCTTTCTTTCTGTTTGACCACAGTTTAAATACCAACACATTGAAAAGTTCACTAACCTCTACAGTGATTTCTCAAAACAAGCCAAGAAGCCACAGGAGTGAAAGTTTCTGAACAGTAGGAAGGCTGACTAGCAGACAGTATTAGCACTCTGAGCATTAAAATCTGGCCATGGAAACTTTTGTGAGCTACTAGATGATGAGGCAGGAAGTGCCACACATTACTTGTGTATTTGTTATCAAGGGAAACGGTTTCCACTGTATTCAATCATCAGCAAGAGGGAAAAATAAATTTTCTACTTAGAAGTAAAATAAGGATCTTTTTCTAAGAATTGTTTTCCAATGTGATTGGTCTAACTCCTTCTTTGTAGTTATAAATGTACAGTTGGGGTTTCTTTAACATTTAACCTTGCTATTTTTATCTTAATATCAGCAGCTGGAATAGTTCTGTCTGTTTTGATAAAATGATACTTTTTTCCATGTTGCATATTTGCTTTTACAGCTGAAAGGAACAGTTCCAGTTAAAGTAAGTACTGTAAAACTGGAGCAGTTTAAGCTGCCTGGACGAGGAGTAGATTCTTTGGTTAAATGTTTCCCTAAGTAACTGCATACGGCACTGTCCGATAATGCATAATATCTGCTAATGAAAGATAAAAGACTGCCCACTCCAGGGTATAAAGTTCCATGTGGATTTGGTATTCCTTTCTCTAATGCATTATTCCAGCACCACTACAGCTAAAGTTGTATTGGCTTTCATTAGGACTGCAATTTGTCCAAAGTGGGGAAAAATCCTTAATGCTGAAAGTTGGCTTCCAAAGCCTCAGCACAGAAGTACTTTATCTTTTCTTTTTCTTTTTTTTTTTAAGAAAATAATTTTTCTGTCTTCAATAATAGTCATAATAGGAGCACTGAGTTCAAAATGCATCCACAAAGCAGCAGTGGTTCTCGTGAATTTGGTTCATGTCAACAAAGTAGAAGTTTTTTGCTCTCCCTGGATTTGGTTGCGGTGCAGGATGTATTCAGGATCTGAACTGCTCTTCATGATGTCAGAGTTTTAACCTCGCTCACTGGGATAAGTTGCATAGAGGAAGTCACGTTACATTATTTCTCCTGTGGCCCTGATAGGTTGAACTGTCTCCTGTGATCAAGGAGGCAGGGGTCAACCCAGCTTAGCAGTAGTGATTTGTACTTGGTTGAAAGTCAATGGGACTTGTACTCCCAAGGCACTTAGGTGGTTTTGAAAATCTCACTCAGAGAGGAAAGGTGCATTTTAGTTGAACGCCCTGCATTACCTGGATAAACCAAACCAACACCATCTTCTTCTAATCTGTTTGTGTCTTACTCTGGAAGACATGCCTATCTAAGGTAATTCCCCCCAGGTGTAGGAAACAGTCTAATCCTTATTTTATATTTTGAATCATCTAATTATATCTCAGCTTTAGAGAAGAAAATTTCCCTGAGATCAGAGTTGTTTAATAAAGGAAACAGAAGGGAGGCCTTACGTGTATCTCTCTGACAGCTGCCTAGTTGCTATTAGCAAAGTAGCTGACTATAAGAAAGGGCCATTGGACTCCTTGCGATCAGAGTTCTATTGCACTACCAGAGCCACAGCTTAGTCCCACCTTTAGTTCCATCAAACAGGTGTGAACTCATAGACTCATAGACTTTAAGGTCAGAAGGGACCATTATGATCATCTAGTCTGACCTCCCGCATGATGCAGGCCACAAAAGCTGACCCACCCCCTTTCCCTTAACTCAGCTGTTGAAGTCCCCAAATCCTGTGATTTAAAGACTTCAAGTCGCAGAGACTCCTCCAGCTAGCGACCCCCGCCCCATGCTGCGGAGGAAGGCGAAAAACCTCCAGGGCCTCTGCCAATCTACCCTGGAGGAAAATTCCTTCCCGGCCCCAAATATGGCGATCAGTAGAACCCCGAGCATGCAGGCAAGATTCTCCAGCCAGACCCTCATTGTCCATTGATACTATTTACCAGCGATGGCACGTTGTTGACTAATTGACTAAAATCACGTTATCCCATCAAACCATTCCCTCCATAAATTTATCTAGCTTAATCTTAAATCTCATGCAAATGGGCACAGACCCATCAAACCCAAACCGTATTTAAGGGTTCACATTGAGCTCTGACCATGGGAAAACACATTTTTTTTTAACTTTCTTTCACAAATCTGAGCAGGGACTGTTTTGAACTCCAGGGTAAGCAAATCAGCTCTCATACATAAACTTGTAAACTCCCTTAGAACAGAACTTGGAACAGTTTGTAGAGCTGTAACAAAATAATAGTTAGAATTTATATATTGGTCTGTATGGTCAAAATGCTGTAAAATATGACATATTAATACCTGGCACTTATAGATAGATCTTAAAGCGATTTCCAAGGAGCTAAATAGAATTATTCCTATTTTACAGATGGGAAAACAGAGGCACAGAGTGATGAAATGACTTGCCCAACATCACTCAGCATACCAGTGGCAGAGTCTAGAATAGAATCCAGGCCTCCTGAGCCCCAATCCAGTGCTCTAGCCACTGGGCTACACTATCTCTTTGTAAAACATAGAAATAATGTAATGTTATTAAAAAATGATAATACAATGAAATGTAGGAATAAAAAGCATATTTGACATTAAAAAGTCAACCCTTACCTCAGTTATATATGAGATAACACAGACTGTGCCATCAGAATAGGAAACCAGTGTTGTTCTGCAGATATCTCTGGTTGGCAACTCTTGGCAAATGTTACTTTTTAAATGATAACCACTGTAACTAAAAATGAAATTGATGGGAGCACCATGATATATTTGTTAAAGAACAGCAGCTTTACAGTTTTCTAATATTGACCAGAACAGCTTCAAAGAAGCATTGCTGGTCAGACAGGCAACAAAATATTTCCAGACTTCCTTGTAGGGCTGGCTGAAAAATTTGTGTCAAATGTTTTGATTGCAAATGGCTTTTTTAACCACAAATTTCCATTATTGTTGTAAAAAAAAATGAAAACTTGGACATTATAATTTTTGGGGTTTTCAACAACCGAAGACCAAAAAAATTGCTGTTTTTTGTTGTCAGTTGCCAAAAAATGAATATTTTTTGGTTTCAGTTTTGCAACAAACCCCACAACATTGCAAAGATAAAAATTCCACCAAACACAGAAAAAGGTTTTTGTTGAAATTATTCATGTGAAAATCAGTAATTTCCCAAGCATCTCTAGTGTCTTGTGCTGTAACAATTAGGCTGAAAATTTAATAATGTTGCAAAACTGGACCCTCGCAGATAACCCCAGTGATTCTAAAGCACCAAGTGCTGAAAGCGTCGCATTTAGCCTCCGGCCAGCATTGGGAGCCAAGCAGAGTCGCATTGCCTCAGGTGGAGCTCTGTGAGGAATTCTACCTCAGGAAACACAGTCCTTCCCCAAGCAGCACAATGAACAGGAGGATAGTGCAGACTGTGAGGTGGCTGAAGCTTCTCCATCATTGCTCTGCCAAGGTCCCACCTCCCGTTCATTCCCTTTGGGGTGATATCTTCCCCCAGAGGCCCACTGAGGGAGCAGTCTCTACACTCCCCATAGCACAGGGAATACAATTGTTAAAAGCCCTTCAGTTAACATGCAAGGTGGGGGTCCCTCCTCGTGTGGTTCCCCCCCCATTGGCCATGCAAGGCCTACTCACAAGCTGGTCCCAAGCCACAAAGGCTATAGAGCACATCACTGTGCTCAGTATAACAGAACTACAATTTGCCCAACTCCCTCTCCTGACATGAGGAATCCGAACGCTGTCCCATAGGGATGCTTTAAACATAGGCCCAATTATAAGGCTTCACCTTATTGGTAGGGGGAGGGCTCTTAAGTCTGAATTATTTATACCCCTCTTCTGAGCCCTGGGTCTAGATCTTGGAAGAGGAGCCCTTTCTATCTAACATCATGGCCAGAGACTTCTGTCTCCACCCAGGTGATGGTAAAAGACCTTTCATTACTGCAGTGCCCCCCAGCTATGCGGAAGCTGACTGTGCCTCGTGTAACACTTGCTGGTGCAACTGATCGGACTTTCTCAAACTGTGGTCCACTGCTATGAAATTCCCTTCCACTAGATGTCAGAATGACTATGGACCTCATCATCTTCAAACCAGAACCCCAGGCCCATTTCTTTATATTAGTTTTTGCATGACAACATCCCTGAAGAAGAGAGAAAAAAGCATTGCTGGGCTCAGAGGCCCTGGTGGTATGAATAAGACAGAAAGATTATGGCAGAGGCAGTAGCTACTTTGTAGTTAAGGTTATAACTGAATTTCCATCATAAGCCTGTTTTTAGTCCTCAATTGATAATCCACAAAAATAAAATAAAATAAAAATCACCCGTAAAATTAGTAGGTTAGGTCTTGGGTAGTGTAACAGAGTCAGCACCCACCTCTCACTAGCGCCTCCTCTGGTTGGGTGTGTCTGCGTTATTTCAGTAAGTAGTCCTGGCCTTGGTATGGGGCCGTATCCCCAGGGCTCAGTCCCTACTCAGTCCCTGCAGCCAGCCAGCCAGGAGCTCCTTCAATGCTCCCACAGCCCTGTTAGCAAACTGTTTTTGGCTCAGTCCTAGCAGCCAGCCAGGAGTCTCTTGCTCCCCCAGTCCCTGCCAGCAGACTTAGATGTCTGTAGTCCTGCTGCTCTTCCACCCAGGTATACAGTCCTTTCTTCTCCAGCTCCAAGCAGCAACTAACTGCTGATCTGTTCTGCAGCTCCTTTTGATAGGGCCCTCCTGGCCTTTGATTGGCCGTTCCAGCAGCCCCTCTCATTGGTTGCTCCTTCACAACCACTCTAGGTTGCTTAGAGGACCTCTCCATTGCTCCTTTCCTGGGATGGGTGTGGCAGAACCCTGAGGCCTCCAGCAGGGGGCCTTTGGGTCCAGTCCACCCCATCACAGGTAGATATAGAATTTTTGACCAAATATTAAGTGAATTAGACAAGGGAATTATGGCTCTCTAAATATTCAGATGTTTACCATAGCTCTAAACATCTTTGAACTTCCCCCACACACTTTATAGCAAACAAAACAAAAGAAAACAGAAATAAGAAAAGTTCAGAGCTAGTTCAACACCATAAGACTACTTGATCATGAAGGGAAAAGTTATGAACCTTTTAAATAGTAAATTCACTAGGGATGCTCAGCTCAACCCAGCTTGATATAGGCTGTCAAATGGCAAATTAAGCTTTCATTAAAGAAAATATAGGTCTCTAGCCCGCTTCCTTGCAGAAACAGACCTGAAGACATAAGCCAAGGGCTTGGGAAAAGGATATATTTCCTACCAGAACCAAAATTCATCAAACAAGCTATTTACAAATTACGACACACTAAAAAACAAAACAAAGCAAAAACCTGGTGGTCACCATAGTTAGAGACGCCTAACACTTTTGTTGACCAGATACTAACACGAGAATGGGAAGCAGGAAACAATGAATGATAAGTTAACTGAATCGTTTTATTCACCAGGATGGAGAGGATGAGATGCCTCCCTACTCTACTGCACCCCGCTCAAAGCTCTCCCCAATCCTCTGACCCCATGTGCACAAACACACACATACATTCCTACTCCTTCTCAGGTCCACAGAAAGGGACCCCTGTTCAGTGCTGGAATCCTGAAAAAAGTGCCAGAATGCAGGGCAGTGGGAGACTAGGGAAAGGAGCAAAGGGGAGCAGGGGGTAGTGGGGAGAGCTGGGAGTAAGATAGGAGTAGTGGGGCACCTGTGGGAGGCCAACGGGAGCAGGTGGTGACTCCCCAAAGAGTCTGTCCATTCCCGCCTCCCCCGCTATCTGTGCCTAGGACTCTCTCCCTACTGGGGTATTGGTGGCTCCGCTACCCAACTCCCAACATCGCCCGACTCTGGCTCCACCCTGGGCTCCCAGCGAGGCAGGCCATTCATCTGCTTTAAGCCAGACAGTCTTGTTTTTATCCTGTTCAGTACTGATATAAAACCGGACATGGTTTTGTGCAGTATCATGTATAGAGGATGCCATTTTGCAGAGTGCGCCGCTCCACGCCCCCCAGTGTAACCTCATATGCACCGTGTGTGGTGCACGTTGCATAATGGTGTCCTCCATGTGGCATGATCTCGCAGCACCTGAGGGGATGTATTCTGGCGATGTGCCAGTGACCAGTGAGCACCCTACTCCAAGCTGCTCCGGCCCCACGTTGTCCTGTCCGGTCCTAGCTGCAGCATCCCCAGCTCCCTCTGTGCTGACCCACTGCTGAGTGTCCACTGTCCAGGCACCTGCCAGCTTAGAGGATGCCCTAAAGCCAGGGAGGGAAAGGAGCTGCCTAGCCCGGGACCTGCAGAACTATCAGAACACCATTGCAGCTCAAAAAAAAAAAAAAAAAGAGGCAGATCAGCATTCCAGAGCATTTTGGCACAACTCAAGTGCTGCCCCTACCAAAGGATCCATGCATGTGGAGACTGGAAAAACAGGCGGCTCATGGCGGAAGAAATGTGAAGGGCCTTCTCCTATATCATACGGGCGGGGCCTCCATAAATCCACAGAAGAATTGAATCCTGACTGAGCTTTTGGAATTTCAACAGCCCCACCTCTCAACAAGCCTTAGGCTCATTGGTAGTCCAGTTTGTCCCGCTGAGCCTTAGGTGGCCTGTGACCTCTCTGTTTGCAGGACACAACAAGTTTTATTGGTCCTACAAAACCCAGGAACTGTGCTACATATTTTTGAGCACCATCTGCTGGCAATTTATCTATTAATTATTCATGCATATACAGAAATCTCAGACTACACTTTCCCCCCACCTATCCTCCACTCCCTCAGATCCAGGCATACCACCCACCAGAAAATGGTGTTCGTTTCCACAATAAATTTTGACTTTTCATTGAAAAACAAGTTTTCAACAGAAACTCACACATTTCAGCAGAAAGCAGTCACTTTTTGCAAAAATGTCATTGATTGTCCGTCGAAAACCAATTTTGATGGAATTTTTTTGACCAGCCCAACTTAGAAGAATTATTAGTTCATCCTTACATAAGCCTCTTTTGTCTTGTCCAAGCCCTGAGGAATCTATTTGGGGGTAACTGAGGGCCAAGGAACCTTCTAAGACTGTGGGGAGGAGTGGGGGTGGGCAACCCCTGTAGCCTCCTAAAGTATGAGGGGTAGGCACTGGTGAGACAACTCACTTCTAAGCTTCAAGGTTCTGTAGGTCCCCATAGAACCTTCTAATACTTGTTGGGAGGCGGGGGCACTGACGAGCCTCATAAATCTCATAGGAGTCTGGGGAGGCCCCTAATGGGCCGCCTAAGATTTGCAAGGATATAAGGATCTGTAAGTCTCTTTGGGCTTCTGAAGGGAAGAGTTGGGGACCCCAGCAAGCTGCCAAAATCTTGTAGGCATTGGAGGCCCCCATATAAAACTCCAACGGATCACCACGGCGTTGATGCACTGAAGGTCCAGAGGCTCCCATCTAAGGATCTTAGAAGGTGTGCATTAGTGATGCTCTCCTCCTGCAGATATCTGGGACTCAGAGGGAAAAGGGGAAATGTTCTCTGAATCCCCTTTACTCCACAGCCCCATATAGGGTTATTTAACAAAAACTAGGGAAATTCTCTCACAAAACCAGTCTTCATTATGTGATGTTATCAGATACAGACCAGTGCTTTGAGCATATAATTATTTTAAGAATATTTAAAAAAACTCTAAGCCCAAATATTAGAAACCCAAAGAAATTCAGAATTCAGTTGAAATGTACAAAGAAACCCAAGCCTTTGAAAGAATGGAAATACAGCCAAATTACTCGAACTTTGAGCAACAGTGACAACCTGGAAAAATAAGAAGCTCATACAACCTCAACCATCCATAACAAACAGATTCATTTTTTCAGAGACCACAGAATTCAGAATGGCTTAATCTCAGCCATTTAGTGGTTGTGCCACATTAAACCCTTCTATACGGTCACACACAATGCACATAAAAAAGTTGCACATTTCTGATGAGACAAGTGGCGTATTCAAAGCAATCAATCCCACCTTCCTTGAGGGCTCAATGCTGCAAAGTACTAAGGGCACCTCACACGATTTGGCCCTATGATTCCATGTGGCAGCCAATTATTCAATGATTATTGGACGGAGCTAGTGAGTCTCCATATATTAAGCTCATATTCACAGATCATTAGAGTATTCATGTGAAAAGAACAAAGTTTAGTGTGGTGACAAAGTAGCACACTGAAAACTTCGTTCAAAGCCCCCTGAAGCCAAAGGAAAGACTCCTATTAATTTCAATGTGCTCTGGATCAGGCCCTTAGAATATGAGACATGTATATAGGAATCACATAAAATCATTGCTCTGAATTGCCCATTTTTGAAATTCTACAGGAAAAGAAGGGAACATGGCAGACAGGCAGCTTTAAGGGGGTGGAGTTAGGATAGTCTGGCTACCTTAACTCTGCATAGTTCATATGCAGACATGAACCTGCATTTCAAAAACTTCCTGTATCTGAGCAAAGCTATAGGCCTTGGCTACACTTACCCGCTAGTTCGGCGGCTGGCAATCGAACTTCTGGGTTCGACTTATCGCGTCTAGTCTGGACGCGATAAGTCGAACCCGGAAGTGCTCGCCGTCGACTGCGGTACTCCAGCTCGGCGAGAGGAGTACCGCGGAGTCGACGGGGGAGCCTGCCTGCCGAGTGTGGACCAAGGTAAGTTCGAACTAAGGTACTTCGAACTTCAGCTACGTTATTCACGTAGCTGAAGTTGCGTACCTTAGTTCGAATTAGGGGGGTAGTGTAGACCTGGCCATAGCAGTTGGTAGAGGTGACGTGGGTCACGGGGGTCATGTGCCCTCCCAGAGTTGCTGCTTGACTTTTATTGAGTATGCTCACATGGACTAAGTATGCTCAGTACATCTGTTGAAGATGCTGCCCTCCCTCTGACCGCCCACTATCCGCAGGTACAGGTCATCTTTGGCAGTTGGTCCAATACCAAGCCATGCAAATTGAATTCTTCACAGTCCAATTAATGTAGCCCACTCAAATTGTACCCCACAGAGTTTCCCTTTCCTAGTTTTAAATATTGAGAAATCCACTTTTGAAAAACTTTGAAAAATCTTACATAATAGACCATGCGGCATTCCTTGTGTTGTTCTTCGTATTACAAAGATGTCTTTGTATCAGTTACTTCTCATATACCTAGGTGAAGGGATTACTTTTCTTTTTAATGCAGCATTGAAATAAACAACCTGAAAAAATAATCTTAATTATGGGTAAAATCTTGGCCCCATTGAACTCAATGGCAAAACTCCTACTGACTTCAGGAGGGCCAAAATTTCACCTATTCTGTCTGAGTTGAGATTTGGGCTCTCATAGCCTGTTAGGATAAAATAAAAACTGACCAAGAATGTTCCTTAGACTGAAACTTTTAGGAGCTTGGAGAAATTCAGTTAACCGATTTCCATTATTTTTCATTTTCACACAGCTCCACCCTTCCTGACTCACTCTCTCTTTCCTTCTTACGTCTTTCTATAATACCTACCACAATGGTATCTAAGTCACAAGCAAGGCTGGTCTTACATTCTGTTCCCTAGTCTGACCGGAAGCAGGAAGCACTGAAAACCACATGGGAAAGCCTGTCCTTGCAAGATTTCCATCCCAGTTTTGCACACGCTAGAAGTTCAGATACTTCAGAGAAGCTTCTGAACTGAACTACTGAACCTTTTGAGGTTGGCCCATCATTAACTGGGACACAAACCAACTAGGAAGTTCAGAACTAAGGCTGACATTCTATCTTTAACTCGGGCTGTTGTTCCAGGTTTCAAAGGTGCCTCAAATTAGGTAGGTGCACTATCTTATGGATCATTAGAAAAGAAAGACGTTCACTGATATCACTGGGAGCTGGAACAGATTACATGTGCTGCAGTACCCAGGCACAATGGGATGAGTGAAACACAAAGTGGCTGCCTCCGTTTTGTATTTACTTGGTTGTATCACAAGCCATACTTGAGATGTAGTGCTTTATGTGTTAATAATACATTTATTATAGCCATCCTATGGAATGCTAAATTAAAGTGATATTTTATTTCAGATGAATAATCCGACTGCTTTATTATCATTGAAAGTGCAATTTGCCTTGCCACATACATTGCTACACACCTTCTCAATAGGATCATAAAAGCAGCACTACTGACCAAGAACATAATACTTACATGGCGTCTTGAGAAAACACTAGGATTTTGAAAGTTCTACTCTCTCTTTTTAATAGTTCAAACCAAAATTGCTTCGCTTTTTTAAAGCTCTTTGCAGCTCAATAACTGCAAGTGCTAACAGAATTTAATATTCAGTTGTCATGCCCTTCTCAGCTTTCACCACAGTTTTCTGTGAAATACGTTCTCACCCAGGTCTTGTTTTCTCTCGCATATATTTCATTACTACTGCCACTTACTTTAAATGGAATGCCAAGCACCTACTTGCCACCATAAATGCGGTTAATGCCCCTTCTGGAGTCACCAGCAGGGTGAGCTCTTACACTTGATAGCTGACTTCAGTCTCTTCCCCTAAAAATCAAGTCTCATTTATTCAATGTATGCTTCTTCCTCCAGATTACATGAATCATTTCTGCCATGAACTTATGACCCTTACCCCTGTAATGCATCACACTACTATACTAGTACCATAAGGTAGATAATGCGCAGCTACTTTGGCTTGTACTAGTACTGACATTCTAAAAGCTGCACTGAATTAATACAATACAGTACATGCCACATTTGACTTCAGTGTGCAGTGGGAATAAAATGGTAGGGTAATATTCCCCAAATTTTAAGACAAAGCTAAATCTGTGCCCTCTCCTATTTCACTGTGACCGAAAAGGTAAAAAAAATGAATACAGGTTTGGGGGAAAATATTGTTTTTGTTAATGATGCACTGCTTCTGCTTTACCAGTGAGCTGAAAAAGTTCTCGGATATTATCTGTGTATTTCCTGCTTTGGTCTTGAGAAGCTGGAATTAAACTGGTGTGTTTTCTTTTTTAAAAGGTCACAAAAGACTACGTTTAGTTTGGGCTAGGCTCAACATGTGCTAGATTTTTCCAAGTTTACCAATATTAAATATGGTTTAGTATGAGAAGCGTCACTGCTGAAAACTCATATTCAGGCTGACACAGGTAGTTTGCATTACCCAATCAGAAATCTAATTACAATGATAAAAATGAACATCTCAGTGTCATGGAGGAAAAGTTAAAAAGACACACTGTTTATTCTGTCAGTTACAGTAAGGTCATGGTTAGTTATTATTTTAATGGTTAATTTAACTAAATACTAAGCTATTGTCTTGTAAGTGCGTATATTCAGTTGAAAAAAATACTCAGGTTCAATTAGGAATGCATCTTTTACTGCACTGGGTTTAAGGAAGTTGCAGCATCATCATAAATAAAGAATATTGAATATTTATATATTTTTGAAATGGCAAAATAAGTATTCTTGCAGAAGTAGTTGGCATGTGTAACTTGATGAACTCACTTAAATAGTTCGACTGTTAATCAAAAAAGTAAATTATACTCACTTGAATAGTTCAACTGTTGATCAAAAAAGTAAATTATATAAGTGGATACTGCAACCCAGAAACATGTGGACACAGCTGTAGTGTCATGTGTCGCAGCTCTACTTGCTGCCAGCTGGCACCCACACAAAGACAAGCCAAGGCCAACAATTACTGTTATTCATAACAGCGAATGTGCATTCAAAACACACAGTGCAGGCTTTATAAAATAACTTAGTATTCAAATGTATCCAGACTGTTGAATTGTTTTGTAATCACACGTCACTGTATGCCAGGCAAATACGCCAAAATGTCCTAGTAGTCCAGAATTTCTTGTCTTTACCCAATTAACCCAAATACTGTAGAGGCTGGTCTATGGGCTATTTGTGCTGTGGTCTTCAGGATTCCTCATGCACTTAGCAAACAGTTGAGCACAATCAACACATTAAGTCTTAAGACTTTCAAATTAACAGTTGTGTACTGTAGTATATATATTTATATGTAATATTACAGTAACCACTTTCTAGTTTAGAAAATCACATGTAATGAAGTGTAAAACAATGGGAGCAATTAGAATAGTTTCATGGGCAAAATCCTTTTTCTATCTAGACCAAGCTTATATTTAGAACTGAAATGCCAGAGGTGTTCACTGTACTTCTTTGTATGGGTGTCTGTTCCAAGTATGAAAATAAGCTTAGAGTACATAACCTCAATGAGGAGTTCATGGAATATGCTCCTGGTGATAAATAAATAAAAACGACTGGGTTTAATTCAGCTCTTTTTGTTTGCTGAGACACAAGCAACCCTTAATTAAAGAACAAAATACCATTCTACAGTAGTGATACACATCAGTGGGTCAACATTAATGTCAAATCCAGCATTATGAATCATTACCGTAGAATTAAGGTTTTTTTTAATATAGCAAATGAAAAAAAAAAGGCATCTGAAAAGTCTATGTTTAAATGAGAAAATGTAAATGAAAAGTCTATGTTTAAATGTTTAAAAGGATGGACGCATCCTCAACCGGTGTCTATCAGCATTGCTCCATAGCAATCAACAGAGATATGCTAGTTTACACGAGCTGAGGATTTGGCTCTGAAAGTTTCAATATTGTTAAAAATGAAAATAACATTGTCTCACTTCAAAAATTCCTACTTTGAAAAAAACCAACAACCATTCCTCAAAAGGGCTGGCACCCACAGTGACTTGTATGTATTAAATCACATGCTTCATCTCCGCTGTGACAGAATGGAGTGGGTGGGGAAGGCATGAAATTTTTCCCTCTGATGATGCCACTCAGTTGCATTCCAGGGGAAAGTGCATATTCTGATCCTTCACCACAATGCTGCACAGCCTGCTGCTGACTATGGTTTACTTGTGGCTGCAGGGACTTTGTGTGTGTTTGCCCAAGGCCATCTCTGCAAGTCTTACTATTGTACCCTGAAAAGGAATATTGGGACTTGTGAGTAAACAAAGTAGATATATCAGTTTAAGCAGTGGGAAATGCTAGGTACCATCTTTTTTTGCCTTCTATACACCACAATTCATATTTGTAGAATATGGGTGAGATCCTCAGCTGCGGTAAATTAATTTAGATCCACTGAAGTCAATTGAGCTATACCAGTTTCTACCAGCTGAGGATTTGGCCCTGTGTTTTTTTAGAAACTTGCTTATCTTTGACGACAAAGAAACTTCATTTCCTGAGATACATTAATAAGAAGTCTGCACACAGAAACAGTGGAGAAGAATGACATGGCCTGCATTACTTTGTTTACAATAACCTCTTTTTAGTGGCTGATGTCTACAGTCGTGCCAAGTATGGTTTCAATTTTTCCTTTGAAATGTAGACCAACCAAATAACACCAACACATTTTCCATGTAACTTTTGTAGACTGTATTCCTGAAGAGTAATGTCTCCCCTGTTTTCAGCATATGACTGCTGTATGTGTTACTAAATACCAGATATGTTTTATCACCCAACATAGTTTAAATATGCACATCATTGGTATAGACTGCTAATGCCATGTAAACTACTGAATTAGAGGTCTTTGTGAAATCTCTCTTGTCTGACTTGAGTTCATAATCACATAACTTCTACTGTATAAAATTGTAGAAGTTGTTTAGTCTCCAAATTTAGGTGTTTTTTTTTTTAATTGTGAAACACCCAGGGTGAAATCCTGACCCCATTGAAATCAATGGTAAAACTCCCACTCACGTCAGTGGGCCAGGAATATTAACAGAAATGAATCTAGGTGGGATTTTTCAAAAGCTGCAGCATTGGTCTAGCACTTCTCCAGCTGAAGTCAATGGGAGTTTCACCGTTGACTTCAACGGGAGAAAACTTAGACCAGCGCAGAGCACTTTTGAAAATCCCACACTCTGGATGAGATTTTCAAAGTCACTCGGGGAATTTGGACACCCAATACCCCTTAAAATGAATGGGAATTGGACATCCAAATCTTTTAGGTGGCTTTGAAAATCCCATCAAAATGCCTAAAGATAGATAGATAGATTTTGTTTGCATTTAACTCTTTCTCAGCACTACTTGAAACCCAAACACTGCAGCCTTTTTCTAGTTCATAAGGTTTTGTAAGTGAAACTAACTAGAAGTGAAGTGAAGCTGATTATTTATTTTCATTTTTCAGTTGGGGTGAAATGCAACAGGAAAATAAACAGCATAAATGATGAGTGGTAATAAGATTTTAAAAACTCTTTTAGGGTTAATAATGTTATGTACTATTAATAACACAAGAAAGGATATTTGTTTATATATAATGTTTACAGGATAGTGTCCTCTTAAACACATACAATATTCAGTAATAATAAAATTAATTGACTTCCAAATATGTTGGCCGGTGTTTCAGTGAGGATTTTTACGACAGTTCACAGATGTTACCTGCCATATCTGACTGATTATTTGACCGATTCCCAGAGTTACGGTATCATAGATGAGGTCAGTGATGATAAGCACACTTAAAAAATGGAAGATAAAGCCTGGTATGTGTGTAGCTATCAGCCCGTCCGTCATATCCACACAAGCTGACACCATTCTCTGATGCAAGAAAACCACAAGTGGGACATTTCAGGCACATGCTGAGCATCAAACCATTGTTGGAACTCCTGCTGAGCCTGTTTATTGCAGAGTAATCCTCTGCAAAAATTGCTAATACAAAGTGCTAATTCTTTTTTTACTGTGGATTTTGGCCACAATTGAGTTACCCCAGTGATTTAGGGAAAGGTAGGAGAGAGGTCCTGGAGGGCAAATTTAGGCTGCTAGGTAAGAGATTAATGTTCAGGACCTCCATGGTAGCATTCTGTGAAATGCTTCCTGTTCCATGCACAGGGCCAGGCAGAACAGTGGAGTCTCAATGTTGGGATGAGATGGTGGTATAGGGAGGAGGGTTTTAGGTTTATTAGAAACTGGGAAACCTTTGGAAAAGGAGGAGCCTACACAGGAAGGATGGGTTCCACCTAAATCAAAATGGAGCCAGATTGCTGGCATGTACAATTAAAAAGGTTGTAGAGTATTTTTTAAACGAAAGGGCTGGGGGGAAAGACGACAGATGCAGAGGAGCACATGGTTCAGGTGGAGACATCACTTAGAGATGAAGTTATTAAAGGGGGAGCTCTATATCTGAGAGGATAGAGAAGAAGTTGTTAAAGTACAGGTAGAAGCTAGTGAGGAACAGTCAAACGTAAGAGTCCCATTTAAATTTAACACATGAAGGCAAGCAACTGAATATTGGCAAAATGTACAAGTGCTTGTATAGAAATGCTAGAAGCTTAAATACTAAGATGAGTGAACTAGAGTAACTGGCATTGAATGATGATTAATTGTGGAAACTTGGTGGAATGAGGATAATCAGTGGGACATGATAATAACAGGGTACAAAATATATAGGAATGACAGAGTAGGTTGCACTGTTTGGGAATGGTCCTATATGTGTGTAATGGGGTGTACCTACCCCACACGGGCTCATCAGGGGTTAACCATTCTCTGGGGGCTGAGGAAGCCACGCCCCCTCACCCCTGCTGGGCACACTCCAGCTGGAACCAGAATATAAAGGGAATAGCCCAGTTCAGTCTGGGCTAGCCACTGATCAGAGCAGACATGTGTTGCAGGCTCCTGCAGGGTGACTGCCAGAGCTCCAGGATGCAGAAGACATCTGGGTTGAGGCTCCAACGGACCCCCAATTGACTGCCGCCAGCGACAGAGGAGAGTCAGCGGAAGCCACTGTAGAGATATGTTTGTAGAAGATTATAATTTAAATATTATAATCTAAAGCCCTCATAAGGGACAGTATTATGAACACAGGAATGTGAAGATGTGCCCTGGAGGTGGGGCTTGGAACACCGCATGGCTGTGTGCAGCATTTCACCACAGAAGCTCTCCAGTTTGTTTTATTAAAGTTTTATTCCTTTCTCATTCATTGGTTTGTTATTTAATGAACCCCAAGATCATTACAGCCATGAGACTACCAGTCTTGTAAGGAAGGGTAGGAAACAGCCCAGGGGTGGAACTGTGAAAATGGGTAACCGAGACTGATCATAGAAGTACCAGTTCTGTAGGGTCCTGGGTTGAGACCTGGTGGAGAAGAGTGGGCCCAGGTCCCCCTACCCTGGCCGCCCTGCCATTGGGACAGTTGATGCCCAGAAGGGTGAACCATGCAGCAGAAGGACTGCTCTACTGACCCTGGTCATTGGGCCATACTGCCCTGAACTATAGGGCCACTACATAGATTTGGGCCTTTAGGTCATGCTACCATGAACAAAAGGACAGCCTTATGGACTCTGGCTATTGACCCACCCTGCCCTGAGCTGCTGGATAGTTGCCTTGAGAGATTAAAAAGACTGGGACTGTTCAGCTTAGAAAAGAGACAGCTAAGGGAGGATATGTTAGAAGTTTCTAAAATTATTAATGTCTTGGAGAAAATGAATAAGGAAGTGCTATTTACCCCTTCACATAACACAAGAACTAGGATTCATCCAAATAAATGAATAGGCAGCAGGTTTAAAACAGACAAAAGGAAGTACTTCTTCACATACTGCACAGTCAACCTCCAGATCTCATTGCCAGGGATATTGTGAAGGTCATTGTCTATTAATCAAGATAATCAGGGATGCAACTCCACTGTCTGGTGGGTAGGTTATAGCTCAGAGAGTCACTATCTGGTTCCCAGTCTCCACCTGGGCCAGTGTAACTATGTGCTACCACAATTTAGCCATGTGGTCGCGTCAGTCAACATTCAAGCTCTGTGATGTTCTCACTTTGTGTCTGCGCTACTCTGGGCAAATGGATAGTAGAGGACACTTTATTATCAATTCTTATTTAGGCTTGAGAGTCAACAGTGCCACTCAGAACAACAAGGGAAATTAGGCTTTGCCTCATAGATCATCCAGTTAGACAACCAAAGTGATACAAACAGAAGGCCAGGTTCACTGGCATGCTCTGACTGATGCAAAACAGTTGGAGCGTACTAGTGAATTTGGCCTGGATAATGTCCTGAATGAGCTGAGGATGGGATTGGCACAGGGCAATATGGATTTTAAATCTGTAAATTAGGACTTCAATATTTAGTGGGCTAAGCCAGTAAGGCCTCATGGAAGATGGTCCTTTTAATGGACTATATAGACTTGGGGTTGGATTTTGAAAAGTGCTCAGCATTGGCCTTATTTTGCTCCCTTTGAAGTCAATGGGGGTTTTACCACTGGCTCCACTGAGAACGGAGTTAGGTCAGTGTGGAGCACTTAAAAGAACAACTGAACTGATGCAGGCACTGAAACCAAGCTGCAAGGCCCATGAAGAAATGTGAGATGACCAAAGAAGCCATTTTCTACAATGTCTCATTTTGTTTTGATTTTTCTCCACCTCCTTCTATTTTTTGGGCACACACCAGCTTCCCTCAACTTGTCTCTATGTCTCTTATGGAGAGTGATTTCACTATTACACTGGCAGTGAGTCCTGCACAGTGATTATAGGTACACAAAGGCTGGATACAGGAATGCTGCCGTGTAGGTTTGAAGTCTGGTCCTGCATTCCACACCAACCAGCTGCAAAAATCATTTCAAGCAGGAACTGCTGCACTGGGGCCAAATGTGTAAAGGGGGCCCAGCCAGGGTCACCCTCCCACTAGGATGCCTAACTGCGCATGGGAGACCCACTTCTCCTTGGGAGTCTGGGACCCATGCTGCATTCCAAGCCAGGTAGAGGAGGAGCCAGCCAGAGACCGAAGCTTACAGAGCAGCTGCAGAAGAGATTTGAGCAGGGACCAGTGGAGATTGATGCTATCATCAGAATGCTTTCCATAGTTTTCACTCTGAACAGTACATCCCCTGTGCTGATTGGCTGTTTGCTACTACTCTTCCCGCCTCCTTCCTTTTCTTTGCCTATCATAACCAACTGAAAGGACTTAAATACATAGATGCTGGAACTAAAGGTGCAGGGGGTGCTGCAGCACCTCCTGGCTTGAAGTGGTTTCCATTATATACAGGGTTTACAATTTGGTTCAATGGCTCTCAGCACCCCCACTATAAAAATTGTTCTAGCACCCCCGCTTAAATAACAAAACACAAGCAAAAGAAAATCACAGAAATGACACGATGTTTGCAGCCATTACATTACTCACTCTATTTGAATGTTCAACCCTTTCCCCTGTCTTTTGTGTATTTCGTCTGTTTGGACTGTAAGTTCTTTAGGTCAGGCAATGTCTACTTCTCTGTGTTTGTACAGTATCCAGCACCACGGAGCCCTGGTGTCAGCTGGCCCCTAGGCACTACTGTAGTAAACACGTTCAATTTAATCCATATTCATACAAAACTCCCACTGATTGCAGTTGGTTTTATCATCTCTTATGTTCCATCTTCCTCTCTGTAAATTCTTTGAGATAGGGACCAACCCATTTTTGTATCTCAGAACTTCACTTTTAGCACTGGTTTCAGAGTTAGTTGGTAAGACAACTCCCACCTGTTTATGCTCTCTGTATGTGTGTATATATATCTCCTCAATATATGTTCCATTCTATATGCATCCGAAGAAGTGGGCTGTAGTCCACGAAAGCTTATGCTCTAATAAATTTGTTAGTCTCTAAGGTGCCACAAGTACTCCTGTTCTACTTTTAGCACTAAGGCCTAAATTTTCTAAAGTGACACATGATTTTGGGCGCTCAGCTTGAGATACCATAGAAGGTCTTGATTTTCACAAAATTTGGTGCCCAACACTTTCTGATCATCAGGGTCCTTTAATGTATCTCAAGTTAAAATCATGAAACTGATGACAATTTAAGACTATATACATAAAAATAGAAATTAATATTACGAATAATAATTAATAATGGAATGTGGTTTTTTAGTTGAAATTGCTTTTTTTTTTTTTGGTGGCTATGCCTGTTCTTTCTACGTAGTAGCATAATCAAAATAAAAAGCCAAGTCAGTGAATATGAAGGTTGTAGGCTTTCTGCTGCTTTAGCTTTCTGAAGTTGAATGCTCCATTGGTAACCATGATGTGAATCAGATCCGAAGGTTTCCTACTTCTTCACATGACTTTACAGTATTGACAAATAATGGGTGGATTCCCTTGGTGTGTTTACTCGTGACTTACTGAACTAGTGCCGACTGCATCTTGAATGCTTGTTCATCGGGAGTAACTCAAGGCTGACAGCTAGTGAGGTCATTTAGCAGTCTAGCCAAGGCCTGTATGCCATTACAATGAAGTAATAATGTATTTATAACACACCTAACCACTGATGGCTTCTATTCCTGTTGGGGCTTTTTTTTTCTCCTGCATTTGCACAGATGTTTTTTGAGAACTGGTCTCCAGAAAAAGCCTTGTAGAAAACAAGCTACGTCTGTTGATTCTGGCTGGCTTTTATAACGATAGTTGTTAGCACACAGGATTTATGTTTCAAATATCATTTTAATTTCTAGGGCTGCATTTTTTAACCACAAAATCTTAATTCAATGGTGTACTATAAATGCTGCAGCTCCTTTATAAAAATGTAGAACAAGCTGTTTCTAAGGAAATATTCTGAGAGTCTGATTCATAGAAATGCTTCTCACATGCATTTTCCATGGAATTTGCTCTGAAATATGTGTGTAATATGGTCTTCAATAAATTATGTACTTTTGTGTTTCATTAAACCTTTTCCCCTGCTCACAAGTAGCAACCTGTTCATTATACACAAAAAAGTGCAACCAGCCAAAAAAAGCAGCATTCTCGTTCTTATCATATTCATTGGCTGCTATTATTCCTGATCTTAAAAAAATCATAATCTATAAAAGTATTTAGAGAATGACAGTGCATAAATTAAACTGGCATATAGCTTTAATTTACATGCACGCAAATTAAGGATACATCCACACCCTTAATTACCTCCTTGTTCAATTTAAAGAGTATAGGGCTTAAAATGGCTCATATAAACATAATGATGAATCTTAGAAATGGGTGACTATTGACAGAATGCTTGTAGGAACATTCACTCTAATTTCTTAATGAGTTTGTTTCAGCCATGCTTACACCCATTTTCTTTTTCCTATAATTCAATATTTATCTGATCCAGTTTTACTGGCCTGAATCTTCATGGAAAGTGCATTTCAAAATTGCATTTGTAGTAAAATAAATGTTAAATTCCAACTCACACATATTTATGCTGGAAGCACTTGCATGGCAGCTAATTAGGGATCATTTAAAAATATCAGGTGACATATCTCACCAATGATATCTAACCAATATATCTTGAATAGCAAATGGCCCAAGAACAGTATGTAATCAATAGAATTCTATCAATTTTACTTTGTTCTAGTTAGTATTATAGATGGTTGAAAACGCAGGGCACCTCTGTACCTTGGGGTACTTTGCTACTCATGCATCATCCAATTTCCACCTACTCCATCCCATCCTACAGATGAAATGGTTAACTTTGAAAACTTGTGCCAACCTGTCCTAGAATTTAGCTTAACTGAAGTATGCCTCCTGCTCAAAAGTCACTTCTTCTCTGAAATAGCCCGTCTCTGTCTTTCTAGATATCATTTCCATTTATCTCTGGGTATTCTATATGTAGCATTACATATATGTGCAAAATTGAAGGCAATGGAATTATTCCACACTAATAGTAGCGTAAATGATATCAGAACCTGTTCTAGCAACCTCACAAAGGTAATGCAATCTATGCCCTTCACACACAAAAAAAGAAGAATGAGAAACAGTCATCGTGGTTGTTGTTTTGAAGGCGAGGCATATAGACTGGTACTCACTACAGCTTCACATTATGTAGGGAGAGCAAAGAAGCATTCCCTTCACACAAAGAAAAAGGAGACATACTATGTTATCATTCTTTTTTAAATGTCATGTCCAGACACACTGGACTAATTCCACTTCACTGCATCACAACATGCTATATTAACTGCCACAAGACATGAGCCAATGCTACCACCACCACATGCTTCCAATGCAACCATATCATTTCAATTTTTCACACATTTTACTTCTGTATGTAGAATGTGTTCTATAGCACAGTAAAGTCTCCTCTCACCAATCCTGTGACACGGGCTACCAGTCTGAAACAAAGCTCCGTTTCATATCTGAAACGTAGTGACACAGGAGGAGGGGGTGAGGAATCACAAAAGAAACAGCCGGCTATTGCCATGCTTACGGCTCTGAAGGCTCTGCCGGTTCAAGCATCCAATCATGAGTCTGCACACGGCAGGCACCAACTCTCTGGTAATCCTTCCCAGTGTTCCTGAGATATTGTTTATTGAAAGGGTACCTCTTGAAGAATAGCACAGCGTTGATACCGGAAGCCAGCCTGAAAAAATGTAGACTAGTGAACAACTCTAAGGCCCCACTTTTAATTTTCACTGCTCCATCCTCTGTTAAACAAAGCGGGAAAAGATCAAGCCCCGTTGGAAGAGATTGTAAGCCTTTTGGGGAAGGGACCATCTTTTTTGTTTTGTGTTTGTACAGCGCCTATCTCAATGGGGTCCTGATACATGACTGGGGCTTTTAGGACTACTGCAATAAAATAAATAAATAAGCAATAACAACAAGCTGCATACCACCTGCAAGAGAGAGGTACGTTACCTAGTCAAGATGCCACTATCAGGCGAGGAAAGTGAGAACTTGAAAAGATGATGATGATCATAGATAGACAGACCTGAAAGAAAGCAAAGAGGGTCAGTATCTGATCCTAAAAGTGTCTTTCAAAGAGCCAGAAGGTGTAGAGCACGGCACAAGACAGCCCACCAGATTAAGAGAAAGAGACACCCCTCAAAAGTTGAGTGAATTTCAATCACTATTATTTTTCAATCAACATCACTTTTCCGGATTAGACGCTGCACTTGATACTTCACTGCCTTGCACCTTGGTTAGTCATTTACACCTGCAAAATCAATGCAAAATTGTTGAAATACTGATTTGGGAGCATTTCACACCCATTTAGTTAACACAACACAAAGTTAGCAATATGGCAGATTTTATTTTTCCAGAAAATACATTTGTCATGCCATTTGCACCATCTGCTGTATGTGTCCGTAGGAAGGAAGATGGCTGCTATTGAATGATGTGGTATTTAGAAACAGTCCCAGTAAGAAACTGGATGAAAACAAAAGAACATGGGCATCCAAGCAGCCAAGGGCACTGGTGAGAAAGAGGAAAAAGGGGCAACTAATACCATTTCTATGACTTGGTGGATCATTGATGCACCCTCCAGTAATATTCCTTTCTCACCTGCAGCACCTGTCCTGGGAGTTCAAGCAAGATTGTGAAACATCAACGAGCAGCACCACAATCTTCAGCTGCGTGAGTAGCTAGTCCCAGACCAGCAACTCTGTATGGAAATGCAGGCATGGCAAACAAGTGCACATGATTCATTCATCTGCACAGGCTAGAAAGAACAACTCTGGCAGGCTGATAGATGTCATAAAACTGATGGCAGCAGCCAGTCCTTCAACACTTTCATTCCTGTATTACTTCTTGCACATACTTTGTAAAGTGCTTTGAAAATTAAAAAGCACTGTGTGTAAGTGCTAAGTATTATTAGTATCTTCACTGCTGTTTAGTAACATTGTGACTGGGCATAAGGCTCTGTTAGTCCACCTAATACTGATGAGTGTTTAATCCCCCCCACAATGATTCTGCAAAAATTGTTACCATCTGATGGCTCTTCATTGACCCATTTGAAATAAATCTGAGCCCATTTCCCAGCTGTCTACGTCACAAACAAAACCCTTACCATGACTGACACTAATTAGCACCCTGGCACTCTCAGCAAAGAGGCACAGGAATGAACGGGGTCATGGAAACTGAGCTACCATCTCAGGCCTAGAAGTGACTGCTCCTTCTAATTCAGGGTAGACACACTCTGGTGGAGAAATTTGGGGAAGCCTGCATGGTCCCTGCCTATGCTATGCCAGTTCTCTGGGTGAACAGAGGACTCAAGTCTCCCAAGGATCCATGCAGCAAATTCCATGAATATTAAATCCATAAAAACAATTTTTTAAAATTCAAAAATATCGAAAAAACATTTAAAAGCATCTTAACAATACTTCAGGCTTACGTATCTTCATGTCTAAATTTACCTTCATATAGTCAGGCTGAACAAACATTCAGTGGTCCTCCTCTCTCCATCTCCTGTCTTCCAACCTCTTGGTCCATCCCCAAAATCTGAGTCGTAACTGGCTACTAAAATGACACTGAAGATCCAGCAATTGTGCATTGACGGGAGAACCTTTGGGAAGAAAATGAAAACCTGTAGCACAAATGAGCAAAATTGTCTTCTAGTTTCTTTAGCTTCATATCTTCTCTTCTTGTATTTTTCGCTCAGCTATATTATGTCAACAGTGATGAATGATCAAGCAATTATGGAGATGTTCAAGTGTCTACACAGAAAGTTGCACTGGTTTAAAGCGGGGTTTTGAATCAATTTAGTTAAACCGATTCAAACCCCTATGGGAATATTCTTAATATGATTTAAATCTGGCTTATATCAATTTAGTTTAAGATGATTCCTTGCTAACCTAAGTTAAATCGATATAAACCAGGGTTAAATCAAGGTAATCAATTCCACACGAGTTTTCACTAGTTTAACAAAATTGATTAAAAAACTATTTTAGTTAAACCAGAACAGATTTCCTGTGCAGGAAGACAAGCCCTACACTCCCTATGTTCCAGAGCATCGCTTACAACAGACCAAAAGAAGTTTCACAAACCAAATACACCAAAGTTAAAACATTTTGCAATGCTAAATTGAATGGGCTGCTTTGGATTTTTATAGGTATAGACGTCTGCAAAAGAAGCTAGGAACTGGTGTAAAATGGAAGTTATCCAGAAGCAAATGCAGGGCAAAACAATTTATTTTTATATACCATCCTTCAAATGTAATATCATAAAATGCTTTATGGGAAAAGACAACCAGAAGTTAAAAAGAAAAAGCTTTGCGGGCAAAGTTTAACGAGGGTAAGCGACTCAGTAGTGGAGGGAAGTCCTAGTCTGGTAAAATAGATGCAGTACGACAAGTGAACAAGGACTTTCCACGACCCCAGCCCAAACTGTGGAGCAATGAGGGAACCATGAAGAGGGAAACACTGCAGGAGAAGCGTGACTGAGCTGAAGAGCAGGTGGCCATGAGGTTAGAGGGGCAGGGAAGTGCAAGTTCTGGAAACTAGGACGGCCATATTGAACTGGGTACAAAGATGAATAAGAAGCTAGCGCAGGAGGATGAGACTAAGGTTGTATGAGAGCCATAGGCATAGAGGAGCCTCTGAACATCACAGTATTTGATGGAAATGTTGACATTTAATGGCCGGAACAGGGGGCACAAGGACCAAGAAGCCTTCTGCTCTTATGTACCCTGCTCTGCAGCCAGGGCCAATCATAGCTCCTCTAAGGAAGAGGAAAGGCCATGGACCCTCCATACACACCAGCTCATAGGTTTGGCTGGGCACAGACAGGGCAGTGGTTGCACCAGCCCCAAAGATGGTGCAGTTTGTTTGCTCATATTCTGTGCCAGGGGAAGTTCTCTCTTTCAGAGATTTCCCTAGAGGAATGTGCCTTACCCTCAGCATCAGCATCTGGCTGAATGCCACACTCTAGCTCTATACGATTTATGAGAGGCCAGGGTCCCAGACCATTTGGACAGCTTGGGCTGCCCATCAGCTCTATCATTAATCCATCCCTGAGTGAAATTGACAGAGGCTGAGCATGACATAAAAATTCCATTGGCTGGATGTAAAAATAAGTATATTTCATCATGTCCATATGATACTTGGTCAGAGCTACACGCTCTTCCTTTACCTCTCCCAATGTAAGGTTCTGCCTAACGTCTGGAAATGCCTTTAAATATCAGTTTGAAAGTTATGGTTTGAAATAGGGAACTAAATCCCTTTAAGGTTTACATGAGCAGATTGGAGACCTAATAGGCACACAGATGCATTCCTGTGCATTAAGAGCCAAAGTTTCATTATTGCGGGAACAAACTGCATGCAAGACAAGACGACTGGGTAAGGCTGGGATGAAAATTCAGTTCAAAGAACACAGATGAGAAAGGAATAGATTTTTCTGCCTTGTAACAGCATGTAAAACCTAGGGACAATCTAGGTGTCAAAAGTTTTAGCTGAAGGAGAAGTACAGTGCACAAAGCCAGATAAAGGAAGCCAAATTACCATGGGACATTGGGATAACTTAAAACAGAGCAGTTAACAAAGCAAAGAAAAAAAAATTGCCTACTGAGAAGTGAGTGAGAAGTAAAGAAAAGACAGGCAACCTGTGAGATATAAGGAAAAGTCACTTTGGCTTAAATGAACATTTTAATTTCCTAACGCAAAAAAGGAATTGAGGAAAAATTTTGTGCCTGTCTATGGATGTATGACAGACACTGAAAAGAGAATTCTCACAGGTGATGTAGCATTGGGCTTTTATGAACATGAATTTAGTGAAAAAGAATGTTATGCTGTCAAAGGATTTCACAATCTAGATCTTTCTGGCTAATTAATAGAGCTAATGAGGTTTGCATGCCTTTACTTGAATGTGCTCTGTTGTTTTCGACTTCCTTTTGGCTTCATCTTAACACAGATTTATTTTACAGTCCTGAAGACCCAGAGCAGTCAAATAAACTTCAACTGTTACCATGGAATCAGTACACTAGGTTGCGTATGATCTTTGGGTTAACTGGAGGGAAAGAGATGGACAAAATGTGCACAATAGCAAGTGAATTTTGTGATGCTTGTGCAACTGTCCCTGATACATACATTTTGCACAAGTGACTGGAGGCAGCTGGGAGACGTGCAATCTGAATCTGAAAGTGAAACAACTGACAGTAAAGCAGCTTTTAGCTAAAAAATATTTTTTATATATGATGGGAGAGAAAATGACCATGTGCTTACATGAGAAAGACATAGGTGACTTTAAAACATAGTAAATATAAAAATTTACCACTAATTTAAAGAATCTATGGCAAGCTTCATTCTTGATGTTAAACAAAGAAATACATATTTCATTATTATCAGTTGCCTGGAATCCTTTGGTATTTGCACACTGTCCCTTGACTGTGTCAGGAGTCATGTAATAAAATGCACGAAAGATGTAAAACTTGCATCTGAGGAGGTAATCTACAGCTTGAATCTGAGGACCATGACTGTACTGAGGTAGTCTGGTCAGCCAATTCAGGTGTGACAGTAATCTAGTGTGATGGGAAACAGTTATAATGATCCACATTAAAAGGCAAAATAACAAACATACATCTAACTTCTTGAGTTGTTATAGTCTAAAGAACGGAGCATTGAACCAGTTCTGATACAACAAAAATACAACCTACGTCTTCATCTAAATCTAACTAAGCCATTTCAGACATTCCAAAAAAGTTTGGTGAATTTCTATGTTTTTTTGTTTCTTTTAAATTTTTTTGTGAAGCTTTGCACTTCTGGGTTTTGACTGAGAGCGTTGAAAAAGGCTGTTCTTGTGGTATTTCTCATCATGTCAAGCTATGAAACAGTGGAAATCTCACAAAACCAATTCTTATTTCACAGCATTTCCAATGCAATTTCCAGACCAAGAGGGATGGGCATGTTTGGATGGCCAGGCTTCAGGTAAATACTCAAACTTGGGAACGGTTATTGGAACGGAAATGCCAATGTTTTTGAGGCTTGCATAGAGTATTGTTATTATTATTTATAATTTACATTGTGGGACCCCAATCATAGAGTCCTATTGTAGACGAGAGCCCCATTAAGCTAGAAGCTGTACAAACATAGAACAAAAAGACAGTCCCTGCCCTGAGGAGCTTACATTGTAAGTAAAAAGATAATGTAATAATCCACTAGGTAGAGCTAGAGAGTACCTTGTTGCCAGGCGCATTTCAGTAAGAAAGTTTGGTTTGCATAAGTAATTAAGGTGAAGACATCTATAGATTTCAATGTGCTTTGGATCAGGCCCTAAGTACGGGTCTGGAGTCATGCAAGGCTATACGTTTTTAATCCCTGTGGTCCCAGCCACGGTGTTCTGGGTCTCTGCAATCCCTACAATCCCTATATGATGGATCTCAAAGATAGAATCTTCTCTTTAGAGAGACACTGGGTGGTGAGGTAATATCTTTTATTGGACCCACTTCTATTGGTGAAAGAGAGACGAGCTTTTGAGCGTACACAGAGCTCTTCTTCAGGACTGCCACGGCTACAACAATATTGCGTACAATCTTCTCTTTAGAAGTTTCTGATATAAAACTATTATATTATTTTTTTAGCCTTTAGTGGAATTTCAGATTGGTCGTATTTGGGGGATCCTGTTTTGATCCACACCTTGCTCATATAGCTATACTGCTCTTTTTTCCAGCTTACACCAATGATCACCATAGCTTCTCTCTAAAGAACTTCAGCAATTCCCAAGCTGGTAAACTGTACAGATTTAAGTTGTAAATGTCGTCAGGATTCATTAAGTTGCAGATGATGATTCTTCGGTATAGTATATGCTTCATGAACATATCCAGAGGGTCTGATAGAGCCTTGACCATATTAATAATAGCATCAACAATAATAATGTGTGGACCTGTAACAGGCTTTCACATCAAGAAGAATGTGAAAGATTAGCTTGAGAAGTACATATTAAGACCAGGTCTTCAGCTGGTGTAAATCCACATTCCATGGACTTCACAATGATTTCAATGGAGCAACACCAATTTATCCCACCTGGTAACATGGCCCTTAATGTTGTGCCTAACATTTTTTTAAACATCAGAAAAAGGAATATGCTTTTATATTAAATTTTAGGGTTAGAATTCATATACAATAAAACCCAATTAGTATTTCTCAGTTTAAAGCAACCAAGCCATGTTTGTTTCCCAAGAATATGTCAATACAACATATATTGGCCACATTAAAGAAGAGAAATGGAGTCCATAGTTGCTGGATGTATTTTCCGTGTCTATAGATTTTACTCAGCTACCATTATTTCTACCTCAAGTAGTCATAAGTAACACTTATTAATTAATGGGATATTTGCTGAAGTTGGTTTCCTTTCTTTTTTTCTTTTACTGAAAAAGGCACAGGGGGACAAGCTAAAAAGAGCTGAAGACATGCGTATTCCATTTGAAATCCATGATTAAAAAGCTTAAAAATTCAAATCAACGTAAAAAACTGTTTTATTTTAATACTCTGGAAGGTTTCAGTGAACTCCATTATTTTCACTCACTATTTGCTTGAATAATTTAGGCAAGAAAGCTAAATTATACATAAAGTGTACAGTTAGAAGAAAAAGTTCATGCACAGCCTCGGGCTATAGCCAGCCCCTAATGATGTCTGTAGTCAGTGGGAAAGAACTCGTTAGACTGAGAGTAATTTCTCAGGGTTTAAATTTTTTTCTTAAAGCAATAATGTTCTTATAAAAATCTGACAAATAATCTACAAAAGAAAAAGGGCATTTTTAAGGCTACCGCCTTATACATTTTCATTCAAATGAATGTGACGTCTTCCATACACAATATATTGTTATGGGCAGTCTTGGGTGATCTGATTAAACTGGGGATATGCATGTCTTGATATAATATAGTCCCTATTTTGCCTAATCAGAATACAGAAGTTTGCAGAGAGTTAAAATAAATGCTACGGGGCTCTCTGAGTCAAACTGAAGAGGATTACTTTTACACTTGATACACTGTCATTTTTGCTAGTGGTTGCAACTTGCCATGTTATTGTATTTAAGGAGCAACTCATATCATTAAACATTTACGGCCTGATTCGCTAAAGTTTTGCATACCCTTTAAGCGTCATATCAGAGAACGGGCATGCAAAAAAAGATACCAAAACTGAGCAAATTGTTTCATGTTTGATTTCACATCTCTTTCCTTACCACAGCTTCTTTCCTCAGGATTGGATATTGCACAGAGCGGAGTTCCTGGCACCAGTGAACTCAATGGGAATCATTGCATGAGCAGTAGCAATGGCAACAGGCTATGGTATGGAAATGAACCAATGTAAACTTGCTCATCAGACTCATCAACCTACAATCAGAGTATTTCAACTAGATCAGAGGAAGGAAGAAGGACGCTTAATCTAATTGTTCTTTAGAGTCCTCTGTATGGTATGAATAACTTTCTACAATATGAACAGTTTTACATCATCTTATACTTGTATTATTCTGTCACATTAGTTTAATATTACTACCATGTACAGTAGTTTAGTATTAATGTGATACAGAACTGAAATTACATGTGCACTTTCATATTGTTATATTGAACTCGAGTTCTTCTATGACACTAATACGATGCAACCTCAATAAAATATATACTTTCTAATATAAAGACATTTTTATATCATGTTGGCACAAGAATGCATATTATTCCTTCTCTGGATCACTTGCAGCAATACGTATGAGCCAAAAGGAGAATAGTCTACTGTATGTGCTGTACATGACATTCACTGTACCTCACACACTGGTACTGTGTTGTACCTTCCACTGAGGAATTTACAGTTGGTCTTTGAGAAATTAAAATGGTGTTACTTCCTCCTATGTCCCTCTGTACTATGGTATACCAAGCTCTGGTCTACGCTTCAGACCTATATTGGTATAACTGTGTTGCTCAGGGGTATGAAAAATCCACATCCCTGAGTGACGTAGTTAGGGTTGCCATATTTCAGGTTCCCAAAAAGAAGACACTGACGGGGGCGGGGGGAGCTGAAGGAGGGAGGACAGGGAGGTGGGGAAAGGAAGCTGGAGGGGTACAGTTGGGGGTGCTGGAGGGTGTGTGTGTACTGGGAGGGGTATTTGGGGTCCTGAAGGGGGTACCTGCAGTGGGGGTACTCACTGGAGGATGGGGGGCAATTTCACTCCCTATCACAGTGGCAGGGTGGCTGACGCAAGCCCAGGACACAGCACCAGCCGTCAGTCAGTGCCTCCCTGAGGGACCCCTTCCCCAGGGCTGGGAGCCGGGGTCTAGGTAGGTGAGATCCGGCCGCTATGGCTCCAAGGAATGGACCAATCATTTACAGATGCAGGGAGGGAAGCAGACCAATCAGGCCTCTTTCTGAGCTGCAGCATCTGCTCTGCGAAAATCCTGGACATTGCCTCTTATTTGAAAAATCCAGCCGGACAGAGGACAAAGAATCAAAAAAGAGGCAATGTCTGGGAAAACCCAGACGTATGGTAACCCTAGAAGTAGTTATACCGACCTACCCCCTGTGCAGACAGCGCTATGTTGGCAGGAGAGCTTCTCCCGCCGACATTGCTACCAGTGACCACTTCTTGGATTTACCTAGGCCGATGGGAGAGCTCTCTCTTGTTGGCTTAGAGCATCGTCATTAAAACCCTGCAGCTGTGTCAGTGCAACATTTTAAGTGGAGATGTGCCCTCACCTATGCCTGATTCTGCACCATCAAAGTTAATGGGAGCTTTGCTCAAAGCCCAGAGAACCATCCTCAATAGCCTAGATGGGTGGTGGAGAACTCCAGAGGGAGAAGGGAAGAGAAGTGCTCCCCAGGCTTCAGAGGAGGAATGGGGCCACTAAATGGCTGGAATAGCCTCTGTGGTGCTAGCAACTGGGGGGGGGGGACTGGGCTGGAAGGACGGATTAGGAGGAGACCCTCTAATCCTCACCATCCTCCATGTGATGTGGCTACTGCTCACTTGGACTGCCAGTTAGAGACTAGAGACTCAGGCCAGGTCTACATGACAGACCTATATCAGTAATAACTAAGTCGCTCAGAGGTGTAAAAAATGCATACCCCTGAGCGACGTAGGTATATCGATCTAACCCCCCATGTAGACAGTGCTATGTTACAGGAGAGTTTCTCCCGTTGACAGAGCTACTGCCTCTTGTGGAGATGGATTAACAACGCCAACGGGAGGAGCTCTCCTGTTAGCATAGGAGTGTCTTCACTTAAGCGCTACAGTGGCACAGCTGCATGGGTTTTAAGGGTAGACCTGCCCTCAGGTGATACAAGAGGAGTGGAGATTGCTGTAAGTCTCCTGCTGGTAATTTGCCCGATGTGGGAGAGTAGCCTGCAGGCATAGAGCCAGTAGAGCCCGTTCTGTTTCCTATCTCTCTGGTTCCCCTGGTATAGGGGGTAAGTCAGGGGCACGCAGCAGCATGTCCAGCGTGAAGAAGAGAAATGATCTGAGCACAATGAACATCAACAGAACCCAGCTGGCAGATGGTCCCATGGCATAGGGGCTATTGCCAGCTGGTGTATGTTACAACAGTCACCATATTGCTCTAGCTTGTGCCAGGGTAGGGTTAGGAAATAAATTAGGGAGTCATAACCAGCTCCCTGATAGCTTCCCTACACTACTGCATCCAACAGGAGCTAGACACAAGAGGGAATCTGGCCCCATGACCCCCTGTTATTGTTAAGCAGTTTACTGCACTAGCACATCTCATATCATCAATGGAAAAATCTGCCATTCAAAAATTGCTTTTAACATTATTACATTTCTGGATAAGGCAAGGGCGACATTACATGTTAACACACTACAGAGCACAAGCAGTGGTATGAAATCCTGACACCACATAGCTATTTTTCAAGTCCAAACCATTTCTCTCTGAACATACACTGACTTCTTGGAGAGTCAAGTCTGCATACCTGACTTCCCAGTCAACTCTGGGCCAAACTCTGAAGGCCTGTTAGATTGTAGCAAAAGGTAAAAACAAATGACTGGGAAACATGGTGTAAAACTTACAGTGGCATGTATACAGTGTTGTTGTAGCCACGTCAGTCCCAGGATATTAGAGAGACAAGGTGGATGAAGTAATATCTTTATTACATTATCTTATATTATCGTTATAATTCAGCTTTTGAGCTGACACAGAGCTCTTCTTCAGATCTGGGAAAGTAACTCAGGGTATCACTGCTAAATACAAGGAGGAACAGATTGTTTCGCAGACATAGTCAACACATATTTCAAGGGACCATTCAAGGTGAAGTGGCCCATTAACATCCCTCCGGTCATAAGGAGGCAAGGAAGGCTGCAGGGCGGGGGGAGGGAGTGAAGTACACGGAGGGAAGCAGCTGGGGGCGGGAGTTGTTAGTGAGTTATAGTAATAAGCTATAAATCCAGTGTCTATTAAGTATCAGAGGGGTAGTCGTGTTAGTCTGGATCTGTAAAAAGCAACTAAGAGTCCTGTGGCACCTTATAGACTAACAGATGTATTGGAGCATAAGCTTTTGTGGGTGAATATCCACTGCGTCTAACGAAGTGGGTTTTCACCCACGAAAGTTTATGCTCCAATACGTCTGTTAGTCTATAAGGTGCCACAGGACTCTTTATTGCTTTTTAGTGTCTATTAAGTCCGTGCTTTTGGAAGGGAACACTCAATACTCTGAGAGACTTCTTCTTGCTTTTATACAGAAATAAAAAACGTCTACCACTGCACACTCCTAGTTGTCACCTACAACCTCACACCCATACAGGGCATCATCAAACATCTAAAACCCATACTTAATGGGGAGTCCATCCTGAAAAAATTCTTCCTGAACCCTCTCTTCTGGCCTTCAAACAACCCCCCAACCTCTCCAAGTTCATCATCAGAAGCAAACTTATTACAACAATCTGTAACCTACTAACAACCCCTCCAGCTGCTTCCCTCCTCCTTTCCTCTCTATGACTAGAGGAGTGTTAATAGGCCACTTCACCTTGAATGGCCTTGAAATATGTGTTAACTACTTATGCTAAACAATCTGTTCCACCTTGTATTTATCTGGGGCACTGTGTAAGTATCTATATTACAGTGTTGCTCCCGCTGATGTAAGTTGCTGTAGTGAGGCAGAATGGCCTCCCTCTGACGTGAGTTGGAGGGACCAATATACTCTCCCTGCTGGGTGGAGCCATGCCCGCCCTGCTCCCTGTGCCTAAAGCAGAGGGGAGGGACAGGAAATATAAGCTCAGTTGGGCCAGAACCAGCGAAGGAGGCAGATGTCTCTAGCCTGCTGCAGGACTCAGGACCAGACCCCAAACTGTGTGGTTCCCTGCTCCCAGAGGAGACCAAGAGTGGGGAAGAGTTTCTGGGACTGCCGTCCAAAACTTACCGTGAGGAGACTAAGGCCCCAGAGACTTCAGAGCCACACCAATGGACTGTGGTAGGAAGCAGCCCAGGAGAACCAGACATTAGTTAGGTTGTGCTGTCGCAATATGAGTTAGCATGTTTCGGCAGCATCCCCACTGACCCAGTGGCAGGATCCCCGGCCATTGTTAGGGCCCTGGCCTGGGACCCAGTGGAGGAAGGTGGGCCCCAGTCCCCCTACCCTCCTGCCACCAGCTGCAACCCCGGCTGAAGGCCTGTGCCTTGTTTGTGGACTGTTAGCTGTCTTCCTTAGCCAGGAAGCTAGGCTAAGTGGGTCAGGGTCCAGACTATGATTATCGTCTGCTCTAGCCAGGAGGCTTGGGCTAAGGACCACTAGTTAGCTTTTGTTTATTGCCTGATGCAGCAAGTCAGGGCTAGTCTACACTGGCAACGCTAAAGCGCTGCCGTGGCAGCGCTTTAACTTGGCTTGTGTAGTCACAGCATAGCGCTGGGAGAGACCTCCATGAGGGGTGTAGCTCCCAGCGCTGGTGCACTGTTTACACTGGTGCTTTACAGCGCTGAAACTTGCTGCACTCAGGGGGTGTTTTTTAACACCCCTGAGCGAGAAAGTTACAGCGCTGTACATTTCCAGTGTACACAAGCCCTCAGGGTGGCCTCCCTCTGATCCTGAGACAAAGGGATTACTACAGTTGCCCAATACACCGACTTAATAACTCCACCTCTGTGAGAGTTGATGTAATTAGGTCGATGCTGTGTCAGGGTAGACACTTCATTGCTCACATCAGACTGTTCCAGCTGTCAGCTTCTGTCAGCTGGAGCCCAGCCGGGCTGATACCCGGAGCCTTGTCATGTGGAGCTGACAGCCTGAGCCCTGCCGGGCTGACAGCCAGAGTCACATTGCCCAAAGTTGATAGCCTGAGCCCTGCCACCTGGGGCAGACAGTCGGAGCTCTGCTGTGTGTGGGGCTGACAGCTGGAGCCCTGCTGGGCTGATACCTGGAGTCCTGGTCTCCAGCTGTCAGGCCCAGGCAGCAAGGCCTCCGGCTGTCAGCCCCAGCCTGATGGGGCTCCAGGTATGAGCCCTGGGCAGCAGGGCTCCAGCTGTCAGCCGTGGGCGGTGGGGCCCTAGGCATCAACCTCAGGCGGCTCGGCTCTGGCTGTCAGTATCAGCCTGGTGGGGCTCCAGCTCTCAGCCCTGGGCGGTGGGGCTACGGCTGTCAGTGCCCCACAGTGACAGTTAAATCAGTACAAGCACTCCAGGTGAGGACATGCACCACCGATAGAAGGAGCTAGTGTGGGCATGCAAAACTGATTTAATTACGGCAGTGCCTGTAAATCGACTTAATTTTGTAGTATAGACATGCCCTCAGTTTCCCAAACCTGAAGAAAAGCTTTGCGCAAGCTCGAAAGCTTGTCTCTCTCACCAACAGAAGTTAGTCCAATAAAAGAGATCACCTCACCCAGCTTCTCTCTCTAGTGGCAAGTATGTAATTCCATACATCAGAAAATATATGCCAAATTCAAACCTGATCCTGCAAACAATGACACGTGGAATTAGTCCTCTTAAGTCAATGGAACTATCTGCAGGACTGTGGTCTTGCAGCACTGGGCCCAACAAGTCTTCCCAAAGCACGGACGCACTGACAGATGGCTAATATCAAACTAAAATACTACGGCTTGAGATAGGTGCTGACCCTATAAACCTCATGGTACAGCTGGAACAACCATAGTTAATCTGCCCTCAGGCTTCAAACCACACTAGTTATCCTAAAGCTGTGCTGAAAAGACAAAACAGAGCCGTGCCTTTACCAGCACTGTTAAGATGCACAGAGATATCCTCAAACAGTTATCATTACACAAAACATTGTGCTTCTGCCTGTGTCTTTATTTAAAATACCAGGTCTCAACTCCCTTCTTTTCCTAGGAAGCAATCTTTGGAGGATTAGAATAGGATGCCACATGGAACTGGAATCTGTGATACCGCTTTCCTAGCCTCAGGTGAGAACATCTTCATATTTCTGATTTAAAAAGGCTAGATAAAGATTAAAAGTAAATGTGAGACTATCTTTGTACAAGAAGGAGCAGTCAAGAGCACACATGATATTTTTTGCTTTGTTTTTTTCTTTGTGGTTCACCTTTCCAACAAAGAAAAAACAAACAAACCCCAAACCAAACCAAACCAAACCAAACCTTCCCTGCTCAAAGAAGACAATTTCAAACCAATTCTCCATTTGCCATGAAAACGCCACTTTGCAGGTTACTTTTGTCCATTGTCAAATCAATTCCGGTGGAAACGGCACATATTGCTCTCAGTGCCCCTGCACACTCCCTCATCTGATCAGTACAATACAGTTTCCTGCTAATTTTTCTGTGAACAGTAGGTGATGAACATGCTCCCACTGCTTGGTAGGTGCAGCTCATGAAATATATTAGCTGTCCATGCGATTTATGCCTTCGTTTATGGGGGGGACGTGGCTCAGGTAGCCAATCTCCATTCAAAAAGGAGGGAGAGGAAATGGAAAGAACTGAATGTGGCTTGGGAGGGGAGCACCCGAGTGCCCAGGACAGAGAACTCAACGCCACAGGGGTAGCAGGAAATGTATGTGAAAACCAGGATGCTGCCCGGGGACCCATCAACTCATTAATTATTTAGAAGCCCATTGAGGTAAATGGGAGTGAAAGCTGGTGGGTAGGACCCCCAGCCTGGGACAATCAGCCACGCCCAGTTCCATTTATAGCCCCTAATCCCAGGTCCCAGTTTATTTTCCAACACAGAACAAAAGGAAATACAGAACAATACACAAGAGCAATAGCCTGGTGGCCAGAGGCTGAAATTGTGGGACCTCTGGCCACCAGTAACTAAAAGGTCTGGACCTCCCCCCACGTAGAGGGGGTCCACAAAGCTACAGCCACTGGAGAGTGTGTCTCAGCTCTCTCCCATTTCCCCATGCCCTCATGGAGCTGGGGACCCTCTTTTATATACTCTAGCTGGTGCTGTCCAGTTCGGTTAGCTGATTTCCAGCACCTGCCTGCTGGGCTTCTGTCTAAAGGGGACCAGATGCTCCCTGGCCAGTCTGCTCTGTTATGGGGAGTCTTCCCACTGACTTCAATGAGCTTTGGAGCTGGCCCTAAAACATAGCCCTTTTTAGTGCAGATGTGGCCAAGCAGGCCTCTGGGCCCCGACAAAGGATTTGAAGCTGATACTTAAAGAATTTGCTGTGGCTAAGCCGGCCTCCATGTCTCTTCTCTCCTCAAATGATTTCAAGTCAGGCTGTGGGTGCTGTGTTCCCTCAAATGATTGAAAGAAAGCCCTTCAACCTGTGGCTAAATAAGGCTTGGATGCCTGGTTCAAGGGAACACAATATCACCCTGCCATGATGTCAAGGCCATGCCTGTGAAGACAGTATGCATGAAATGGCAATAGTGACACCATCTAGTGGACAGAAGTGGAATAACAGCAGAAAGAACGACAGAAGAATGTTCTCTAACATCACCAAATGCGCTACAGAGGGAAGAGCAAGACAGAAACAGTTAGTAGTGGAAGTGAAACAATTTTTTAAGTATGTTTAAAATTAAGCTTACAATAGATAGTCTTTACAAGTCAATTATAATAGATTCTTTACAGGTAGATTTTCATATAATTTAACTGTGCCTTTAGAGAATGCTTTCTATTTTTCCTGTAAGAGTTTATTAATTTTCACCCCAATGCTCCCTCTCACCTCACTTTCTCAAAATAAAACTATTAAGTGGAGTGACATTAATTTGCTGTCATGCCTCTTTAATGAATCTGTTTCTGCTTTTGTTAATTCCAGAAATCACATACGATAAAGTCCTGTGATACTGTGCCAGCTTAAGTTTAATTTGCTGCACTATTCATGAAGGGAGGGCGGTGAGGTATCACAGACATGCAGAAGTGTAAAGCCTCCTCAAGAAACCATCTCTTGATGTTAGAATGTTTGGCAAGTACTTCTCAGTCTCCTACCTCCTTTATATATAGATATAGATATAGACCTATGAAGACAGTTGAATGGGATGTAGCTATTCAATACCAGATGATCTTGGACATGAATTACATTCTGGCATTCTGGGTAGGTTGCTATCTGCATTCAAGTCTTCCTCTGGAATGGAGACTGAACTAGTCAGGGTAGCAAACACGCGTGCTGGAACTGGGGGTGCTGCTGCATCCCTGGCTTGAAGTTTCCATCATAGACAGGGTTTACACCTTGTTTCAATGGTTGTCATCACCCCCACTATAAAAATTGTTCCAGCACCCCAGTAACAAATGATTTACTGCTGGTTGTAGATCGGATTGAGCTTGCCAGTTCGGTCATGCTGGCCCTCTCAGCAGCTTGTGACCGGGGATGTTGCTTTGGCAACTAAAGGATCTTTTTGATGTGCTTGGAACTGTACTTTCCTGGTTCCAGACAAATCTAGAAGACAAGGAGTCCGCTGGGAATGATGGACAGTTCTGTATCTCTACCAAGGGATTTGAAATCTGGTATCATTCAAAGTTCTATCCTATCTCCCAGGTTCAGTGTATACAGGGACATTTGACCACATAACATCACAGTGTAGCCCAATGTTAGAGTGCAGTTTTAGAAATCACTTTCATTATGTTGCATAGGGCCTTGGTGGGAAGAGGGTCACATTAGAAATTAAGGGCCAGATTTTCAAAAAAGCTCAGCACCCACTAGCTCTCCCTTAGGTATATAAATCAATGGCCAGAATAGCAGAGCAATTGGAGCTTCTGGTTGCATAGCATTTTTTAACATATGACTGCTTCACTGAGGTGCCCAAATGGGAGTTGAGCTCTTCTGAAATTCTGACCCCCAATATGGTTTGTTGAGCATTTTTGAAATGTACAGTATATTATATGAATATTAATTAATTCATATGATATTATTATTCTTTAAACTTCCCCCCAACTTCCTTTTCCTGTTACAAAATTAATTGTTCACAAAGAAAGAACGGCATCTTTATTTAGACAGTCACTCCGAAGCCAATGACAATCAAGGTGTTCTCAGGACCTCTGAGGACCAAATCATATTCATACTTCTCACTGATATAATGCCTATGGCAGATAGATACCTATTTCCTGGCTAGTGAAATACTAAATCTTTCAGGTTTTATATCTGAATTTGGGTTTTGTAGGAATTTTTGTCTTCGTACTACTCCTCTTCCTGCACCACAAACACTAGAAAATTGAAAGTAGTTTATTATTGCTGTTGTTAATAAAAATCATTTTATATAGCACCAAGAAAGTCTATGGCACTTTACAGACATACAGCAAGGAGCTTTTCCTGCCTTAAGGAGTTTAATTTTAAAGTCTGCTGTGCTCATTCCCATATCTTGCATAGAGGACACCAAACCGATTGCTTTAGAACAGGGGTAGGCAAGCTATGGCACGCGTGCCAAAGGCGGCACGTGAGCTGATTTTCAGTGGCACTCACACTGCCTGGGTCATGGCCACCGGTCCAGGGGGCTCTGCATTTTAATTTAATTTTAAATGAAGCTTCTTAAACATTTTAAAAACCTTATTTACTTTACATACAATAACAGTTTAGTTTAAATATTATAGACTTATAGACGGAGACCTTATAAAAACGTTAACATGTATTACTGGCACGCGAAACCTAAAATTAGAGTGAATAAATGAAGACTCGGCACACCACTTCTGAAAGGTTGCCGACCTCTGCTTTAGAGCCATCATTACTTGTGCTGAATAGTACTTATTCCTTGAGCAGTTCTTCTGGTTTCAATGAAACTACCCAAGGAGTATGGTCCCAATCAATGGCAGAACGGCAGTATCAGCATAGCAAAATTTGGTTCTTAGCGATTTCCTGTTGGTATCCCTTTTTTCACTGGATGACATGACATGTTCCCTATTTTTTTGCATTGAGATATAGAAACAGGAAATCTTCGATGTGCATAAACATGGAATTTTGACTCAATGAAGACTTTCCTATGCCGTGTGATATGGAAGTATTTGCTCAGTGATGGCCTGATCCAAAACCCATTGGAGTCCCTGGGATTCTTTCCATTGACTTCAGTGGGCTGTGGATCAGGTCTTTAGGTTTGAGAGGGGGCGGAACCTGATTTTCAATTAGAACCCAGAAATGCAGGAATAATCTTATTCCGAACGCTACTTTAGCCTGATTTGTTTATACATTGTCTCAGCATTTTATTTTATTACGCATTTTAACAATGCAGAGGTTTAAAAGCTGGAAATGAGCATATTCCATGAGCTCAATATCTTTCAGTTTGCACATCATCAATTGTTTTTCCTTGCGATTATACATTTTTACTTTATCATCCCTTTGATAACAATTTCTGCATAAAAACTGACTTTATATTTCATTTTCCCCGTCTGTTATCTTAACGGAATACATCCAAAAACACCCTTTGTGCTGCTGCAGTAATATAACAGATCAGGAGAAGCTGTGGCATAAGAAATCTAAACCATAATAATGTCTTTGGGTTTTGCATTTTAAATACTGCATTCATTGTTGCACTGAGGTTTCAGATCCCTTTTCAGACATTACTGAGATTACCTTTGGTAATGCCTATTTCATTGTACTTTGATATAAAATAATGTATGTCATAAATCATCTAAGTGACTGTCATTAGAGTGAAAAGCACCTACTTATGATATGTAACAATTTGCTTTTCTAATTTGAAGAGGATTGAGGTATTTTAATTATACAAGGTCTAAAGCCCTTGTGGCTGAAATTAGAATTCGATGTAAAATCACATTCTTCACAGCTGTAAATTAGGAAATGATAACATCTATATTCTGTAATTTGTACTTTTGGGGATGGACAAAATAGAGGAAAAAATGGGGACATTTTGAAAAGGGAAGTTTTGTCATTTTAAAAGCAAAAACCTGAGATTCGAGAAAACACTGCTTGTTTTTAAATGAGTTCTGTTCATCATTTTTTTTAAAAACCCTGATTAATAAAGAATATTTTTACAGGTTATCAATCAAAAATACTTTTAATGTAAAGAAACACTCAAGTCATGAGTTGGAGGGGAGTCGTGAAAGGAAAGGAAGGAGGTAGACAGAGAGAGAGAGAGAGCTATTTAAAATTATTGGTGCTTCACATTTTCAAGATTGCTTCCATTTGGAAGTGAATGGGGGGTTTGAACTTCCTCAGTGCAGAACAATTTAAAATTATTGGAGCACTTCACTTTGAAGGTGATCAGGGCTCTGAACGTGTACATTGCAGAGAGATTTAAAATTATGAGAGCTCTTCAAATTGTTTAAAACATTGATTTTTTATAAAATTGATTTTTCAACGTTTTATTTCTTCAGTGACTAGGTAATTACAGCAGACCAGAAACCGAGGTACTTCATTCTGAAACTCAGACTTTCTTTCAGCCTCCTTCCCTCCCTTCTCATTCTCCCTGTCATTTTCTTTTCTTCCCCTCTCTTTCTTTCTTAATAAGTTTTCTGGTTTCCCTTGCTGCTGGGATAGACACATCATTCATTGTTCTTGCTCATAAATTTCTCTCTGACCAAGGAACCAGGAAGTTATTAGGGGTGAGCAGAAGGTCAGGTCAAAAATTCAGTTTGATCAAACCTATCCTTGCAAAATAGCACTTTGCCCACCTTAAAATCTAAAACCAAACAAAACATCAGTGCTAGTTCGGTTTGACTTTTAATCAATGCTTTATTCAGAAAGTACCTCCAGCAGATTTTAAAATGAGATTATGGCAACTCACAGGAATTAAGAAATTGCCAATAGTGAGGATTTAGCTACACACACATACCTATGCACACATGTGACATTTTTTAGTACTTCCTTTTCTCTCAGTAAACATGGACGACCAAAGAGAAAACTTCATGGAATCACCAAGCAGACTTAGGTGTGTCATGGAAGAAGAGAGAGATCACATATTTCAAAAGGTTCAAACATTTATATCCCCCAGTCCTTGTCGCTGTCCTGTCCCCCACATTTATAATCAACATTTTTATTCTCTCTCATATTTATGAAATAGAAAATTTTATAAAACCACCAAGAGCAAACAAACGGATTAGAGTACACAGTTCTCATTAAATATAGAATGCAATGAGGTTGCATTGGATGTGTCAGGACAGAAACTGGCCTACATTATGAGCCCCATTCTCAGCTGGTGTAAATCAGCAAAACTCTATTGAACTGAATGCAACTATGTTGATTTACACCAGTGGAAGCTCCGACCCTATAATACATATATGTATAATCACAGTGAGCCAGACTGCGAACACTTAACTCACAACAGTAAGTAATGACTCACAGAGGCAGCCCCGTTGAATCAATGTGAGTAAAGGGTTCACTATCTGGCCTAGTAATAATATCATTAAAAAGAATTTATTCTCGGCCCATCTTACAATAAGTGCCTCAATACGTATTAGAGACAAAGTGGGTGAGGTACATAGGTGCTGGAACTAAGGGTGTGGGCTGTGCTGCAGCACCCCCTGGCTTGAAGTGGTTTCCATTATATACAGGGTTTACAGTCTGGTTCAATGGCTCTCAGCACCCCCACTATAAAAACTGTTCCAGCACCCCTAGTGAGTAAGATCTTTTATTGGAGCAGCTTCTGTTCTGTGTGAGAGACAAACTTTCGAGCTTACATAGAGCTCTTCTTCAGGTCTCAATGCATATTAGCGGATGGGGGGAGATAGAAGGGGTAGCTAGTAGTAATTTGGTAAGAAAAATAAGTAAATGAATCTCCCAGAAAGCAGTTTCATGGGTATGTATGTTAAGAATTTCTCCCAGTTCAGAAGATTCTCCATTGTGTTTGCCTGTGTTAAATAAAACTATTTTGCAAAGGCTTTCAGTAGAGCTTTATATATTTTGTAAGAGACCCATATCAAAGTAAAATGAACATATTACTGAATTTTTGTCAGCTTGAACTAACACCTGCCACACACAAGGTCTTTAGCCTTTCATGCACATCATAACTTCAGTCTAAATTTAAAGGAACAGGGAAAGCAATAGAGCAAAGCTACCCAGATGTTGTACAGTCTGTGCAATTGTAAATTTAAAAGTACCAGCTTTCCATCCAGATTTTAATGCACCAGAAACAATATGAAAATTCCAAGCTACACTGGATTATTGAAATGTCTGACCATTTCGCTATGAATTTTGGAACAGATGTACAGAGGTAGGCAATAAAGCTGTGATAATAAGGAACATTTCTACAGCATCTCACAAAACTACTAATCTATAATGAAGACCAAAACTATTCAGTGGGAGAGAGTGTTTTTCATTATTTTTATTCAACTCAATGGTGAGTATTTAAATTCTTTTACTTGACTTTGATAATGTTGTGGGTGTTGAACATTGTCATTCATATTCCACAATATAGGACAAAGTTCATAAATAACAGCATGGTCCTCTTTCTTTTAATGAAGGGAAATAGCATGGTGGGACAGCAGCTACTCCACAACTAGCAAGTTACTTTAAAAGCCAAGATTCTCAAGAGTAGCTACTGATTTCAGGTGTCCCCATTTTTGGGTGCTCAAACTGAGACACCTTCAAAGAGCCTAAGCTTCTGCCCTCCAGAAAAAAAAAAAGTAATTTTCAGGCATCCCAACCTGGACACCCAAAATCACTAGTCACTTTTGAAAATTGTCATCTTTAACCCAGAAAAATGCCCAAAGGTCTAATAAGGCAAACTGGCTAGATACCAAGGACTTGAGTCTGCTCCTGTTGAAATCAACAGCAAAAATCTCATTGACTTCAACGGGAGTAGGACCGGACTGCAAGTTTGCCATCAGTGCTGGAGAGCCAACTCGATGAACTGTGGGGATACCAGCAGAATTACCCTCAGAAAGACACTGCTACAGTATTCTGCAGGAACAGTCCACTCCCAACAATGATCCTGCAGTGTCTGGGGCTGTTACGGTCCTACTTTTAATGGGGCGGAGGCCAGAGGAAATGTGCTACTTTTAGAGAAGGTAAGTGGAGTAACTGCACTAACTGCTTTCATCTTTATAAGTACCTGCTAGCCACTGATTATTAGAATAGCATTAACAGTGACCTCAACAAAAGAACCATATATTTGTATCCCTCTGACCAATGAGCAAGTGTTGTGATGGTGACTGCTGCTGGAGATGGCCAGGAGGAGCATAGGGCACAGAAATTACAACCTCTCAGAATGACACAGTTGGGCCTTGCCTACATGTCGATGTCTGGCAAATAATGGGGAGGAGAAGCATCAGCAAAGCCAGAATCGATTTCGTATTAAAAAAAGGATATATACCATAGAGAATGAGGCATGCTTGCCTTCATGCAAACAAGCAAGGAGATCCTATTGACAAGGGGGGAAAAACACTTTTGATAATGCTGGGCCAGGAGCATGATTTCACTCAGGAATAGTTCAAAGTGGATTTGGCCATTTGTTGTGCAGCCTAGGGAAGATTAAAACGAGAGCTGGTTGGGAATGTTCAAACTTTTTTTCATTGGAAAGTGTTGTTTTGTCAAAACCAAAACTGTTCACCAGAGAGGGTTGCTGAACATTCTATTTTGACATTTTCAAATTAAAAGCTTTGTTGTCCGATTCAAAATGACTTTTTATTTTGAAATTTAGTTAATTTATACTACAAAGGGTTGGTTTTTTAAAAAAGTTTGAAAGCAAAATGAAACATTTTTAAATGATCAAAAAGAAACCTTTTGATTGGCCAGATCTGAGTTTTTTCAGATTATTAGTTCGCAAAAAATTTCAAGATTTCAACGCTTTATCCCGTTTGGAGATGGATTATTTTTTTCAAATTTTTCAAAAACTCTTGTGGGATCAGAAAATCATTTCCCATCCAGCTCTAATTAAAACATTGGTTACTGTGGGCTAGACTGTACCCTTACAATCAGTCCCAAGTAAAGGGGGCATTCAATTCCTCAGAGGAAAGAGTAATTACTTCATCCCATTCATGGAGCAGCATACTCCTCCCTTTTTTTGTTGTCCAACTACTCTGGCTGGCAAGATGAAGGGGGTGGTGCTAGGGCTTCTCCTACTCTCCACCTCCTTGATTAATGGGGTGAGTAACAGGGGAGTAGCTTCTGCTCTTTCACTCGAGGGTTGAAGCTGCAATCTGAGCAGAGGAATTAAGAGCTTTACTTCCATGCATGGCTGGGTAAAAGCTCTATGGAATTCCAAACATGATTGTTACTGTCCTGCACAACCCCCACTACAAAGACTACTTACATATTTTCTATCTCTATGACACTGAGCGCCCCTTTCAAAACATAGGCATGGCACCTAAGGCTATTATGTGCAATCCTCCAGTGAACTTAGAGCTTTCTGATTGAACGCAGGACAGAAATAGCCTTATAATAAGCATATAATTTTCTCAGATTTCAAGGCATATCATAAGAAGAATTACCCTGAATCCCTTCCTTTGTCTCTCTTAGAAATGCTGTCAACCAAGAGAACATGGGAAGGGTCTACTTTGGAAGGAAAAGCTGTGGAATTTCAGTGGAGAGTTCCTTTTGGGTAGCACTTCCATTCCACCAGGTTGGTTTTTGACCACGTTGAAGTAATATAGGATTCAATCCTGAAATCAACAAGGAGTCTGGTGGCACCTTAAAGACTAACAGATTTATTTGGGCATAAGCTTTCGTGAGTTAAAACCTCACTTCTTCGGAGGTTTTAACTCGCGAAAGCTTATGCCCAAATAAATCTGTTAGTCTTTAAGGTGCCACCAGACTCCTTGTTGTTTTTGTAGATACAGACTAACACGGCTACCCCCTGATACTTGAATCCTGAAATCCTTACTCAGACAACACATGAATAGTCCCCCAAATAGGACTGATCCTGTGAATAAGAACCACTTGTCTCAGAAGAGTTGCAGGATCGGGACCACAGAGAGCATGACCACTAGTAATACAAATTAGTTTGGAGGTTTTCAGATGTAGGGTTTTGGTTTGGCCTATTACTGACAAAGGGCCTAGTCCTGAAATCCTGGTCTAGATCTAGATCAGAACTTCCCCAAAGTTTGGAGGTGTTCAGAACCATTTCAGCTTTACATAGCAGAAAGCAATAGTTCAGGAATGAACACAAAGAGAAGAATGTCTAGGCCAATTGAAGCAGTAGTGGCATTTTTAGGTACATAGGGTATCCAGTTGGCTTTTGGCCAGGTCACTGGGGTGAACACCCAGGCTCATGCGAACAGTGAGATTGGATTTGCAATTTGCGCAGGTTTAAATCTCATCCAAAAGATGGCAGCTCCAGCAACATGATGCCTGTTAGCCCCATACTGTGGCATGACTATTGTACTGCTTCAGGGAAGAGCACCACCTACACAGTCACCATTTCCTGCCCCACCTTGTTTTTTCTTGGAAGTCTCCCATCTAAATACTGACCCAGGCCCAAACCTGCTTAGCTTACGAAATATGACAAGATCACAGCCCAAGGTGTTTCTTTTGCCTATAGCTGCCTTTGGTATGCACCTGCTCATTCACACAGACCCCACCCAGCTGCTGCTATGGGAATGATTTACATGGATTTATTTTTTGCTTTGTTTCTGTATCAGGTGTATAACACTCCCCACCTCTTGTGCAAAAAGGTCACTGGAGAGTCAGAGAATGTCACATAACGAGTTGGTTGTTTTTTTACCTGAAGAAAGCCCTTATTGAGTGCTTAGTGTTTTTCACACCCCTGTAAGTCTCTGAGATAGTAATACATTTATTTAAACAAGTTTGTATTATTAGAGGGGGGGGGGGGGAAGCCAAACAGCATTTTCACCTGAGCTGTGTGGTCTGATAGACTATGGAAGCTGCTGTGGGAAAAAGAAGAGAACCTCATAGGAGATTCCTAGCAACATGTAAAGCACCATTGACATCACAGTCATGTCAGCTACAGCTTCCCACAATGTCACTTGTCTAACAACACAGCTGGCCTGGATATCTCAGGCACAGGATCCTAAGCTGCAGTCACACCAAGAGTTACAGCAGTAAGTGTTGGATATACCACGAGGGTGAGGGAACGGACCACAGATGCACTTGTTGACACAACACCTAATAGTTCAGGTTGATGTTAGACTGCCACATATCCATTTGGTCAGGTCTTCTTACCATAACAGGAGTTGTCAAATCATCATTTTTTAAAGTCTGTTAATTTAATATCAAGATACATAACAGTACATGTGCCCTGATTGGTAATAACAAGCTACCTTGGAAGGCTAAATAGATGGTCTTGTGGCTAAAATAATGTACGAGGCCTCAGAAGGGCTGGGATTGATTCTCAGCTCTGCCACAGATTTCTCGTATCATGTTGGGCAAGTCTCTTAATCTCTCTGTGCCTCAGTTCCCCATCTATAAAAACCAGGAAAAAAGGTACTACCTCTCTCTTAGGCTTTGTCTACACTGGAACTTCATCAGCAAAACTTTTGTTGTTCAGGGATGTTGATGACAAAAGTTTTACCAACGAAAAGTGCTGGTGTGAACAGCGCGTTGTCAGCAGGAGCATTCTCCTGCCGACAAAGCTTCTGCCACTTGTGGGGAGGTTTTTGTCGGCAGGAGAGCTTTTGCCTGCCAACAAACAGCAGCTACACTGTAGACTGGGGCGGGCAAACTTTTTGACCCGAGGGCTGCATCAGGTTTCAGAAATTGTATGGAGGGCCAGTTAGGGGAGGCTGTGCCTCCCCAAACAGCCAGGCATGGCCTGGCCCCCGCCCCCTATCCGACCCCCCCCCCGCTTCTCGCCCCCTGATGGCTCCCCCCCGGGACTCCTGCCCCATCTACCCCTCCTGCTCTCTGTCCCCTGACCACCCCTGGACCTTCCCACCCTTAACTGCCCCCCGCTGCCCCATCCAACCCCCCTCTTCCTTCCTGACTGCCCCCCGGGACCCTTGCCCCATCCAACCTCTTCTTCCTGACCACCCCCGGACCCTCCTGCCCCTAACTGCCCCCCGCTGCCCCATCCAACCCCCCTCTTCCTTCCTGACTGCCCCCCGGGACCCTTGCCCCATCCAACCTCTTCTTCCTGACCACCCCCAGACCCTCCTGCCCCTAACTGCCCCCCGCTGCCCCATCCAACCCCTCTCTTCCTTCCTGACTGCCCCCCCGGGACCCCTGCCCCATCCAACCTCTTCTCCCTGACCACCCCCAGACCCCGTGCCCCTAACTGTCCCCCACCGCCCCATCCAACCAACTCCTCTCCTTCCTGACTGCCCCCCCGGGACCCCTGCCCCATCCACACCCCCTTCTCCCTGCCCCCTGACTGCCCCTGTAACCCCCACCCCTGACTGCCCCCTGCTGCCCCATCCAATCCCTCCTCTCATTCCTGATGTCCCCCCCGGAACCCCCGCCCCCACCCCATCCACACTCCCGGCCCCTGACCACCTCCCGAACTCCCCTGCCCTCTATCCAGCCTCCCCTGCCCCCCGCTCCCTGCCCCCTTACCGCGCTGCCTGGATCACTGGTGGCTGGCAGCGCTACAGCCACGCCACCTGGCTGGAACTAGCCACGCACCACAGAGCACCGGACCAGGCCTCGGCTCTGCAGCTGCGCTATGCCAGGAGCTCACAGCCCCGCTGCCCAGAGCATTGCGCCCGTGGCACAGTGAGCGGAGGCTGCGGGGGAGGGAGGACAGTGGGGGAGGAGCCAGGGGCTAGCCTCCCGGGCCAGGAGCTCAGGGGCTGGGCAGAACGATCCCGTGGGCCACCGTAGTTTGCCCACCTCTGCTGTAGACAAAGCCTCAGACTGCAGGTTCTCTGAGTCTTTTGCTATGTGTATATATAGTGCCTAGAATAAAAGGGCCTTGACATTATATGGGGCTTCTAGCCACTACAGTAAAATAAAAAATTGCATGTTTATAATAATTAATATGGGAAACATAGCTCCACATCTCAACTTATGAGGAAGGCAGAAGACGTTTAAAGCTGATGAAGGTTTGGGCTATTATTGTTTCTACAATGTGTTAATGGGTTTCTAAAGAAAACAAAATAGTACTTGCCCTTCAGCAGCTGTGAAAGCTCCCCTGCTTTCTCGTGCAAAATACGGAGTGACATTTCCTGTGCCTCAAGTCTATGGGGCAGACCCTAGCTTTGGAGGCATTCTGTCTGGGAGTAAAAGTCTAGACGTGTGTCCCTTCCATCCCACCTGTTCTACCCAGATGTAGGATTTTCTTCCTAGGGAGCAGTCATGGAAGGGAGGACACAGAGAGAGCAAGCAGAGCCTGAAATTGTCTGCCCAAAGCAACTTTCTGGAATAAGTGACAGCACAAGTCATACAGAAGATGGTGATGCTTTTAGAAGACACCTTTCACCTGTGTGACCTGATTGTCCAAAGTACCCTTATTTATCATAAGTGCAACTCACCGTAGTGAATACTTGTTCTACTGAGAAGACTTTAGAATCATAGGGCAAGAAGGGACTGCAAGGGTCATCTAGTCTAACCCCCACCACGATGCAGGATTTGTTGTGTCGCTTTGCAGCTCTGCTATTCTGCGGGGAGGTACCAACACCCGGATTTACTCAATTCAGCCTAGCTTCTAAAAATATAACACACATTGTAATCACTAACAAAGTCTCTCTGCTATACCCAGAGCTCTATGTTTTCTGTGACTGGCCGTAGAATCCATTGGCTGTTGAATAATTTGGCAGCATATTTTAAAAAAAAAGCATTTCTAACAGTTACAATGACTAAGATAACCTTCAGGAGAAGGAGAGAGGGAAAGACTGATTATTATGCCCGTAAGCGTTCGGTGATTCAAGGTAAAAACAAGTATAACACCCCTAAATATAGAATGATAGTACGCATTACCAACAGAGATATTATCTGCCAGGTAAAGATTTCTTTGCTTGGCTACTTGGCTATACCAAAGCACTGCCTTTTTTACCTTTACACTAAGGAGGAAAAAAAGCAACTCTGCGTTTTAAGGTCTGGTCTAACCACAGTTTTTGTAGTGGTCTAGCAATGTCTATTAGGAGTGTGATTTTGATCATTATAGATAAAGCATTGCAGTTATATCATGGATGTAGGTATAAATGTGCTTATTCCCGGCTGAGGCATAAGCTCTCATGGTACAAATACAGTTGAACTGATGTAATTGCATCAGAGGCAGTTCAAACCCTCACTGCTGAAGCAGAAATGAAGCGGTTCTCTTAATCTTGAGTGCTAGTTTTCAGTTCAGAATGACGCACACTGTGAGCGATCTCCATCTTCCTTAGGCATGAAGAAGCAAGACTGACCATGAGGTCTTGTCAGATGGATCCTGCTCCTGCACTGTTGTGGGGTCTCCTCTCACCCCCAAATGTTCTGTTGGCTCCAGAAGCAAATGTGCTTTTAACAGCTTGTCCATAAAATCCTGAATCATAGGATTTAGTTGGGGATTGATCCTGCTTTGAGCAGGGGGTTGCACTAGATGACCTCCTGAGGTCCCTTCCAACCCTGATATTCTATGATTCCACGGATGTCCTGATGCTGTGCTCTCTGCTAGCAGACAGCCTGACACAACAGCTCTGAGTGAGACCTGCCCCACTTATCTCTGTGGGTTCTGAACTGCAAGGCCTAGAATAACCATTTAAATGATCAACATTGGCAGCTATTTCTCTGAACACCATTTTAGTAGATGCATCAGCCACTTTTTGAGTGTGGGTGGAGCCTGGGTGTCTCTTTGGAGCTTGAGTAAAATACCATTTCCTTCCTTCAGCAATCTGCCCACTGGCCAGAAGGAATATGGACTGATTGAAATATTTATTTTTATATTTGATTCCTTAAAATACTGTGGATTTTATCTTGAATTTTCAGTGTGCCACAGAATTTAGGAATTTGGGGTGGAGGAAAGAGAGAGTGAGAGGGACTTACTGCAGAATTTAGGTCCAGAACTTAACAAGTCTAGTGTCTCCTGAGTAGCATGGAGCTTTGCCTATACTTCAGCACTGTCTTCAACACCTGTACTGCAGGTGCAAGGTATGTAATGCAGTCCTGCCCCTGGGGATGGTTTCAGTAGCGGACGGTGTCAAGATTGAGGACATGAGCCTGCGTCAGATATCACACAATGGGTCTTTGTTTCCCATCCACTAGTACAGAGGCTATGGGGGTGGGGAATAAAGGAAAGTTATACAACTACTGTTCTGCAAGTAGGTATCCTCCCAGGATTTGCTGATGTTACCACAAAAACTACAACGATAACATTGTCAGACAGGAGTCAGCCTCATGCTAGATGATTCGGAACAACAATCTACCAAAGCAGTTTATTTCCTATGTATCAGGTAATCAGACAGGTTTGTTTGGGCCAGCAAAGGACTGAAAGCAGAGATGTGCAAAATGAACTGAAATACAAAAATCAAACAACATATACCTGATTTGGGCTTTCCTTGTAATCTCACAATTTAGCATTGGTTTATGGGAAAACTTGCTAAGATTCATAAAACTTTCAAGTGAACCTGGTGCTAGCTTTTCACAAACCTGGTTTGATACAAGGTTTTGTGTTGAAATCATGGAAAAAACCTCTACTTTCCTGTGATCTTTGAGAAAAGATCAAGTGAAAGCTGGTGGTTTCACTGTTGAGATTTTGATTTTTGTTCAAATCTGAAACTCAAAGCAGAAAACTTGGGGGTGCAATTCTAGTTCCCCCAAAGCTTTTCATATGACTGATGAGGAAACAAAAGTTTCTGCCGATCTTTTGGAAGTTGTCAGAGGAAGATGTTTTTGAAGCCATACCTAAAGCAAACAGAGTAAGAGCAGGTAAAGAGGGTTCAGATTTCACCCAGCAAGGATGGAGACCAGCCAGTTAGTTTGATCATCTACCAAAAAAGTTATCTTTGTGTTACTTTTGCCTTCATGAATGGTTACACAAAAGCTTGTGGCGAGTTCTAGCTGATTCATCATACCTGAAGCAAAGCTGTATATGAAGGGAAAAAAGCATTATAGCACCAGTCAAATCAGAATAAATTCTATTTCATACAAGACTTGTGGAAAGTGAAAATTCTGCATTTCCCCACTTTGCACTATAGCATAAAACAGTTTTTGCAGGAGAAAACCATCTTTATTAGATAGCACTTAGCCTCCCAACAGAAACCCTGCACCAGACCTCCTAAAATCCAGACAACACTACACAAGACCTTCCACCAACCGTCATGATGACCACAGATCACAGATCTCAGCACCTTCCAGGACAATGTAAAACCTGCCTCTTTGTAGAAGCCTCCTCACTATAACAGCCCTTTAGTATGGCCTGGTATCAATATCCTGAAAATAAGCAAAGGAGGGAGGAGCCCTGGGGACTATCAGCGGATTCTATCAGCATCTCTCCATCCTTGCATTGCATAAACAAGTCAAAGTCATTACTGGTTATACCTCGCTGAGGCTGCAGGCAGCATTGGTGGCTTCTGAGCGATGTACCACAACTTCCTTGTTTTGATGCCAATTTGCTGTGTGACCTTGGGCAGGTCATTTAACTCTTTGTGTTTCAATGTGGAAAATGGACAGAATCATTTGCCTACCTCACAGGGATATTTCAGTTTGTCCAGGAATATGAGCCGCTCAAATGAAAGGCACTTTGGGTATCGCCCTGCGAGATGCTGATCACCCTCATCTCCCGCTGACAACTCAGCACTTGCCAGGAGAGTTCTAGCATTTTGCAGGATCGATTACTAAAAGTACATCCTAAGCAAAAGCTCTTGTGGGATACCTCAGGGCAGAGGCGCTGACATTCTAATGTGCCTGGGAGTGCTCCACCGGCTCTGCTCCTGGCCCCACCTCCACTCCACCCCTTCCTCCAAGGCCCCCTCCCCGCCTCACTTCCTGCCCCCTCCTCACCAGTGCCTCCTGCACACTGTGCAACAGCTGATCACGGTGGGCGGGAGGTGCTGGGGGGGAGGGGAAGGCACTGATCGAAGGGGCATTTTTTTCCCCCATGGGTGCTTCAGCCCTGGAGCATCTATGGAGTTGGTTCCTATGCCTCAGGGAATATGAGAAATTTCCAAAACTGGCAAAGTGGGACCCAACAGGGGATTAATTGGAGGCCTTTAAAAAACTAAAATCTGTGGATATGATCTCTACATGGCCTGGTCATCGTGAGGTTTTTTTGCTTTCATTTCTCTATTAGTCAGAGAAGGCAGCAATGTCTGCCAAGAGTGCAAAAACGTCACCCTTTTTGTAACTGAAAAATTTCTCAAAAGGAGTGCAATTTTTTTCTGCCCATGTACATTTTTCAGGACATTTACAAAATCGTACAAATTTTTGCTGGGACAAATGTGAAGCAAAACCCAGAAATGTTGCACAGTTCTATTCAATAGGATAGTTCGCTAATGGGAACAGGATCCTCTGTTATGCTCAGCTGTGTATCTTTTGATCACACAATGAGATGCTGGTAATTGTACCTTTATGGCAAAAGCACATATTAGCCTTGGTATTTATGTAGCAGCTAGACTCGAGTACCCTGTGACACTGTTTTATTAATATTATCTTTTGATTGAATCTGTGCTTTGTGTGTTACTGAGGCATTTGGATGGTTTTGCCTCCCTGGGTCTCAGTGCTATGGAATGATATTGTAAATAGCTCTAGAATGGAAAGTGTTATTTATCTGAATGAGTTCTTTAGTGCCTATTTGGGTTGCATGATTTTATTTATTTATAATAAATATACACAAAAAAGTGCCCATCCAATCCTAAGGTTTAGACATTTTTTCCAATGGCAATTAAAAGTATCATTCTGAAAGTTCCTACCAGTTTCAGAGATACTGCTTATAATGGAGAATACCGGCTGGTAGATCCCTCTCTTTTATGCTGAAGGGGCTCTAGCTATACCATCTCTGGTGATTACAGCTGTAGCAATATGGCATGGGTTGAGATGGGGCAGGACAGGTGGGTTTTTTCAGGAATGCGGGTTGCAAGCCTATTGGGAGCCAGTGGAGATCATGGTGCACTAATGTCATATGCTCTTGGGACTCAACAGCAAAACTCCCACTGACTTCAATGGAGCAGGCCCAAGACCTTCGTGAGATGCACAGCTCAATAAGTGAGATGTTGTATTCTGTACGAGCTTCAATTTCTAGCTCAATTTAAGTGTAGCCCTATGCAGGGAACTTTGCAGTTGCATAATCATGAGAGATACAGATGACAGTAGAAAAGGTCCAAAAGAAACATTCCCATTCACTTGGCCAGGTGAAGATGGAATAAAGCCATCTGAGTTATTGTGGCTCTGTGATCCTTTAACAGCAGCTGGGGACCCAGCACCATCGCTGATTGTAAAATAGCAGCCACACACCCTCAGTAAGAGGGACAGACATAATCCTTGCCATATCTGAAATCCTTTGCTGCTTCTGAGGATGTATCTTCCACCACGATATTAACATCACTGGGCACTATCACCCACGGAGCCCTCAGTGCCACTGTAGTGAGGAACATCATCAGCTCCCACAGGGATGTTGTAATGCAGTAGGGTGATCTGCGCTCTAGCCGCATTCCCAGTTTAGCTCCAGTCTGGGCCTTGCATACGAGTTGGACAATCTGTATTGGTTCCAGTTTTGGAGTGGAAGGCCTCCTACATTTCAGGCTGGATACAAACAGCATGCCCATAAAACCTCTCCCTTAGTACCGAATTGCCGCCGAATACCTGGACCTGCCACCCCTCTCCGGAGCGGCAACCCCAAGCACCTGCTTGAGAAGCTGGTGCCTGGAGCCGGCCCTGAGTGTGGAAAAGAACTCCAGGGGCTGATCTTGTTTGCATAGGCACACCCACCCACCCGGCATGAAACAACAGCAACTGAAAGTGGTTACTTTGGCTGGTGTGGGATCCCCAGTTTCTCTGTTATTGGGGCAGGAAGAATAAAGTTTTGTTACCCTGATTCTGTGAATCAAGGCCAGTGGAACTGTTGTATGACAGAAGGACTGAGTGAGTCCTTCACCATTACCTAAGTAGCACTTGCTTGACAAGGGGGCATGGGTTACAAAACCCAGTGAATAGAGAGAGAATGGGGACAGGTATTTGTACCTGGTGGTATGCCCCCCCCCCCCCGAGGGCTTGAAACACCAATTGCACTACCTCCTCTCTCCACTGTTGAATGTCAGAGCTAACTTTGATTCCATTAGGAGTCTAGTTACAGGCTGCTGAGCTGAATTCACTTTGGGTCAATGGTGCACCAGCACTGGGGCTCCCCTACTCTGAGCTGAAATCACTAAGAGCTGAAATTACAAAAAGAGTTAAAGTTATAAAGTGCTGTGTTAACTAGTGGGGGAGCCTGAAGCTATATTGCTAAGCAGTTGGCAGAGCAATTTGTGGGGACGACTGGAGGAGCAGCGAGCGGCGTGGAGCCTTGCGGGGATGGTTGGAGCGGCCCAAGGAACGGCGAGCGGAACTGTTTGCAGGGACGGCTGGAGCGGCTCACAGGTCAGTGAGTGTAGCGGAGTGGAGCAGCTTGTAGAGCGGAGCGGTTCGTGGGACGGCAGGAAGTGGACTGGCTCGTGGTGAAGGCTGCAGCGGAACCCCACAGAGAGACAGCTGGCCTTGGATCACGTAAGGTGCCCCTTAACACCCTGAGTGCCCCCCTTTTACTCTGGGGCTGCACTGACCAGGGACAGAGACTTTGGGGACTCTGGGTGATTTTTGGGTTGCTGGATTCAAGAACCAAAGGGAAAGGACACAGCCCAATTTGCTGGGGTGGGTTTTTTTCTCATGGTTTGTGTTAGGAATCCTGTTTGTGGTGTTTTTTCCAATTTAATTCTGATGTCGTTTATCTCATGTTATTAAACATTTTCTGCTACACTCAGACTCTGTGCTTGCGGGAGGGGAAGTACTGCCTCTTAGAGGCACCCAGGGGATGGTATGTAATTGTCCCAGGTCACTGGGTGGGGGCTCGAGCCGGTTTTGCATTGTGTTATTGAAACGGAACCCCTGGATACAGAACCGGGCCCTTGTTGCTGCCAACTTAGATGGGCCGAAGGGTTACACTGGGATGTAGCTGAAGAGCCCCATCTTTCTGTTAGGTTATAGCTCTGTTGTCTTCACAAAATGAAGCAAACAAAAATGGTTTCACAAACCTCTAGGATGTGCTCACTGACATATGTCTAACATCAGACTTCAGGAGATGTGTGTGGAGACATGTGGTGTGGGAACGCAAGGGAGAGGAGACAAACAAAGGGTAAGGTAGAAATCAGTAACTGCATGGAATTAACATGGATGTACTCACCCACCAGGATACTGATGTGACAGAGTGCCTGAGGTTATCCTACCTTGACAATGTCCACTTATCCAAGACTAAATATGACATTTTTAACGTAGATTTGTGAATTTCTGCAGGGGCTTTGATTTAGTTCTTGACATGCTGCAGGGAAGCATAACTAAGTGAAGAATTACTGGTCACGTCATGCTTGTTTTATCTCCTTTTTAGGACATTTCACATGCACTCCTCCTTTTACACCTTCTTACATATGGGGGAAGATTTTCTGCTCAATAGGCAGGGATGATGGAAGCTGATAGCACTAATGCCGCATGGCTAATTACACTTGGCGATCTTATTACCACACAAATGCAATGGGATGATAGGCTGGGAAAAGAAGGCTGGCATCTAACTGAGGGATAACAGGGGATAACACAGCTCCCCTTGTTAAACTAAATTTGTTAATCTATTACATATGAGAAAAGGACAAATGGGAAGGAGAACTCCTCCTTGTTAAATGTTTACCAAGTGTTGGCCTATTCAAACCCTGGGGAGAGGTAAACGCATTAGCCACTTAAAGGCAGGAGCATTTGGTCTTCTCAGCTGGAATTTATCCTTGGTTTGAGTGGAACATTTTCCTGACTTGGAAAGGTTAGCAGCCTTTGTCTGTGTGTGTGATTTGATATAAAGGACCATGATTATTGTTGGATTATTATAATAGTGCATTGGCATGGTTATAGTTAAAGTTTTGGCAGAGTTTGCATTATAAGCTGCTATTTTACAACTCAGCTGTAAAAGTTTACTTTGGTTTGAAACTTGATATACAAGATCTTAATCCAGGAGTAATTTTTTTTTTACCCAAAATGGCTAAAAAAAGGTGTGCAGGCTAATTTTTAAGTTACATGAGTATTAAATACAAATTGAAATGTGCTGGTCAAAGACACTTGATGTTATTTGCTGTTCTCCCAAATGGCTTTGAGTTCAGTCAAAGTATTTTGAAACCACTTAGTCCAATCATAATGAAAGGTTTCAGAGTAGCAGCCGTGTTAGTCTGTATCCGCAAAAAGAAGAACAGGAGGACTTATGCATCCGAAGAAGTGGGCTGTAGTCCACGAAAGCTTATGCTCTAATAAATTTGTTAGTCTCTAAGGTGCCACAAGTCCTCCTGTTCTTCTTTTAGTCCAATCACCTGGTTTTCTGACTTTTAGTAATGTGAAGGAAAATTTTCAAAGGTGAATAAGCTGAGATATTACACATGAAAAGTGGCTGGTGTGTATGTGCAGTAAGGACTTTAACATGTATAAGCATGCATATATATATATATGCTTTATTTTCTTCGGCATACATAATCATGCCTATCAGGTCAATAACTTGTTTCATTTAAACATATGCACTGATCAGTGCAATACAGCAGACATGTTGGGCCAGAAGTTGTTCTGCCGTAATCCCATTGATTGCCATTGAGTATCACTAGGATGAACCATGGTCCATTATTATTTATATTTAGGACTCCACCCATTTTGGTCAATTTCATGGTCATAGGATTTTAAAAATAATAAATTTCATGATTTCAGACATTTAAATCTGAAATTTCATGGGGTTGTAATTGTAGGGGTCCTGACCCAAAAAGGGGTTGTGGGGGGGTGTCACAAGTTTATTGTAGGGGGGTCATGGTATTGTCACCTTTACTTCTGTGCTGCTGCTGGTGGCAGTGCTACCCTCAGAGCTGGGTGGCTGAAGAGTGGTGGCTGCTGGCTGGGAGCCCAGCTCTGAAGGCAGCAGTGCAGAAGTAGGGTGGCATGGTATGGTATTGCCACCCTTACTTCAGTGCTGCTTCTGGCAGGGCGCTGCCTTCAGAACTGGGTGCCCATCCAGCAGCTGCCACTCTCCAGCCACCCAGCTCTGAAGGCAGCACAGAAGTAAGGTTGGCAATACCACAATCCCCCTATAATAACCTTGTGACTCCCCTGCGACCCCCCTTTTGGGTCAGGACCCTCAGTTTGAGAAATGCTGGTCTCCCCCGTGAAATTCGTATAGTAGAGGGTAAAAGTACAAAAAAAGACCAGATTTCAGAGAGGAGATCAGATCTCACGGTTCGTGACATGGCCGTGAGTTTGGTAGGGCTCTATTTATATTATACACAGCAGTTCCTCCTCCAGCAGCTGGGCTTTGCTCCTTCTCCCCTACTCTTAAAGGAGCAGTAGCTCAGAAGCCACTCTGCTCCTCCCTTTCTGCAAAAAGCAGTGATTCCAGATGCTCTACTCCCTTCCCTTCCCCTCCTGAAAACCAGCTAGCAGAGCCTGGCCCACTCCTTCCCATCCCACCATGTGCTTCCTGCCTCCCTCTCCCATCCAGAAAGGGCATAACTCTGCTTTCTTGTGGGCACCCTTCCCAATCTTGTTTCCTCTGCCACTGCAGGTTTCACATCTATGTGCCCCTAAGCCCTGGATAAAGAATTGGTTACACATGGATTCAGCAGGAAGAGTGCCAAATACTGGTTCATTAACACTTCTTCCTGAATCATCCTGTTTCCCCCCCACCCCCTCAGGGATTTCCCATCCCAGCACTGACCAGGACCAACTGCCCCTACACTGTGAGGTCACAGTTCCTATTTAATTGGTAGCTCTGGTATGCATGCATGTCCCACAGATGCTTCCAACATATTTTGGCATATGCTATGTTTGCCCATTCTGACATCATCAAGCTTAACCCCTGATATTTCCCTGCGGTCACCATAGAATCATAGAATATCAGGGTTGGAAGGGACCTCAGGAGGTCATCTAGTCCAATCCCCTGCTCAAAGCAGGACCAATTCCCAACTAAATCATCCCAGCCAGGGCTTTGTCAAGCCAGGCCTTAAAAACCTCCAAGGAAGGAGATTCCACCACCTCCCTAGGTAAAGCATTCCAGTGCTTCACCACCCTCCTAGTGAAATAATGTTTCCTAATATCCAACCTAGACCTCCCCCACTGCAACTTGAGACCATTGCTCCTTGTTCTGTCATCTGCCACCACTGAGAACAGCCGAGCTCCATCCTCTTTGGAACCCCCACTCAGGTAGTTGAAAGCAGCTATCAAATCCCCCCCTCATTCTTCTCTTCTGGAGACTAAACAATCCCCGTTCCCTCAGCCTCTCCTCATAAGTCATGTGCTCCAGACCCCTAATAATTTTTGTTGCCCTCCGCTGGACTCTTTCCAATTTTTCCACATCCTTCTTGTAGTGTGGGGCCCAAAACTGGACACAGTACTCCAGATGAGGCCTCACCAATGTCGCATAAAGGGGAACGATCACGTTCCTCGATCTGCTGGCAATGCCCCTACTTATACAGTCCAAAATGCCATTAGCCTTCTTGGCAACAAGAGCACACTGTTGACTCATATCCAGCTTCTCGTCCACTGTGGCCCCTAGGTCCTTTTCTGCAGAACTGCTACCTAGCCATTCGGTCCCTAGTCTGTAGCAGTGCATAGGATTCTTCCGTCCTAAGTGCAGGACTCTGCACTTGTCCTTGTTGAACCTCATCAGGTTTCTTTTGGCCCAATCCTCTAATTTGTCTAGGTCCCTCTGTATCTGATCCCTACCCTCCAGCGTACCTCCCAGTTTAGTGTCATCAGCAAACTTGCTGAGAGTGCAGTCCACACCATCCTCCAGATTATTAATAAAGATATTAAACAAAACCGGCCCCAGGACCGACCCTTGGGGCACTCCGCTTGAAACCAGCTGCCAACTAGACATGGAGCCATTGATCACTACCTGTTGAGCCCGACAATCTATCCACCTTTCTATCCACCTTACAGTCCATTCATCCAGCCCATACTTCTTTAACTTGGCGGCAAGAATACTGTGGGAGACCGTATCAAAAGCTTTGCTAAAGTCAAGGAATAACACATCCACTGCTTTCCCCTCATCCACAGAGCCAATTATCTCCTCATAGAAGGCAATTAGGTTAGTCAGGCACAACTTCCCCTTGGTGAATCCATGCTGACTGTTCCTGATCACTTTCCTCTCCTCTAAGTGTTTCAGAATTGATTCCTTGAGGACCTGCTCCATGATTTTTCCAGGGACTGAGGTGAGGCTGACTGGCCTGTAGTTCTCTGGATCCTCCTCCTTCCCTTTTTTAAAGATGGGCACTACATTAGCCTTTTTCCAGTCATCCAGGACCTCCCCCAATCGCCATGAGTTTTCAAAGATGATGGCCAATGGCTTCGCAATCACATCCGCCAATTCCTTTAGCACCCTCAGATGCAGCGCATTCCGCCCCATGGATTTGTGCTCATCCAGTTTTTCTAAATAGTCCCGAACCACTTCTTTCTCCACGGAGGGCTGGTCACCTCCTACCCATACTGTGCTGCCCAGTCCAGCAGTCTGGGAGCTGACCTTGTTTGTGAAGGCAGAGGCAAAAAAAGCATTGAGTACGTTAGCTTTTTCCACATCCTCTGTCACTAGGTTGCCTCCCTCATTCAGTAAGGGGCCCACACTTTCCTTGACTTTCTTCTTGTTGCTAACATACCTGAAGAAACCCTTCTTGTTACTCTTAACATCTCTTGCTAGCTGCAACTCCAAGTGCGATTTGGCCTTCCTGATTTCACTCTTGCATGCCTGAGCGATATTTTTATACTCCTCCCTGGTCATTTGTCCAATCTTCCACTTCTTGTAAGCTTCTTTTTTGCATTTAAGGTCAGCAAGGATTTCACTGTTAAGCCAAGCTGGCCGCCTGACATATTTACTATTCTTTCTACACGTCGGGATGGTTTGTTCCTGCAACCGCAATAAGGATTCTTTAAAATACAGCCAGCTCTCCTGGACCCCTTTGCGCTTCATGTTATTCTCCCAGGGGATCCTGCCCATCTGTTCCCTGTGGGAGTCAAAGTCTGCTTTTCTGAAGTCCAGGGTCCGTATTCTGCTGCTCTCCTTTCTTCCTTGTGTCAGGATCCTGAACTCGACCATCTCATGGTCACTGCCTCCCAGGTTCCCATCCACTTTTGCTTCCTCTACTAATTCTTCCCTGTTTGTGAGCAGCAGGTCAAGAAAAGCTCTGCCCCTAGTTGGTTCTTCCAGCACTTGCACCAGGAAATTGTCCCCTACACTTTCCAAAAACTTCCTGGATTGTCTGTGCACTGCTGTATTGCTCTCCCAGCAATTAGGATGTTTCAGATTTGGAGACAGATTTCTACAACTCAGAGGCTGCATTGCTAGATTTGGTTAAGAGCTATGAGAAGCTGGGTGGAGCCCATATAGGCACCTCACTAACTGGTATTGGGAGGTACTGAGATATCTCTGCTGCCAGTGTATTGGGAACTGTTTGGTAAATGATGTCTTTTTTAATGGTGACCACTCATCTGGCTGAAGTCCAGTAGAAATTCTTCCTCTAGCAATAAGAGAAGATCCTAGTATCTAAGTCTTCTGATTCATGCTTTTGTCTAAGGAAAGATGGTTTTGTGCCTCTGGGAGACACAGGCATATGTATACAAACAAGGGACGGTTTAAGCATTAGTAAGGCTGAGACACAATTTCAAAATTAAAGGCTAATGTGCTATATACTTAATTCACAGTTATCAGTTTTTGTAGCAGTAAAAAGGCATTAAGGACAGAGTATAACCTTTACCATCAAGTTGCCTGAATTTTGTTCTTGTTCAGTTTGTGTCACAACTTGTAACATCGTCAGCTGTATTTATTTTTGATGTATTAAAATATTATGCCATTAGTTCTAAGTTTCTTGCCAATGTCGGTGTGATGCTGGTTTAATTAAACTGGGAAGAGAAGGAATGGGAACTGAAATTAGATAATGAAAAGTAATATATCTGCCAACTTTGGAGAAACACTGACACGATAATAATGCTGATACTTTGCACTGAGCATCTCAAAGCATTTTACAAAGAGGGTTACATATACATTACCAAGAAATGATCAGGAAACAAAACTTACCACAGGGAAATAACACTGTATCTATATTTGTCCTAATATTAAAAACATGAGTCTCGCATTAGTTCAGTAAGATTCACTGATACCTTACAACTCAGTACTTGTGCCTGCAAGGAGCTGACTCCCCTCAGCTTCCTTGTGAAGTCAAAGGGAGATGAGGACACTCTGTAGATTACAGGATTGAATCTACAGAAAACATCAAATCATTCTGGACTCAAACCTGTGCCTAGTGATGTCCATGAAAAAATCTTCCATTTATCCAAGGTGAGTGGTATCAGTTCCTATTCGGCATATTCTCCACTGTGGTATATTGGGTTTATGTTAATGTAACTCTGATTTCAAAACAGGTGTAATGGAATGGAGAACAAACCCCAAGATAGTATCACAAAAAAAGCCAGGTAGACCTTGTGTATCTTTTCTGGGATTCCACAGAAAAGCAGGCAACTCTTCTCTTCGAGGTTTATTTATATATATGGGTTTTTATATAACACCAACAAACACAGAAACTCCAACAAACTAGCAAAGAAAGGCACAAGTACAAACAAGCCCCACAGCATTCTTACATGTCCCTCAAGAGTGCCAAACCTAATGCCAACTTTACTCTTTTACTGCCCTTTGGAAAGCAAAAAATACCCAATAATTTCATTCAATTTCTGTTGTTTTCAAAGCCCTATCTTTTTCCAACTGTTTGCATAGTATGGTGACTAATGGTAAAGATAATTCATTTATTCAATATACAAGCATAAATAAAAAGTCCAAACATTAGATGTTTATAGATATGTGATGTTAGGCTAGCTCAACCAATTAAAATGCAATGCTAGAACAATAAATATTAATTATTTTCTTCCATCACCACCCTTATATGGGGATATGAGGACACGATGAGAGAAAATATGGGTAAATTAGGATAATTTTCACCAATAGGTGGTGATAATTTCTACATTTATTAAAATATTTCCACATAACTGTTATGTCTGAAGACATTTTTGCCCATATATTAAGCATGTGACTATATACAATATATTGCTAAATATTTGACCATTGCTAATGCTGCAATATTTTGAATACATTTACATAACTGTCAAATATTTTACTCTTTTAAGTAACATATTTTACAAAGCATAACCTAATATTGTGAAGATATTTCAGAGAGGCACAGAAAGATTGTACGCTCAGTTACTAACATGCAACCCCACTGACTTCACTGATTTAAGAATCCTGGGCCAGATCTTGACTCATTCCATGGGTCAGGTAAGAAAACAACACAGTTAGGAAACAATATCTATATGGGGCCTGATCCTCAGCTTGTGTTAATTAGTGCAGGTCCACTGATGGAGCTACAGCCATTTTTGCCATCTGAGGATCTGGCCCCATGATTTTTAACGTGTCCCTCTGAAATACAGATTTAATAGAAAATATAGGAAAATAGTAATATGATATAAAGTGGCTGAGTCAAAGTTGCTGAAGGACCTTTCATTTTTGCTTTTTGTGAATTTTATTTGTATCTTAACTGGACAGCCTTAACATCGAATTAGCATAGGTTTTTGCATCTAAAGTTATATTACACACACACGCACGCACACATGTGCGCACACACAATAAAAGAACATTAAGGTTGCAAAGTCAAGCACTCAGAAGTCAGGGTAGGCCAGAATTCAGTTTGTCTGTGCAACCTTAATGTCTCCTCCTTGCGCGTATGCATTACGATACAGTCATTAATTATATGACCATATACTATTTTTTCCACAGCGTCTCTGCCTCATTTAGTGCACAAGGTGGACAGTGCTTATTTAATATGAAACTATTGAATATTTTGTTTTTCTCCTTCTTGTTTAATGTGTGTCCTTGTCTTATTTACTGCCACTTTTCAAACGCTCTGATGGCAGAATTATTAATTTCCTCATGGGCTTTTCCCTGGGGTTCATCGCAAACATGAATTCATTTGTTTTCACAACATCCCTGTGGCGTGAGCGGATGCTTTTATCGCCATTTTAAACAAGAGGCACGGAGAGATTAAGGTCAAAAGCATACACTAATTTGGGGTGCCCAATTTGAGACTTGTAGGATTTGATTGTTCAGAATACTCAGCATTCTAAAGCACTTTCTGTATTCAAAACACAGCTCCCAATGACTTCAGCTGCAGACGTGAGCACTCAGCAAATCAGATCCCACAGTCTCAAGTTGGGTACCCAGAATGTGAGGAACATACAATTAGTGACCACATGTGAAAAGCTGGGCTCAAGTGACTTGCCAGGCATCACATAGGAACTCTGTGGCACAGTCAAGGATAGAATCTAATTTTCCAGGACACCATTCAACTTCCTTAAACACGAGACCATCCTTTCTCTTCCTGCCATCCCCTGCTCCATTCACAAAACACCTTCCAACTTCTGCAACAAATGAAGTCGAGTCCTAAGACAACAGCCTCATTCTCTACACAGCCCTGATTCATGTCCCGAATAGGTCCATCCTGATAACCTTACTTCCGGCATTTCTTAATTTTTGAGTGCTTGACTTTGCAACCTTAGTAATGGTCTTTTAACATGTATGTGTGTGTGTGTGTAGTAACTGATAGCAGTAGTTGGATGTGTGTGTGTGTGTGTGTGTAATAACTGATAGCAGTAGTAGGTTGTATCTTTTATGTGGTCCAGTACTAGTGGGACATTTTGCAAGTGGGTTTCACAGATATTTGCAGACAGCAGAGGAATGGTGAAGCTCGGGGATCTTGGTTTTCATTCCAGTCTCTGGAGGGGAGTGTTTTCTAGTTGGCAAAGACTCTGCTGGCCATCTCCTCCCCCCCATCCCCCAAGCTTCATGCTTTCTGCCCTGTCCCAGTCCTATCTCATCTCCATGACTGTCTCCTCATGCCAGTCCTGTTCTCTCCTCACTTCCACTCTCAGGCTTCTCATCTCAGTCTCTTCCTCTCAGTCCGCCCCTGCTCCCAGTTACTTTGCCCAGCCAGTCCTAGTTCCCCATACCTCCCAATTTTTCTCTCCCCTCCAGTTCCCCCTACCCCATCCGTGTCCCCCGCCCCCATGGGTTGCCAGTTCCAATCCCCCACCCCAGGCTTCTCAACCAGTCTGGGTCCCCAACTCCCCTAACTTCTTGTTCCAGGCTCCATGCCCAGGCAATCTCAGGTTTTCTCCCTCCAAGTCCCAGTCTCCCACTCCCTGGGCTCCTTGTCCCAATCTGTTCCCATCATCCTCCCACCCAACCCCAAGCCCAACTCTTGTCTCTCTATATTCAGTTCAGGTGGCTTCCTCCTCCATGATACATGGGTGCCAGCAGGGGGGTCACTGAGAGTAGCCCTGTCACATGTTGGAGCTGTGAAGAGACAGAGCATGGTCAGTCGCTCTGTGGGGATGGAGCATGCACAGACTGGTGAGCACTAGGAGCTGTGAGAGGCTTGAGCACGCTCAGTGTACACAGACTGTAGCTGCTAAAATCTCAGAAGTCTCTTCTGAGCATGTACAAACCAAGATTTTTCAAAGGATTATAATTTGTTCGAATTTGGGTGGATTTTCACAGGAATAGAAAAAGGCACATCTGACACAAAGGGCACCCCCACACATACACACGCCAAATTTCATGTCTCTGCTCCAAAGCATGGGTTGCTAGAGATTTTTAAAGAAAAATATTTTTTTTCCTGGCCTCCTTCTCTGAAATGGCTGAACAATTTTGACTGAAATTCTCCAGAAAAATGAATCCCAGTGCAGCCACCCCGCATGAAAAATTTCTATCCAAACTGTTCAAGTTTGGGAAAGTTATTAATAACTGAAAACAGGTTCTTAAAATAGGAAGTGGTGGGGAACCTTAGTAATTGGTGCTGCTGCTGACCCACCTATAATTCTGCTCAGTATAAAGAAAGCAAAAGGAGATGCTCTATGCAAAGACTTCTCCATCCTTAGGCCCTCATGGTCTGGATTTTTAACCTACAAGGTACACTCCAAAGCCCATCTTTTCTCTCGGGCATTTATAGCCTAATCCAAACCCCAGAAAAGTCAATGGAAAGACTCTTGTTGACTCCAAGGGTTAATATGGCTGGGTGGGGTGCTTAGTTTTTTGTGGGAGAGACTTAATTAGAAATTAGTCATTAGAAATGTGAGACTGATAGACTCAGCATTTGATAATGGCTTGTTTCAAAATTTGGGAGTCCTGGATGGTTGCCAGAAACATTGAATATGGAAATAAATAAAATATAGTACTTTTTTTTGTCCATTGAGGATATAAGCAAAGATAGACAGACTGTCTGAAGGATTTAAGGAAGAAAACAGATGTAGGAACTTTTACAGAGATTCATTTAGATTCACCAGGAAGTTTGGTCAAGTGCTTAAAAAAAAAAAAACACAAAAAATAAATAAGCTTCTTGTGTGTGAGAGCGAGTATGTGTGTGTCTATGTGTGAGAGTGAGAAATATTCCAGTGAGAAAATAACTCTAATTTTGAGCCAAACAACTAGAGATATCGGAGGTTTCATCCCCGTCCTTGTCTTCTCTAGGGGCCCACAGGTCTGCCTGCACCTGTCCAAGGGTTCTGCTATGTCCCACAAGGCACAGCAGAACAACACAATCTGCACATCTCATCAATTTCTCATTACCATTGGAAGCACCAACTTCTGTCAGCTTCACTTGTTAGTTGATTTTGCAGAACTTAGCTCCTCTGGTAGTTGCAACTGACAATGAACCAGAGAACTGCTGTCTCCCATTTTTCTCTGCATTAGAAGATAGATTTGTTCTGCAATCTGTTGTTAAAGCCTGATTGGCTCCCATTCGCTCAGCTGATTGTGCCCCAGGGAGATGCAGGAAATACCCCAAATTGGATTTTCACTTCTGAATTGACATTGTGAACCATTCCAGGTAGTCTGTGACTCTCAGTTCAGCCAGCACTATAATGTGTTGTTCAGTACAGGAGAGTCTCAAACAGAATTACATTATTCAGCCATCACAAGATACATCAACAGAAGGGAAATTAGACAAATGATTACTTATTGTGCCTGGCAGAAAGCTTTGCATATGGCAGTGCCCCTCAGTCCTTCCACACCCCCTTCTGGTGGGGGGGGGGTCAATCAGCAGTCTCCATGTTCAGACACCGTGGTCAACCACACACCCCAAAGTCTAATTCTGTCAGGGATCTGGTGTGGTCTATAATGCCGCTCCCTATGGCCAATGGCTGGGTGTACTGCAAGGAGGAAAGCGGGGGACCCAGGCCCACCCTCTACTATGGGTTCGTGCCCAGGGACCCTCTGGCAGCAGCCTCGCTGTCCTCCTTCTCTCCCTTTGTCTGTCCACTTCCCTGGGCCATTTCCCCTTCGGCCCCTCACACCGGCTAGGCCCTTCCCCTCAGGGCCTGCAGCCTGGCAGACACTGGGCTGGAGTACCTTTGTGCTCCCCTGGGCCTGCCCAGCACTGCGCTGTCCCAGGTGCTAGTCCCCCAGCTTGGAGATAGACCTTCCCCTCTCGAAGGCCTAGAACAGACTGATTGCTCCCTCCCTGAGCAGCCTTCTTATAGGGCTGAGCCTGGCCCTGATTGGCTCCCAGTAAGCCCTTCTCCCATTGACTGTGCATCTGCGCAGGCCCACCAGCCTGCCGCAGCCTACACAGACCCTCTGTTTGTACACAAGAGGTAGGGAGGGAGAAGAGCTGGGATTGGAATGCACATCATCTGCTTCCAACATGCAGCAAGAACTCCCCTGAAAAGGAAATACAGTCACAGGCAATGTTACCTTTTCTGCACCCCCCTCTCTGTGTGCAGTAGAGCTTCCCCACTTCTCCCTCAACCCTGCCCCAGGCCCTTGCAAGGCTCACTATAATTAGGTTCTTTCTCTGAAGAGACATTTTTGGCTATGACATCCAAAAATGAAGTCTTTCACCTTGGGCCCAATCCTGCCAGGTGCTAAAGTCCTCCTAAGCAGTGCTGAATGCCCTCAGCTGAAATCAATGAGCCAAAGTTTGCTCAGTACTTTGCAGGATTGGGTGTTATGCTGTGAAAACAACAGGAAGCCCAGATTCAGTCAGTCTCATTTTACAGGCAAAACTTTTCAGATAATTCTACTTTTAACTCCAACATGGACAGCCCTTTCTTTTTAAGATACTGTATCAATGGGAGAGAGAGTTGTGTTAAGCTTCTCTACGTAAATTCCTATGCAGACATACACACACACAAAAGCGCAGTAAAAGGAATGGTCATTATTTCCCCTAGAGAACAATAATTTTGCAATAAATTTCAAAACCAGGATGATTTACCAAATTAAACTGAGAGCCAAAGATATTAAATACAGTTCACTTATTTGAAACCAGTGGCATCAACATTTATATCCAATATCCCTTTAAATACTTGTATTTTGAAAAACACAAATGCAGAGTTCTTGACAAGACTCCTGGTTTGTGTTTTTAAGTAGTAAGAAGCTAAAATTGACAAGAAAAACATTTTTCTCACTGGAAAATTGCAATTACCATTTATCTCTCTGACACATTTTAGAACTCGCTACAGCTATTAATTGATAGACCCATAATATAAGCAACATTAATAACAGTATCCTGTTCAAAACAGCAGCATGTTTTAGCTTCATTATTCAGACTTTGGTTATTTCATGTATGAAATCACATTTTTTAGATCTCCTTATAAAGCTCTGTGGATTCCTTCTGTTTAACATTATAAGTATCTTTCTAAAAATGCTAAGTCCTAAAAAGGCTAAAAAAATAAAAGCACATCCTCCCTTAAGAAAATTTTACCGATCTTCTGCCAACACAGAGATTGTCATTAAGCCGCTATTTCTTAATATGTAATTGTAAATAACTGCCTTCTGTCTGAAATGTATTTTCTTTGTCTCTGAAATGAATGTCTAAAGCTCTCCACAAGATTCTGTTTCACTGTATATTGTTTCTCCTCTTTTTGGTACGATGAATGCCATCTCAGCGGTGTTGATGCACATACACTTTGAGGGTTTATATTGTCTTTCCAACACTAATATTAAACATAAACTTTTAAATTTTACTTTTTTGCTGGTTTTATTTTATTTTTTCAGAACCTGTCATTTTATAGGAGTTAAGTCACCTTCAAAGAATTTCCAAGTCTTTTGAAGTATGGAACCGTACTTAAGAGTTACAGGTAATGTGCAATAATTTTTGAAAGCACAAGGAGAAATAGCTATCTAGTACCATGATCCCAAGCTTAGCCACTACCGCCTAAACTGAAAATGTACTCTGCTGAAGTTACTGTTACAAATGTTCTTTTGTTAAGCTCCATAACATTACAATGGCTTTGGATATGAATGACATTTTTTTTTTTATAACTTACATATGTTCCAGTTTTACAGGAGGATTCTTCTACTGAGAACTGAGAGAACAGAATCCCTTTTGTATCTGGTTTATACCAACAATTGCTAAAATCTTGCTTTTAGCAGGCAATGACGTCTCGTCACAACCTATTTCTTAGTTATAAATCTGATTTGAGATTAACCTGCGGCTGTTAAATGAGAAGCTTTCTTATACTTGTTATGATTTTTCAGTTTATTTTGTGATAATCTTTATGTATCAAAAGGAAAACAATTGCAGGCAATCAGAAACAAAATGTTCAAAAGTACTCTGTTGAATAGCTCTCTTTATGTGCTCTTGATTAATCAAATCGTTAGTATAACTCTAGCTCACTCAAAACTTGCTTTAAAAATATATGTGGCAGAGGGTGGTACTGCCAAACCACCAGAATAAAATTATTTCCCCAGCATATAAAAATAATTGTCCTGTAAACTTCAGACTGTAAAAGTTTTGAATAATTAAAACATTTTCTACACCTTGCTAGTATTCCCAAAGGTTAAATATTTTTCTGTGCTACTATATACAGTATAATTAAGAGGAAAGCAAGTGAGTTTACTCTTTGAAAAGTCCTGAAAAAACCAAGTAGTTTATTTGTGCCTGCAAATCCTTTCAGGTCTAAAGAACCAGCAAGATGATAATTTTTTACTGAAAACAGGAAGTTTGGCAAAGATGCAAAAGGATAGCTAAACTTTGGCTAGACAACCCAAAACATTGTGTTCTACTCAGAAAGTATTTCCAACAACAAAAAGGAATGGCGTGCCTCAAATTCGTAGAAAGCTAAAGGAACAGTAAAGGCATCTGGCAACATTAATTTGTTGCCAAACTTGTGGTTGTGTTTTGCTGGCTTATGAACTGGTTTACCAGTTTTCAATGATTTATACCAAGCACAGCTTTAATCCCGCATTTATAAAACCTCAAATATTGTGAAGACTTAAAAGCCTCAAGGAGTGTTTTCTTTTTCTTTTCATCTGACCTGTACACAGGTCAGATGAAAAGAAATGGATGGAGTAAATAGAAAAAAATACATCATGCATTGGGGAGTTTAAGGCCACTCCACAATGTCTGGGCCTAAAACATAGTAACGCAGGTAGGCTTTGCAGTGGGGAAGCTCACACCCTGGCTAAGCTAACACCGGTTCCTATCACCTGGGTTAACCATGTGGTGTAGACGTAGCCTGAGAAACAGGAGTTTGATTAGGTTTCTCTATTTATAAAAACAACAAAGTCACCCAGCAGACCAGTGGCAGAGACAGAAATAGAAGCCAGGTCTTCTGAGTCCCGGTCTAGTGCTCTAATCACTAGGCTCATCCTGTCTCCTTTAATGTAGGCCTTATTCTCTCTCTGCAACAGTTTGTACTTCTGTAAAGCCAGTATCAAAATAATTAACTACCTCACAGCGATGTGGTGAGCTTTAGTTATGATCTTAAGATACTTTGAGATCCTTGGATTAAAAGTGCTATATAAATGCAAAGTATTTTTATTATTCAGCAGATATTGCAAAAATTACCACAGTTTGTATTTGTTTTTCTATATTTGTGGGATTTATGTTGTTTTAACACTTGAACAGCTTTTGGTAATGACACCATCTGTTAATTTTCACCCCCTCGCTAAATTAAAACAAGTAGCAGAATTGTTAGGAGGCAGTTCTACCGATACTATCTCAGCAAATGCATGTGGGCACTAGATCAGATTCAGATGCATTATGGGAGGTGGAGTAAAGAGTCTGAACTGGTGTAACTTCCATACTGAGGAGCAGAAGGAATGTGTAAGGAGGTGCACGTTAAATTAGAATGAGGGCTAGGTTAATTTACACCCTTTTTATACCATCTTGCTAGTTGCTTTTCTTACTCTTCTCCTCTGGCCCTTCAGCGTGTGAATTTCATCACGTCAGACTCCCTTAAGATCAGTGACCAAGGTAAGGTGAATGGAGGGTGCTATAAGTTATACATTGGTAACTGGGTATTAGTCTAGGGGGAATCCAAAAGCCCTGATGCTGCAATGAGCTTCACATTGGCAAACCCCTGAACCTTCATTGGGCCCCAGTGAATTAACAGGTTTCTGTGTGGAATGAGGGCTCCACAGGCAAGGAGACCCATTGACATCAGTGGGTCCATCCATGCAGAGCTCATTGCACAGTCACGGCCCAAGTCTGTATAAATTACGTCTTCTCCTGGCGCCTCACTTAGATCCCTCTAGATTTACTCAGAATCACGTAGTCTCACCTCTGACTTTGTCCCACTTTCAGTCCTGTCTTAGATCAAATCCCACACACTAAGGGCTGGAGCCACAAAGGGACTAAGGTGCCTAACTGCCACTTTCGGTACCCAAGTTGAACCTTTAGACGGTACTGAGATGCTGAGAACCCTCACTCAGCTGCAGCCTAAACCTTTGGGTGCCTAAATTCCCCAAGTGCCTAAGTTTCTGTTGCTGGGCATGCAAAGTGCTGCGTCCGTCCTGACAATGCTGAGCACCTCCCACCTCAGCTCCAGCAGTATTCACAAAGTAGGTGTTTCCCTGCTCATCTCGCCTACGGGGCCCAACCCCATAAGCATGCTCAGAGCACACCTAAACCACACAAAAGGCAGTTGTAAGTGAGCAAATTGGTGGTGGTTTCCATTATACCCAACAGCCCAGTGGTTAGGGCATTCACCAGGGATGTGGGAGAACTGGGTTCCATTCCAAGCTCTAATTAACATGGAATCATTTATACAAAGTGGAACAGCTTCAACGGCAAGACTGAGAGAGCCCCATGTTAGAATACGCAATAGTCTGGGGGTCAGGGCACTGCCCTGGGAAACAGGAGACGTGGGTTCAAGTCCTTGATCCAAATCAGGCAGAGCGGAGATTTGAAAACTGGTTTGCCACATCCCAGGGCAATGCCTTACTCACTGGGCTGCTGGTTATAATGGGGTGGGGTCTCTCTTATTTTTCATGAAAGGGCTGATCTGGCTTAGGTGCCGAACTCCAGGAGAGGGTTCACTGCCGAGAATACCAACTGGAGATAGGCGCCTCCCTCCAGCGCAAAGTAAGACATCTAACTCCCTTTTGAGAAGTGGTGCAGCCCCACCCCTCTCCTCAGCATTTCCTATTGGCTAGCATAGGTGGCTCCCCACTCAACTTGCTGGCTTCTGTGAATCCCACTCTTAGAGTGGGTCTACACCTTAGTTACTCAACTCCAGCTATCTGAATAACGTAGCTGGAGTCAATGTACCTTAGGTCGACTTTTTCCGGTGTCTACACTGTGCTGAGTTGATGGGAGAAACTCTCCTGTCGACTTACCTTATGCTTCTCATTCCAGTGGAGTACCAGAGTTGACGAGAGAGCAATCTGCGGTCGATTTAGCAGGTAGATCGCTAAATCGACCCCCGGTGGATCGATCACTGCACGTCGATCCTCCGGTAAGTGGAGACAAGCCCTTAGTTGCCTTGTTTTCCCTATCCATTGTGTAGGATGCCTAACTCGGGGTGAGGATTCCATTGGGCAGAAGGGCACCTAAAAGTTAGGTGTTGCAATGACTATGTCCCTTTGCGAATCTAGCCCCAATTACACCGCAGTTCTTTCTAATGAACTCTTCTGAAAATTATTACAAGAGTGTGTTGGTACGTTTATTCAAAGGACAAACTTTTACTGCAAACCCAACATCTATCTAGAATGATGATGAAAATATCCATAAAGAAGGGCAATTGGGAAATTTTTCTTTCTCACATGCGTTTATGAGCATTCACCCTTTAAAGTAACCATCCCATGTTAGTGTAATGAATATGGCGTTTGCACATTCCACTATCCAGAACACTGACTTCAAATCAAGGACACTTCTACACAGACATCTCTATTCCATTTTCCTGATTATACTCTGGTCAGAGTCAAGACTGCAAATAGCACAAGCCACAGAATACCCCTGATGGGGTTCCTCAAATTACATTTGTTTGGCACTCATCCCAGTGATAGAATCATTACAATTCGCCTTTAAGCAAAGCCAGTCAATATGTTGATCATACAGGTTTGTGCTCCTACAACAGCAGCTGACACTGCTGCAATTGATGAGTTGTACAATCGGCTTGGCAAGACACATTAAAACTCCAAGCAAAGATATCACCCTTGCAATTGGGGATCTGAATGTGAAAGCTGGAAGTGTAAGCTCCCTTAAAGAAGTAATGGGAAACAATGGTCTGGGTTTACAAAATGAGAGAGGAAGCCATTTAGTTTAATTCTGCTGCTCTAATCATCCGGTCACTACAAACATCCTCGTCACCCAACATTTACACACCTGGAGGTCATCTAATGGCATGACAAAGAACCAAATCAACTATGTAATGATACAACAACACGGGAGATCAGGTGCCCAATGGCCAAATACTTTCTTGAGTACAGACTGAGGGTCAGATCATCAACTGTTAGCCTCAAATACAAAATTAAAACCTGAAAAGATAAGATGTTCGGCAGGCCCTCTGCCTCTGGACTTGTCCAGGATCAACACAAACTTTATGACTTCTCTCCAGAATGGGTCCAAGAAATTGTCACAGGAGAAAGAGAAGAACAACCCAAATTAACTCTGGAATAAAATAAAAACAAGCACGCTAAAAGCCACCAAAACACATATTCCAAAAAGTCAGCATCGGACTGCACTATGGTTAACTGACAAGGTGTTTGAACTGGCAGAAGAATGACATAGAATAAAAGAGAATGTCTTCAAGACTGAAGAACATAGGCGAGAGTACCAGGAACTGAGCTGACAGATGCAAAAGCAGACTAAATGAGACAAGAGTGAATACATAAAGGCAAAATGGGAATCACAAAGAGAGTAATAATACAAAAGGTATGTTCACAGTGGTCAGACCTCATACCAAAGAGTTTCCCTTGTGATCAAACATAATGAAAGAACATGACGGCAGAATCCTCACTGAAGGTGATGATATCAAACCCTGATGGAGAGTTTACTGTGCTAAACTGTATGTCTCATCAGAATTATTCACAATACAGGATGACAGAAAGGAGTGTATGGAATAAATGGATTGAATAAATAGATTTTACTTACTTTACGTACTTAAAGAATACCTTGTTATATATAATGCCAGGAGATACTGGGAAAGAAGTCAAACATACTCAAGAAAAAGGGAGCTACTTCCTTTGGGAGTCAGAATCAGTCAGTTGTTGAAATAATATTTATTTACCCACAGCAACATCAAAGGATATGCTGGAGAGAAATTTCTGGAAGCCCCAAGAGGGGAGAGTGAAGAATCTAAATCCAAGATGAGGCTGTTTTTATGGCAGGTACTGCTAAAGAAGGGTGTCAAGTCTGCTCCTGAACCCATGGCACTTTGACTATTTGAAATGTTCAATAATCACCCTGAAGAGCACCACTTGGAGTGCTTTGTTGCTATTATTAAATGGAATTTATTCCTAAAATAAAGGCAAGTGAGACTCATTTATGGGGCATTATAGGCATAGGGTTGACATTACCAAGAGTCAGTCAGTAAGCTCAAATTCTCCTCAGCATTCTAAAGCCCTTTATGTCATCATTTTGCAAAAGGTATTTGATACCACTGCTGCATTCTCAAATGTGATCTCATTTTTGACCTAGTGTGGCACTTTTAGGAATAGCTCCCTCAGGTTTACTTTTATCAGATCATAAACCAAAATGTACTACTCATTTGCTTATGACGTGCTAGAAATGTACCATTTGCAACTGGAAAGCCTATAAAGCCCCATGACATTTTTGTCAGTGGAACATTGAGGTCAAACTTCATTTCAATGGATGAAAAGAGAACCTACAAAATTAATGGGAGATAAAATTGGTTTTTAAAAGCAGGAATGCCTCTCATTAGGGGAGCTAGAATGCTTTCTTCTGGAAACAGTGAGTGATAACAATTTCAGAAACAATGTCAGAGGCTTTATCCCCTCCTAGAGTGATTAACTGGAAGGGAGGAAGATGTCAGTTTCTACACATTGCCAATGTTTGCACTGTGTTACAGCCTGCCCCCAACCTCATCTGCAGGAACTAAGTAAACTCCATCCTTCAGAACTAGACACATGTGGCTCAGCTCCAGGTGTACTGCAAATCTGTCACCACTAAACTGTTGTTCATATAATGTTAGTCAAAGCTGATTTTTACCGGTGCATGATGTATATCCATACTTACTGGCAAAAATAGAGAATAACTTTAAAAGGTTAGTCCCTTGAACAAGCAACATAAAAAAAGGTCTAATAGATGTTCAAGCATGAATATAATAATCATAACATTTTGCATTTCTACAGAACCTTTCACTCAAATTTAACGATAATAAGTAAATAAGTGTGTGTGTGTGTGGGAGGGGGCTCAAACATACACATTGGCAGGGCAAAATGAAGCTGTAAGTTACACATATTTTGGCTCCTTCTAGAGTCACCTCTGACTGGGCTAAGACTCAAATCCACAGAAGAACTTCAGGCATTGGGAAGCCTAACTCTTGCTTTGTGAATTCCACTGCACAGGCTCAGAGACAGAAACCTGGGGGGCCTGGGAACTTTTACAGTGGAGATTTAGGCACCAAGTGAGATTAGATGCCTACAGAGTTAGGCAGCAGCTGAGTGGTGGCTTTGTGGATCACCATGGTGCCTAAACCTGGTGTTTAGGTGCCTAAATCCCTGTGTGGATCTGGGCCTAAGCTTTTAACAAACCTAGCAGAAAGAACGGTTCTTTGCTTGACCCAGGTGCTATCCTCTGTATCTTTCTGAGGTCCATGCCTGAGTGCTTTGTGTGGACAATGCAAAAATACTTCGGAAGGAGACTTCTTCCCATTATGTCAAGACATGATGCTGAGCTCATCCAGGATGTTCATTCCCTTTGATGGGCAGAGCGCGCTAGGCCACTCAAGTCTTTCCCCTTTAGGTTAGCCTCCCACTCTCCTTGATTTCCCCTATGACGGTCTCTAGTTTCTTTCCAAGTGAAAGATATGATGATTCTGCTCATCTGGAAGCTTGTTAAAGCCTTGATGTAATATAGAGCACATATATTCTCTTAATAATTCTACTGCTATAAGCTCCATTTACTTACTATACAAGCATTTTATAGAGAGAGATAGTTCTTACTAACTTTACTTGCACAGGTTGCTTATTCCCTTATAAAATAATTAAGTAGTTTCAACTCCCTAGTGTGAAGTTTTTTTTTTTAATATCTAAAAGATAGAGTGCAACATTTAGTGTAGGATAGTATTGATCTGAATTAATTGGTCATTGGACTAGTTTAGAGGAAAGTATCATCATCATTAGCTAGTAATGTTATATAGAATGGCTTCTAGCAATATGCAACATCAATAATACTGTTTCATGCAACATTGATGAGTGCAGGGGACTGGACTAGATGACCTCTCGAGGTCCCTTCCAGTCCTTTGATTCTATGATTCATGGACTCCAAAACCAGACTGAATTCTCTTGCTTTAGTCATTAATCCTTAAACAGCCAAAAAGTTGCACAGAACTGAGACAAAATTGAGACAAAATTCAGCATTGTCTTGCACCCTTTGCAAGTCTAAGGCTACATCTTCACTACGGGGGGGGGTGTCGATTTAAGATACGCAAATTCAGCGACGCGAATAGCGTAGCTGAATTCGACGTATCGCAGCCGACTTACACCGCAAGGACGGCGGCAAAATCGAGCTCTGTGGCTTCCCGTTGACGGCGCTTACTCCCACCACCGCTGGTGGAGTAAGAGCGTCGATTCGGGGATCGATTGTCGTGTCCCAATGGGACGCGATAAATCGATCCCCGAGAGGTCGATTTCTACCTGCCGATTCAGGCGGGTAGTGTAGACCCAGCCTAAGAAACCCTGTGGGATCTCATGGGATACACAACAGCAGTGAATTTGGCCCATTGACTTTAATTATGGCAAAATAATTTGATTTAGCCTTTGATTTGATCTGACTTAAATTAGTTTTGAAATTTGGCTCTTTTGAATACAACCTTTTATATTGCTCTGTCATAATCAAGGATGGAGTTATGCTGGGGCTTGCCTGAACTAAGGCCCAGTAGTTCAAGAAGGAGCACCTTTCCCTGTCATAGCAGAAGGGCTGACTTTATAACTCCTCTAGTTCTGGCACTTGTTGCTAACACGGAAGTTTTCATAGTGCTATGCCTGGCTGTTCCCATCTTCTTTTGTTATTGTTGCTATCTCAGCAGAACACCTCCCCCAAATTTCAGTGGTAAAGTGGTTACCCACAGACTCCAGGAATTATTACATGATGCTAGTTGGGGACAGAAAATTGGTAAATGAGAAGATTATTGGAAGGGTTATATTTCTAACCTGGAGAGAAATTCAGAGTTAAAGAAATATATCTATTTATAAACATATCTATGGCACTCATTACTATAGTAGCCACACTGATTAATGAATGAACTAAGCCCCTCAACACCTCAATGAGGAAAGTAAATGCTATCTCAGTTTTACTCTTGGGCCTGGGCTTTATCCATAAGGTCATCCATCCTCTCACAAGCCACTTCTTATTTGTTAACTGGTATTATGAAGCATGGGAAGAACTGCGTGCCTCCAGAATGTACTGGGCAATGGACACTCTTTTACATCAGGAAGAGAAGGTCACAATGCAGAACTCCTCTACAGATGACAAGCTCAGAGCAGTACCTCCCTGTGAGTGCAAGCTAACCTTACTCTCGCACAGTTCTATCCAGCAAGAATTGTCTGGAATCAATTAGATATATTTTTTCCATCGTTGCCTGACAACTTCAGTGGATGCATAAGTAATTTTTTTCCCTGAAGAACTTTGCTTTACTGTTAACTCTTTAAATGTTGAAAGTATTAAAGGCAATTGAACTCAATGCTCGGAGAACTAAATCTGAGATAGATTGTCATATAGGTGATGCTGTTTGGGGAAGGACCTCAGATGAGTTGAGAAAAGCACTGATGCCTATCCATATTTCCCAGTCATGCTTGTCATTGCTAATGATTTGCTTAGTTTGGTCAAACCGACAGAGCAGCAATGAGGGCTAGTCGCAGGAATGAGTGAGCCCTGTCTGTCTTCATATAGTGCTGTAGGTGCTTTCGCAGTATCAGTGGGTCAGAACCTCAGCTGATGTAAATTGGCCCAGCTCCATTGAAATCAATGCTGATTTACACCAGCTGAGAATCTGACCCAGAGTGCTTAAAATGTTTCTGCCTTTTTAAAAAGGGTGTGAGAGAAGAGATCTGTCTTGACCGCAATGTATGCAGGGAGAAGAAAGAGAAAGCAAGGGAAGGTGCAAGGTTCCATTGACTGCAAAAGAGCTAAACTGATTTCCACCAGATGAGGATCTGGCCCACATAACAAGGGCGTTCTCCTATGCTGTGGGGGCATTTTAATTGAAGCTGCATTAATGGAACATTTGTTGTAGCACAGATATTCAATTGGGCTCTAGAGATCCAGGAACTTTTTTTGTGAGATGGGACAGCCAGCACAGTAGAAATACATGGAGGGTTTTGTTTACTTTACATAAAGTTGTGTTTTATTTAAGTTATACTGAAGAATGTGAATGTCATAGACATCTAACCAGGAAGTTCAGTGGACAAAGGATAATAAAGTACTCTGACAAAGGCATGATATTTGTTTCTAAACTTGCGTAACTAACCATCAGTGAGACAAATTGAACACTATTTCTGCAGAAATAAGGAGACATGCCACCTACTTTGCAGCACTTCTCTGGGAACCATATGTCTAGAATGTTACAAAGAGAGGTTGTGTTGTTGTTATAATGGGAAATTAGGGCACAGGTTACCACCTCCTCAGTCCATCTTCTGAGTGGTGGTAGGTAACCTTCACCAGGAAGGGTGGCAAAGTCCACTCCTGCTTTAAACGTACATGGCACAGAAATCTTTGTATTCATTCACTGCTGGGAATGTGGTTCAGATGTGACTGCAGTTGAGAGCCACTCATAGCGCTCAGAAGCCGGTACAATAATGCAGGGCCTCCTGGCTCTTGAAAAAATAGTCTGACAATGAAGAATGAGTAGGCTTTTAAGAATCTGCACTCATACTTCACTATTCATATTTTCAGGAATTAAGCCTCTGTGTCAAAACTTTTTTTTTTTTACATGTAAGTGGTTTGTTGATTTATTTGGAGAAGAGGTGGGGGAAATATAGTTTTTGGACAAATACTAAATGGTTCTTAAATATTGTTCAGTCTTGCTCTGAAAATCTTGCAATTAAAAAAAAAACAACGAAATCAAAAGGCCTAATTGGAAGTCCATAGGTGAAAAGTCGCAAGGTGAAATCTTGGCCCCATTTGCAGTCACAACTCCCATCGACATCAATGGTGCCAGGATTTCACCCTATAACTTCTACCAAAATGATCAGAAACGCAGAAACACCACAGTGTATCTAGCATACGATGTACCATTTTTAGTGCAATCCTTTTCTTTTTCTCAGCATTTACTGTTGTTTTTTCAGTGTCAAGAAAAATATATTAACATTCACTTGCCACATTCTATGCTCAATGGCTAAGAACCAGCAGTTAACAAGTCTTATTATGCTCAAGAAGCAGGTATTTTTCAAATGATCAGCTGGTGAACTGCAACAGACGAAAGCTCTCTAATCACTCACCTACAGGAACATCTAAATTAAACAGCGTTCTGACCCAGGATACCCAGGACTAGTACAAAGCATTGTCGTCTTCCTTAACCTTTGTACTGCAAGCAGGCAGTTTAATGCAATGGGCCAACAGTGCCCTGAATAGAACAAATGAGTCAGCAATGGCTGGCACATATAATACATAAGGCTAATGTTCATAATCTTTAGAGAAACAATGAATTAGTATCAAAGGAATATGGTCAGTCCAATGCAGCTGCAGGGCTCTTCTCATGGAAACTGTGAGTCTTGCCTATTTCAGAAGGGGAGTAGTAACCTGCTGACCTAAGAAGTAGAGTCTTTTTAATACCTGCCCCCTTTCCCTAGTACTTACCTGGAGGGGCAGCGGCACATGCCTCCCCTCACTATGTTATCATTATTATGTCATCCAGATCAATCATTTGAAGCTCGTTGGGTTGTAAATGCAGCTTTGATCATTCGTTACACTTTGTTAGTGTTTATCAGAGCCAGGACTCTACTAATCTGAAACAGCAGCTGTTACCAAGCAAGGAAATCTAGTCTCCAAATGCAGTCACTGCAATCTTGTTTTTTTTTAAACTATTCTTTTCTAAAAATTCTGAAAACCACGATAAATAATACAGTTGCAAATGCAGAAAGTTGCTTTCACCCTTGAAAGAAGAAGACCCTATGAACATGGGACATGACCTGCCCATTGTTCATTTGAAGCCCACAACTGCACCAGCAGGTGTGAAATATATACAGAAAAGGAAGTTCTCTACTAGCAAAACTTGCTGAGGGTCCAGGATTCCAGGCTGTAGAAAATAAATCTCTTAAAAAAGGAACCTAATGCTAGTTTTACATCAAAGTCAGTTACATATAAGGCCCCAGGGTCTGATCCATAGCTTACTGAAGTAATTGGGAGTCTTGCCATTCATTACAAAGCACTTTGGATTAGGCTTGAGTCTCCTTTTTAGTTCCATGTACATATCTATTGCAGTATATACTGCAATTAGGACAATGCAATGATACCATCACCATATAGATGAATAGTCTGCTTTAATTCTAAAGCCTTCTAACCAACAGGAGGATTGAAATTCTATCATATTATCATAGCAACACCTATGAGTGTTCTTTAGCACCATCTAGCTAACGTGTAAGGTAACCTACATAGCTGCAATGCAATCTTCTTCCTACAGGTCTTCCATACCATTGACACTTATTTGGTTTAGCATTCAGACTTCAAAAGAGATAGTAGCTTGCATACTGATATTGGGGAAAGGGTTGCGTTAGCACAAAATGCAGATGCAGAGTGTTCATTTCACAGAGGGACAGATGGGATCCCTTTTATTGAGCATCTGAGGTATGAGTGTAAATTCCAAAATGCAATTTACATAGTACCTTAGTGAACAACTTGGGAAACTGACAGCAGGAAAGGCTAGGTGACAAAAATGCTGCTTTCCCCTGTAATGTCAGAGACTGCAGAATGCCTGAGAAAACTGAAGAAGCAGAGACTTATAGCAGAAGGACTTAGTAAAGCTGAATATTTGTCAGTATTAGACTGGCCAGAAAAACTTTGACAGAACTGTTTTCCATTGGAGAATGCATTTTCATCCAAATGGAAACATTTTGTGAAATCTTGTTGATTTTGACAAAATTTCATTATGGCGGGGGGAAAAAAAACTTCCAACAATACTGAAATGTCCCTTTCTGATGTTTTTTTAAGGAAATGTTTGATTTTTCATTTTGAAATGGCTTTCTTTGTTTAGAATGTTTTTATGTTGTACTATATAATATAAACTAAAAAGCCAAAATCCAGACAGAACCTTTTATTTTTTCCTCCCTGAATTTGCTTTGGTGGAGACTTTTGAAATCTTCAGGGTCGTCCCCCCCCAGTTTGGAATGAAGCCAAATTTCAAAATCTCAATATCCTTCGCAAAATGGAATGTTCACCTACCAGCTCTAGATAACACTGTAATTGAATTCTGTATTACTGAGACGGGTTTGATGGGGTTAGATCTGTTATTGTGAAGGGAGAATTGATATATTTAATGCTAACAGATGGATGGAGAAAAAAAGTAAGAAGATAAGAATATAAGGGGCACCATTATGGAACTATGCTGCCTGGGCAATTAGGACAGCTATCCGTGCAGGAAGATTCCCGAATCTGCAGAGCTGAAGGGTCCCTTCCCTGACGATCACTCTCTTCCCTCTGCAGAGTACCTAAACTGTACAGATATGTTTGTAGATGATTATAATTTAGAGACACTCCCTCATAAGGGACAGAATTATGAATGTGGGGATGTGCCTGGGAGGTGGGGCTTGGAACACCACATGGCTGTGTGCAGCAGCTCACCACAGAAGCTCTCCAGTTTGTTTTATTAAAAGTTTTATTCCTTTCTCATTCATTTGATTTGTTGTTTAATGAACCCCAAGATCATTACATAAACCTTTCATACCCTTGACAGTATTATTCTTAGATAACTCTCTGAGGTCACCTTGCAGAATTTTTTCCCTATCAGCTCCACAGAAAAGAGGGGCATTCTCGTCCCCTAATGAGGGATACTCGGCTTCCATCTTATGATTGAAAAGCAAAGGCTCAAGATTTGCTAAGGTCTCAGAGCTGAGTTTTCTGAATTCAAGCTCTAATTGTGATCCATTCACATAATCAAAATATCATTTTCAAGGTAGAGGAACATATACAGAAATAGTCTGAGAAAAGAAATATCAAAACCTGCAGATCTTACTTATGCAACACTCCGACTGACTTCAGTGGGAGCTCTCCATGAGGAAACTGCAGAGCCAGGCCCAAGAAGTTTGTTATAGTTAGTGTAGATGGTTGGAAAACAGTAATTTTTTTTTTTTTTCAAAAAAAAAATCAGCAAAAGTTCATGAACTTTTTTAAATTAAAATTTCATTTTTTTAAGGCAAGTTCTAATGGTCAGAACCCAATTAAATTGATTTAAGGTATGAGTGAAAGAGAATGCACAAGCTATTAGCCAATTGATTGACTCAAAAGACACTGATTCTGCAGAATGATTAAGAAACAAGAAAACCTTCACTTACAAAAATTATTGCCTGAAATATGACAGACTCATGATCTGTGAAGGGTACAGAACCATCCATAGTTTTCCCAAAGAAAAAGGGAACAAACAAACAAGAATGGGAATGTTTTTTATTAGATCATAGTCAAACCAGAAAATTCATCAATTGCATTTTATTTTTCCCACCAAACGTAACAGATACCTTTATTTAAAGTATTAACCTTTTGGCCTCAGTTATTCAAAATACTTGCTGAACATTTTGAGCCTAAAATACAAAGGGCTCAGGTAATAAAAAGAGCGGACACAAGAAAATCACGTAAATCCAGTTCATGCCATACTGAGTTATACCCAGTGTCACACCATGTAATGGGGTTACAGACAAGAAAAGGAAATTACGCCAGGTCTGGCAGACCGATGTTTCTGAGCTATTCAATGGCAAAGAAAGGGTGTTGCTATTGTAGCTCCCATGGGGCTTTGTGACCAGAGACATTTAAGAGCATAGCCACTTCCATACTAGTAACTTGATATCCATCCTTACAATGATCATATAAGAGTATGATCATAAAGACAATATACTTGACTGACATTTGCCTACCTTAAGGTAAAAGTCATAGGTTGTTTTTTTTTAAACTAGCCTTTTATAAAATACTCTAGCTTTTTGCCAGGCAAGATGAGAACAGAATGGTGTGAGTCTGAAGAGATGTCATTCTCCCACCCTACCAATGAAATATACCACTAAGCTTTTGCACTGCCAAGGTTAATGGTCAGGAATCAATCAAAATGTAGAAAGTTTTCAAAGACAGCCCTAAAGTTATTTAATTAGTATAATTAGGGCAACAATATTTTATTTTTACCTCTATTTTACTCACTGCTAAAAAAGCATCCCCTATCTGCTTTCACATACATGTGTTGCAAATACGCTTTCCTCTCAAACTATTACATGTAGAAGTTGAACTTCCTGCTTGTATTACTGAGTTACTTCCATAAATACATTTTCTACAGAAGAATGTTGATGAAACCAAGTCATATTATTTTCTCAAACCACTAAACATATTTGTGTGGATGTGGGCATGCATGCATGCGAGAGAGAGGGGTAAATCCAAAACTTTAAATCAAACTCCTAAAATCTTTATTGAGAGTAACATTACCTCCCTAATTAAAAGAAATACGTCAGGATCTTGCAATAATGGTCCAACATACTTTGGTAATCTGTAGTGTCTGGGGTCACTATTGTTGAATGCCGGAAGGTAACATTTTTGAAAGCAGTTAAGAGGCTAAGTCCCATTTTCAGAAGTCACACAGGCACTTAGGGACCTAATTCTCATTGAAAGTTAATGGGAACTCACATCTGAAAATGTGGCTTAGTGCTTTTGAAAATTTTACAAATAATCTTTATTTTTGAAATAAAGGCTGGCCTCATACCCCTCAACCTGATTTAATACAACTTAAAATAAGATCAAACAAAAAGAGAAGGCACACAATGGCAGCAGTCCCGGGAAGCTGAATAAAAGCAATTTAAAGAAACCAGACACTTAGCATTCATACAGGGCCTGATCCAAAACCCACTGAACTCAACGGGAGTCTTTCCATTGACTTCACTGGGCTTTGGAACAGGCTTATTTTGACATGCTCTGAGGACAGATACAAGACTCAGTTCTTTTTTCTGGTTACAAAAGCAAATGTCTTTTATCATAATAATTATTATTATTCTCACTAAAATGAAATGTATATTTTCTCTGCTTTTTATTTACAACATAAAGTGCTCCTCTCAGTAAATCAACAAATATGAGTATTCATGTCACCAAGTGCTGATGATTAAAAATAATTACTTTAATGGTAGCTGGCCTGATGCCAAACATGATTAGGTTTTGCATTTCAAGCATGATAGTAGATAATTTACATCTCCTTTCACACCAATACCAAACTACTCCTAATGGATTCTATTTTAGTTTTTATGAATTAATAGAAATTTAGTGCCCAATTCACTATATTATAGCCACCATTTGCTTTCAAAATCCACGGAATTGTCTAGAAAAAGGGCACAAAGTATCCAAATCACATAGATTCTCCATGTTTCATATCCAATAAACTCATCCTCTCCCTCCCCCCTCCCTGATGGCAATGTCCTTGCTTATGTCCTTAGAGGCACAAGAGGCAGAGTAAGAACAAAAAATTTCTTAAATAGGGAAGGTATTCCTGGTCACAAAGAAAAAATGATGAAGGCTCGTGAGGCTCATCCACCAGAACACAGAGGTGTGAAACCCAGGCTCCATTGAAGTCAGTGGCAAAACTACCATTTCTTCAGTGGGGATGGCATTTCACCCACAATTTATTAAGAGAAATTGGACATTTGTCTTTGAAAAATATTAACAGATGCTTAAGGTCCCAAATCAGGGGCAGGGTGGGTATATATACGGGCTTAAACATTTACATTTAGATCTGAATCCAGGGTTCTGGGTTTCCTCTGGCAAGAGTAAAGGATTATTCCAATACACAAAAAGGCATAGTCCTGCTTTGCTTTAGGCTGTCAAATGTTGCAGTGGCAAGAGAGGAACTCAAATTCCAATTTGGCAGCAAAGAAAAGGAGAAACTAATTTTTCAATATTCTGTTTTAAAGATTCTATCCAAAGGAAACATGAAAATTCGGACAATAGCAATAATCTGCACAGAGTGCCTTCACTGAGCAGATGCACTGAGGGGAGGAGAATTCATGCAAAACAAACTGACCTTCATATAAGAGCAAAATCTTGACCCCAGCTATGTGGCCACATGCCACATAAGGCTTAGGGTTACCACCTTTGAAAGGCAAAAAAACGGCACCACTAGGCAAGCCCGCCGCAACCCCAACCACATGGCAACTCTGCACACACCCCCCTTCTCCTCACTCTTGCATGACTCAAACCCTCTCTCACACACACATGTGGTGCATTTGTGTGTTGGTGAGCAGACCGCTCCGTATTTTCAACAGTTTTGATCTGTTATCGTTTAAACTGCGGAAGCGGGAACACTGCCGCATCTTTAGCTGGACACAGAAACTTTTAACATTAGATATCCCAGAGTATTGTGATAATAATGCAAATCTTTAGACCCAGGTACAAAAAACCCCAGTGGATTAAATTATTTTTCTGGCAACTGGCAAATCCATAAAAAAACCCAGCCAGACTGGTCAAATACCGGCCAAGTGGTAACCCTAGTTAGGCTCAGATGGTTATGCAAATTAGGGTGACCAGATGTCCTGATTTTATAGGGACAGTCCCTATTTTTGGGTCTTTTTCTTATATAGGCTCCTATTACCCCCCACCCCGTCCCAATTTTTCACACTTGCTGTCTGGTCACCCTAATGCAAACAGGCTCTTCAGCAAGCCAATGGATGACTGGGTTTGGTTTGTAAGGGTGCGCAGAAGAGGACATGAACCTGCTACACAGTCAGGAGATGCAGAACTGCCTGGAAGGGAAAACGGGGGGAGAACTTATGAAAATAAGCTGCCTCAATCTCCCCAAGAGCAGCACTATGCTGGTCCTGACTCCCTCTTTCCCCCAGATCTCGGCCTCCCTGAGGATGTCACATGGGCCGCAGCTCTGTGCTGATTGGGCTGCAAACGGACCGTGGGCCGCAGTTGAGAACCACTGAGCAAGAGGTGAAAAACTCTGAATCCCATTATCAATGCCCTGAGTCATCCCTTCTGGCTAGGCAGCTCCTTTAGTGGACCCCCATCCCTCTGCAAAAGTTTGATTCACACATCCCTCTACACTCTGATTTAACAGGAATTTCGACATCAGTGCTATAACAGCAAAACACACAAAAACAGCTTTGTAAGAATCTAAATATTAAGCTTTATGGGTACCAAAACAATTGTTTAAATCCCAACAATCTAATTCAACGTTGTGATGGAGAATTTAACCACCCAAAAGTTAGAATATTCTAACATACAATTTCCACAAATACCATCCCTTGGCTACATCTCAGCTACTCTGACCAACAAGGCAGAGTGTGTGTGGAGCAACCCACTCCTCACCCTCCCTGCCAGCTCCCATCCTCTCTACTCCAGGTAATAGGGTGACCAGATGTCCCGATTTTATAGGGACAGTCCCGATTTTGGAGTCTTTTTTTTATATAGGATTCTATTACCCCCCACCCCTGTCCCAATTTTTCACACTTGCTGTCTGGTCACCCTACCAGGGAAGGAGTTAGCAGGCAAGTAACCCTGCTCCTTCCTGTGCATCCAGCCCCAAGGTCTGGGTAGCCCACCTAAAGGTGTAAGTAGGAGGTTCTGACTGCCTCTCACACTTTTCTGTGGGCACATGGTCTACATCACAAAGTCATCTATATGTTTAGTTCTTTTTATAATTAAACTGTTCATCTATGCTATAGGATGGGGTTGTTTTTGCGGGGAGTAGGAGTGTCGGGAGGGCATAAAGAAACAGCGATCAAAGTTGGGGATTGCTCTGGAGGTTGGATGATGAGAGGGTTTTTAATGTGTTTAACTTAAAAAAAAATTACATCTCTCCCTCCACACCAAAGAAAACCCAAATGAATGTTTCACGAATATGACAAGTGTCTATCACAACCCTGATCATTGTGCATATAGGTTGTACCCCTTTCTCCATGCTTTGTCTCTCTTTTTGCACTGTTTGGGAAGTGCCTCACAGATTTTGAGTGATATTGCATTTTCTATAATAAGTAATCCCAAATTGAAAGAAGTCTATTTTCCTGGTAGTATTCAGTACAGCCGTGCGCTTTCAAGAAAAACTGAGAAGTGGCTGATCCCATGAGGTTTCTTTCTACCATTTGGGGCAGAAACCTGAATGACTGGCCATGTGATTTCTGCTCTGTAGAATCTGTCCCCATATCCTAGCCATGATGACTTGGCCTCAAATCCAAACTCTAGCCTAAATCTAATCTGGAGCCAGATCCAAAGCCTGCTTCTTGTACTCCTCTCCAATTAATAGGTTAAATACAACAAATATAAGGATTTCATTGAAGTGAATGAGGGATGTAAATTAAACCCAACACCATATAGGGTATGTCCTGTTAATGTGTATTGCTAGTGATATACATAGTACAGCATGGAATCCATAGTACAAATAGATTCATAATAAACAAGGGAAAGCATATGCAATATCTGAAGAGCTGTCCCAGTGTTTGCTGTGAATATACATTAAGAATATTCCAAAAATCGAAGCTAAATCTTATATTTTTCCCTTCCTCTTCCTTTTGAATACCGAAGAAAACCCAAATGAAACACAAAAACCCAAATGAAAAACTCAAAACGAAATCACATCATTGTTTTGAGATCTGAGACAGATACATGGTCTTACATGTTATAGGTCAAATTTTCAGAAGCGCATTCAAATTTGCATATGTGCAGACTTATACTCATGCACACAAATAGGAATTTGCACTTGCAAGGGACTATCATCTGCATGCTCAATTGCCTGTTTGCATGTGCAATGGCAGAAACCAATATGGAAAACGAGGTTCTTAATGTGCTAAACTATTTATGTACTAGTTCCATAGAGTAAGTTCAAGGCAGACTGAGAAGTCCTCAGGCTCTTAAATCTGAATTTCTTTGGCACTGGTGAATTTCAGTTATACCCTTTTTGGGGGGAGGAGAGGAAGGGAGAAGGAGGCATCTGCTGTATGAATTTTTAGGGCAATGAATTATTCCAAGACAGAACAAAGGTGTATAAACCAAATAACGTATTAAGAATTCAGACATTGGTTACGAGGGGTAGGGGGGAATGTTTGTTTTGCACTTCGCTGGCTCTATTTATTTCAAATGAATTGGGGCTGCTTTAACCAGATTTGAGTGTGACCCTCACTTAGTCTCTCTTTCTTTTATCTCTTCACCAGTGCTTCTCTGATGGAAACTTCTGAGGTTCTAAGCAATTTCTAACCTAAATACAGCTGCTTTATTGTTAATCCTCCCTCCTCACCTGAAATATGCATGTTCCTTTTATGTATAACAACAATGGGCCAAATCCTGAGGTTCTTACTCATGCTTTAATCGGGCAAAACTTCCACTGACTCCAATGCAAGTTTTTCTGGAGCAAGTGAAGGGCTGAGTGCTTATTCTAAGGCATTAAGCACCCTCAGCTCCTATTGAAGAGGAGTTGCAGGTAGCTGAAGACACGCAGCACATTGCAAGATTGAGCCCAAATATATTAGGCACCAGATATAGCAAATAAAATGTCTGTAGCTTCAATCGTTGGCTATGGAAGTCCCCAAAATGAATTTGCACAGTGCAGAAGGTACAGTAGGCTGAAACTGGGTTGAATCCAGGACCAATAAAACATGCAGTGATGTATGTTGGGCAGTGACATTTTTAATACACACATGTTTTTTAGGATCTGCAAATATTAGGAATATTAAACAATCCGCTGAGGCCATCAGGAAGAACATTTCATTCACTATCCCCATGCTTTAGGAGGGTCCAATCCTGCTCTCATTAAAGTCAATGGGAGTTTCATGAGCAAGATGGAAGTTTTTGTACAGAAAATTGTATCTACTGAAATGCATTCCCCCTTGCTTTTCCTATATTTTTATGGAATTTGATGTGGATATTTATATACAGCACATAGCAGCTTAGAGGTTTGGATCTTAATTTTGCAAAATGAGGTAAATAAGGGCGAGCTATGGAATCAATAATCTATTTCCTAGTCTAAAATTTAAAAAGCAATAAAAATTAATACAGTTTCGTATGGGAGGTTTTATTATTTGCTTTTAATATGAATTATTCTAATAAATCTAAAGTGGCCTTTGACCGGTAAAAAGTTTGCATAAGATATAAATCATTTACCATAATTTAACAGGCAATGAAATGTCATGACAAATGTAACGGTCTAAACCATCCTGTTACCAGCTGGTACCTGCCGTGCAAGGATGTATCCATGTGTAACTGCATAAAGAGACACATCGAAGATTGATGAGGTGTGAGTCGAATGCCCCAAACTAATTGGGTTGGGTTTGGCTCTTTAGCTTTTTATGTACTACTTTTTACATACTTCTTCCTCCATTGCTTTCTCAAATGGTTAGGGAATTGCAAGTCAGGATTCCCAAGTTCTATTTTTCCTATTTTTGCTTCATTTTGCCCATCTTTTAAATGGGCATAAATAACACAAATATCTACCTGTCTCCGGGGAATTATGTGAGGTTAGTTACTTCATGTTTGTAAGCTCCAGGTGTGAAAGGCGCTCTGTGTGCAAAATGCAGTATTGTTATGGTCCAGAAAACATGGGAGAGAAGAGAGAGGAAAACATGCTTCCCCCACCCTCCCTAACCAACTTTAAATGAAGCAGTTGTGGAGGGCTCAGCAGAGGAACTGCAGCAGCCACCATCCAAAAACTGTACTGCCAAGCATATCTTGCCCACAAGGGTTTTGACTTGCATGTACTTAGAAAGGCAGAAGACACATGGATCAGGCCAGAGTTGGTTCCTAAGAAGAAAGGGAGAGCAAACAGTCCACGAACACTTAGTTACAAATGTACTCTTCTTCGCTGCCTTCTTGGTTGACCTTGTCAACTAAGGAGGCAGCGAGAGCTAATAATAATAATAATAATTAGCACTTATATAGCACTTAATCTTCAAAGCACTTTACAAACATTAACTAATTAACTAAGAGGCAGACATATATAATCTGGGAAGTCTGCCACATTCAGCCTTTAAGAAGCGAGGCCTGACAACTGCCCACACTACATGGAATCTCTATCGTTAAAAATATCACCTGCAGCACTGTTTGCAGGCAACTGCGAAGGAGTAAGATAACAATGCTACAAGGGTCCCAAGTCCCCAACTTAGTTTATGAGGACATCCTGTCATCCATCTAGATCTGCACAGAGTGGAATCTCATATCAGTTCTGTCCTGGAGACATAAATTAAGCAGCATCTTACTTAATTTAATATTCACGGAGCTTATTTTCCAACACAAGGTGTAGTTGCTAATGATTGTAAATATCTGTATTGTCATTGCTAGTCTCTTTAAATAATTGGTAGATACCAATTAACCTGGCAAAAGACACAAGTGGAGTGAGGTGAGGAAAACAGCAGCCTTTTGAGTCTTCTTTATATATGTCTTCTGCCATCCAGCACACAGACCACGGATGGCTTTTTGCACCTGTATCCTATACAGTGACTTGCAACCTGCTGCTTCTGAAAATTGTTTCCTTTCTGAAGCTGGATCAAGATTTTTCTGCACTTGACAGAAAAGGCAAAGCGCTGCCTTTTACATCCTCCTCCTAATAGCACAGTAGTCAGCCTGCAAGTCAGTGGATGAGCAGGTTTAGTCAGTGAGCAAACCATTCTAGGTAAGTATTGTAGCATCTTTTCTCACCCAGGCTGTGTGGACATTATGGGCCGGACTGAGGCTGGCTCTTTGCAGCTAGACAAGGGGAGTAACAGAGCCTGAGGAGCCACTTTCCCCGGTTCTTCTACATAGAGGCTAGCCTCAGCAAGCTGGGGAGTGATGCCCGCTACATGCTGGCCCCACTCCCCCAAAGGGGGCAAGGAAGGGCCATGTGACAGACTGGGTGAGGGCACAGTGATGAGCCTTCTCGAAAGAGGTGGGAAGAGGTGGAACCATGGCCCCCGCTCCCCTGACAAATACCAGCAGCTGATCATGGAAAGCAACCAGTCTATGCTCCTCACAGAGTCTGGCTGAGCTGCCATGTAAGCACATGCACCAGGGAAACCACAGGAAGAATTCAAGCCACGTCCACCAGAATTCCTTCCACGACTCCTGCTACAGCGGCTCCCCAGTACACACCCCGGTGGTAGGGCTCTGCCTCAGGGATCAGATCCAAAGCCCACTGAAGTCACTGATTGAGACTCTCCTCGCCCATCAGGAGGGCTTTGGATCAGGCCCTAAGATACAACACCGCTCTTGATAAGAATGCTGCACTATATATGTTCAGTGTATTCTGTACTGTTAATTATTTATTTGGGTGCCACCACTTTGATAGTTACAGCATATCCCAGTAACATTAAGCAGGGCGGCAGATGGGGCAACATTCTCCTTTGACTCAGGTTTGGTTGTTAAACCAAAAAATGCCCCCACTCAACCTCTGCCCCTCAACAAGCCCCGCAGAGCCTGTGAGCATCTAAACCCTTGGTAGTGGGCAATGATTCTTTTTTGTGATTTCCCCTCTTTTTCATTATGTTTGAGATTGAGCGTCAGATTTGTTCCAGGCTAGCAGTCTGTGGCAGTGGACGAGGGAGATGAGCCTCCACCCAGACAAAGGACCTATAACAACAACATCAAAATGAAAATGTATGAAATGTAAATGAAAGGCCATGTTGCCAGCTCGTTGTTGGTGAGGTGGTTGTGATACAGTGAAATGAAATTCATGCTTCGCATGCCTGCCTAGGGAAAAAAGAAAAACCCCTCTCTATAAAAACCAAATTAAAAAATGCTTTGCTGCTTTTACATTGGAGCCAGGGAAATGTGACTGGGCTGTGAGCACAGCCTGTTGCACTGAAATTAAATCCAGCCCCTGTCACAAAAAAAGCCCCGCACTAACAACTGGCACTGATTGCTACATTGGCCGATGCCCACATAGGAAGGCTAAGGGACGAATGGGCAGGAAGACCAAATTAATCTCCCACTCAGTAGCTGGTCTCTTCAGGTCAGGGTTGAGACACACTGATAGAGCAAGTGAGGGTAGCAGTGACCCATCTGTCCTTTTAGGTACTCATTTAGGTGCCTATCACCACGGTAACTCGCGCCTCCCAAGAAGCATTGCAGCAACTATGTCCATGGCCTCTATCTGTCCTGTGGATAGCAGATTCCCGCCTCCAGAGCTGTCAATCCATCTCCCCCCCCATACTCCATTCAATACTATACACAAATGATACCCCTCCTTTGGAAAGCATTCCCAGTGTGTATTACCAATACCGATAGGGGTAGGGCTCTGTAAGAAAATACCCTTGTGAAGCGCAGAAAAGTAAACAACCAAAAAGCCCAGCATATGGTGGATCTAAAACAAAATTCCAGCTCCCCCAGAATGGGATAAATTGTGCTCTTAGTTACACACCTGTACAAATCTGGACTAATTCCACAGAAGTCCATACAGTTAATCCAGATTTGCCTCAGTGTAAATGACAGCAGAATGGGTTTCATTAACTGTAAAACCACAGTGGGACAAAATCTGCTTTCAGTTACATTGGGGTAACATCCACTGAAGTTAATAGCAATTGCTCCTGTGTATCTGACAACAGAATTTGACCCTTTATATGTTAATTCACTTCATTTTAAGGGAGGAATCAGAATTTACTACAAGATTGAGAAATCCTTGCCTAAAACCCTCGTTAAATATTCCATTACCAAACTGAAGTGATTTCCTTACATATGATGGAGTCACCCCTTCTTTGGAAACAGCTGAACCATCTCTGCCAGAGGACATCCCTGGGGCTCATATAAACACTTCTGAAGAGCAAATTTTTTTACATTTGGAATGCATCAGATTACACCAAGTGTCAGGTATTTTCAAAAAATTTCCCAGGGGATGATACCGCTACAAGTTTTTCACACACACTATTCCTCCACATTACACAAATTGAACACTGTGCTGTGCTATCCATATACTCAGCATGTGATTTCAAGAATAAATATAAAGATTTTCAGTGAAATGCGTTTAATAGTAGTTTGACCAATGGTGTCACCGTCTTCCAAGACTATAGTTATGAGAAAGCAGTTTTTAATTTAAAAAACAAATCAATATAATACCCAGTCCTTCAGCTCTGCGAAACACACAGGCTAACAGATAATTTTTTAATGTATTTGTTTTTTGTGGAAGCCCTTTATTTAGAAGTTTACAGTACAAGATGAAATCATGTCCACTTCAGATCATTCCAAAAACTAAAAGAAAAAATGTTACTTTCTTTTCTCTTTGCTTTGCATTAAAAGAATGTAATTTTGGTGACTGTACGGCTTCTGTAAGAATTAAATGCACACCTCATATGAATACACAGAACACAAATATGCACACATTCTCATTTCATAAAGATCTCAGGTACAAAACCACAGTTCACACAAATGCTAAATAATGACTCAATATAGCCAGACAAACACACATTTACAAAAACCTATGGCATGCACTATAAATATATTATACAAAAGTACAGAGGAGATGTATACTATCTTGGAAGCTATAAGAGTCATCGTTAAGCAAAAACCACAGGGAACCAGATCCCAATATCCCAAATAAAATCCAAAATTAAAAAACTACAAAAATATTTTGCAAGGTTTTTTTTCTTAGTTTTCCTCTAGAAATTTGGCCTTTTTTTAGTGCAAAGGCAGAAGAACTCCTGCCATCATTTTCACATGAGTTCTGTGTGCTTGTGTGTGTCTATACCTGCACATGTACAACTGTTAATCAGACTGAGTTGAAGAAGATGTAGCAGAGAGGGAAAGATGTGGGTACAGTGGTAAAGGGGAGAAGCAGTTCAAGTGCTGTTTTATTAGATTCCAGTGTATAACTGACATACCAGCACCAAGGAAGTCTTATAGTTGTTTCCATTGTTGATCTTTACTGAATGGGTCTCGTAACCCAAGCAGCAAGCTAGCAGGAGCCCTTCCCTACACTGAGACAGCATATGAATAGAGACGGCTGCATGAATAGTCTGTGTGTTCAGAAGCAATGGGGAGAGAGCATACAATAGAGGGAGTGGCCTCTGAGGCAAAGGGAAGCATTTGCCTGGTATAAATCAGGTCTCCCCTGTTATGCTTGACTCCTCCACAGCATGTTCATACAAGTCAGTGAAATACCCAACCTATCTCTGGCAGGTAGGTCATATGTAGAGAGATAAATGCTCACCCTGCCCACAGGCTTCCAAACACCCTCAGGTTCACAGGCTCTGCCCAGGGCTAATCCTCCCGTTCCGTAATTCCCTTGGAATCAGTCATTAGCTAACCCTCTTTCTACCTGTCACAATCATTGGTAAATCCCCAGTCCGGACTCACCCCACCCAGCAGCCCTAACATGAAAAGGCACCTAACAATGTTCAGCGTCTAATTAAAAACACCCCCCTAATAAATTATTTTAAAAAGGAATTTAGCAAGAGAGATAGATACAGAGAGATGGCACACAGGAGCTTTTCCCACAGGACCTATTTCCTCCTCTTGTTATCTGAGATGCCATGTGAAGCCAATGTACTATTTACATATAAAAATGAAAGGCAATAAAAAGGCTATGTAATGTTGCTCTGCAAGCAATGGCATGCCCACATAACCTAACTCTTTGGAGTAGGGGTCTTCACACATTAGTCTAACATTCCTTTGACTCCTACAAAGTGGAATAAAACCTATTTCAAATATATTATTTGATGAAAGCAGATGTCAGCAGATACCGCCTATGTAATTGATATTTGATTTATTCAAGATTTATGCATGCTGTGCCTTAGATTTATTAATGATAATCCCCTGCTCTTGTGTTTAATATAGTGGAACCAAAACATAATTTGCTGGGATCAGTCAGAAATGCATCAAAGTGATTAACTCTACATGCAAACCATTATCCAGTGACATCCCTACTGTGCATAGTGCAAAAGGAGGCAATAATACAGTAATTGGCTTCACTTAAGCAAGTTAGATATTTGCTGTGATTGCTGGTAAAATTTGGTCCCTTTAATCTCTATGGTTCTATGTCTGCTCATCCTTCATCTTCTTTTGATGCATTCCTTGTCTCAGAAGCATCGGAAACTTAAAACAAAAACCTGGCAATTAAGCGTGAGAATCATACTCAGCAAAGCAATGAAATGTAGGTCTATCCTTGGAAACAACTTGATTGAATAGTGTCTAGTTCTGTCTTAGAGCATTTTCACAGGTCATCTTTGTTAGCCAGCACCCATGTGGTTACGTGATGTGTTGTATGGACTCCACTAGGTAGGCTGGCGGCTGTGATGCATTTATCCTGAAATAGGGGAGATCTGGCCCTTCATGTGGACCCATAGCCCCATTTGGAAGGTGTACATGTGTACGCCTCCCACATTAAGGCAGGCAGGGAAAGGGTTAATTGGCCGCAAAGGCAATCAGGCAGATGGGTACATAGGCTAGCTATGTGAACAACCAGATGGTTGTGACTCACAGAAAAGCTTACACGATGGGATTCAGTCAGATGGGGAGAGCCTGTGATGACAGGGTGGAGGAGGGTGTGTGAGAGTGGAATAGGTTGGAGAGGAATTGTTGAGGGGCAGAGGGATAGAAATGGAGGGGGGTGAGGAGAAGTTATGTGCGGGAGAGGAAGGAGAGGTGCATGGTACAATTGTGAATGTGCCAAGGAATCAGGTGACAACTATCGTTGAGCAAAGATCAGCAGGAAACGATGCCAAGCCCTACACCTCTCTTTTTTCTCCAACAGCCTGGAGGTAGCACGCTGGGTCTGGTGTCCCAGAGTGAATTTGCTGATCCATTGGATCCAGGGAGTAGAGTAAGAGTGGAGTCAGTACTGCTAGATAGTCTCCCACGGAAAGACCAGAAGTTGCTCAGTTCTTGGGTCTGGGTGCAGATTCTAGAATGAAAAGGTAGTTTGGTGGGGAAAAAAAGAGGGTGCTGGGCATGAGAAGAGACCAGAAGACCCAGTGAATTTGGACAGAGTCAGTGAGGAACCTGATTCTGAAACTGGTGTCACCTCCCTAAGCACCCAGCCTGAGTAGCTGCAGCCTGAGATGTTCTGTAGACCAGATCAGTGATTCCATTCCTGGGCAGTACCATTTAGGTTACATGTCCCAGGAGTTGTTTTACTTCTGGACAAACCTATTTGGGTAGCATGGAGCACCCATGTTGTTTCAGTGTTGATGGACCAAATCCTTCAATCCTATCAGCAGTATGGTGACACCATTCTTGATGACCGAGTCATCTATAGGATTGAGTAGGAGTCCCACCTAGTGAAGACAGAAACCATGTTATCCTTGTCTTCTTTAGGCATTGTAACAGCAAATATTACTAAATCTGACATCATCTAAATTTAATCTCATTGTCTAGGACACACTCCCTGTAAAAAAGCCAAATCTGTCAGAGGTGAGCAAAATTTAACCCTCTATGAATGCTCATAGGCCAGCACAACAAAAAACAAACAAGCAAACAAAAACTCCAGTCATTTTTAGGACTTACAGGCTATTATCCCGTGCCAGGATTTGTCACCGTAGCAGCTCCCCCGACCAGCCTCACCCAGAATAGAGCCCCAGGTACATTTACTGGTCAGAAACCTGTGAAATACCATTCCAGGCTTAAAAAGACAGACAGCTGATATTATGCAGCCCTGACATGATAAAGAGATTATCTTTCAGCCCAATGCTTTTGAAGCTGGCCTTGGGCAGAACTGTCCAAAGGAACAGGCTAGAGGAAGACTGGCGTTCAATCTAATCAGAAAGCTGTTCCCTCAAGAGAAAGCCTTAACTGAGAGGAGTGTCTAGCTGTCAAACAGAGCACTGGGCACTCTGCTATTACCACATAGGGAACCAATCCATGATAGTCATGGAATATGCCCCTTCCTTCCCTCCACTCAAAATGGCCAAATGTAATGAAAGCTGCCAATACCCGCTTATGCTCCTTCTAGGACTGGGCTCTGCAATACAGATTTTTGTCCCAACAAGCGCTCAGCAGATCCAAGGTCCTCCTTTGAGGGTGTAGGTGAGCAAGGGGGTTCATGTAAACCACCCAAAGCAGACAGAAAGGGGACCATTGCCTGCAAAGAGAACCAAGCAGTGGGCCTGCCCTACCCCAGAAAAGCTGCTCAGTCTCTTGACTAGAAAAGGAGAATCTCCACTAGGGGTCACTAGGGCCGGGTTAGAAACAAGGCAGAGTGATACTGGTACCTCAGAGAGGAAATGCTCTCTCTCTTTCTTTGCCCCCACCCCAAAAAGGCAACAGGCCCAGGAGAGACCCAGACCAAGCCCCAACCAAAGAACACAGACTGGGAACTAGCTACTTTATTTACATAAGAGCTGGTGATGGAAGATTATTTATATCTCTCTTACTCCCTTTCCTGCCCCCCACCCCCCCAGGCTGAAGAAAACCCACCTTCATTTGGCAGTTGCCTCTCCCTTGGGACCAGACTGGAGAAAGTCTCTGTTGGTCAGAGCAGAGATGCTTGGTGCAGACGGGCATGTGTGCCCGAAAGCAGCAGTATTTATGGTTTTCCCCTTGTTTTCCCTTTGTGCTGGTGCACAACACTACCATCAATTATACAGTGCTGTGGAGTCTCACCTCTCACGAAACTTGTAACACTCACCAGGATAGACCCCCTGCGTGTGGCACAGGGGGAGGCTTTCTCAAGATCTTCTATATAATATCAGTAATTCTTTCACTTGTCAACGTGGTTGTTTACAGTTCCAAGTGATCTCAAGTTTCAAAAGTACACTACTGACAAGCTAAAAAGACGGCAACAACTCTGCCTGGTAGGAATAGGCTGGCCTGGGGATTACAGCCCCTCTTTGAACAGGACTAGGAACAATTTACTACTTCTCCAGAAAAATGTACATCATTTACAAGAAGTCTAGATTCACATCACAAGTTCATGCAGCTTTGAGAAATCCACCCACTGTTGGAGAGCTAATTAATCTATTTATCCAAACTTCTGGGATTCAATCTGATGATGGGGGGTTGTGTAGCAAAAAAGGAATCACATCATTAAAACATTGTACAATTTATTTCTTTTTAAAAAAATTGCTCACACGGTTATATACTATTCTGCTTCATTGTCCTTCCATAAGCGTTATATTTAATTACAAGTTATGTCCCAGAACACATTCCTACCTGTTCCATGGAACAACACAGACAATGACAGCTTCTGATCATGTTATTTCAAGTCCTCCAGTTGCTGCCAAGACAATATTGGAGATAAGGTAAAGAACTATGCTAATACAGCTTAAAGAAGCACTCCTGTGCATTTTTAATGCCATCAGTGAATTGTCGCCAGAACTCAAAATGGATACCGTCAAAGCTCTCTATTTAATGCTGTTCAAGATTATCAACATCGCAACTTTGCTATATTGTGTTCTATGTTATATCACTAAGGACAAAAACCATCCAAAAGCATGGTACATTATATATACATGCAACCCCCTCCCCCAGAAATGTCAATGGGAAGGGGGAAGTGCAGATCATAAATGGCTACATTGTAAGGGGCAGTGCATCTGGAGCAGACAAGAGATTGATTGCGATGCAGAGTGTGACAATTCCTCCCCTGCTTCCCTCCTGCTCTTGAGTGGATGGAGGTAGTAAGTTATTTCACCCCTTTTAATAGAGTAATTTAAACCTGCCCCCTTCTCCCCACCATATGCCCACCAACAAGTGGAGTCACAGCTCCTCCCACTCTCTCTCTCCTATTTGGTGACCAGCCTTTGCTCTCCTCCCAGTGGCTAGATTCACAGTCTGAGCAGGGCTAACCAGGGAGGTGAGAGGTGTGTGGGGGGCACGGGGTGGAGGCAGGTTAGTCAGCTATTCAGGGAATACAGGCAGAGATATTCTAGTTTTCAGGGTTCTTTCAGCAAATCTGCTGGGCATCATTCTGCTTTCACTTACCCTGATGTACGTAAGGAGTAACTCCACTGAACTCAATGGAGCCACATTACTGGGTGTGTCGGGGCACCACAGGCACAGGAATGAAGGACAGATGACTTTCAAGGACTGCTTGCTGATTTATTTAGGGTCATGCCTACACATTTGTAGTGGGAGGAAGGTAGCAAGCCAGATCAGGTTTCTCACATTGTGTTATGATGAAGGATCGAGGCACTACAGATGCCATTGACAAATCCGATGACACAGAGGAGACTGGTCTGCTTTGCCACTAAAGAAACTCTAAACTGTGAGCAAGCCCTTCAAGAGTGCCATGAGCTAGAGCAGCGTTTTTCAAAGTTTGGGTCATGGCATGTAAGGCACTGGGTGGCCTTGCTCAGCACCCAGGGAAATCATGAGATTATTTTAAAAAGCATGAGATTTTAAAAATAATAAATTCTGGATTCTTTTTATTGGCCTTCTGGTGTCTGAGGCTTTAGAAGTCACATTTTCAAGCTTTTCTCCACAATCATAAGGGCTAGAAACTTACTTTTTCTTTTAAATGAGAGCTGAGGTTCTCACATAACCCCATGGTTCCAGGAGACTGGGCATTAAGGAAAAAAAAGCAAATATCATGAGATGTGCAATGAACTCGCACGAGTTATCGACAGTGAAAGAAGCACAGCACGTTAGAGAGCCCACTGGCTACAAGGCAGAACAATCTTATTAGTAGGCTTGGAAGGTCAGGTAGTCTCTCCCCTGTTAAAAGTAATATTGAACTTTTGGACTTTTCAATATTCATATTTGTTGAAAGTTGAGATTTTAATAAGTTGTAAATGGTCTGTTTAGTGGAGGGCTTTCTAAAGCTGAAAAATGTTCTGGAAAACACATACAGAGTTAATAATGCAGGTCTCTCTACACCCAGAAGTACTACCAACTTGCCTCTATCACACCTGGCTTTTTACTGATAAGGCATTTATCCCTGTTATAACCACTCATGAAACTCAATCTCTAACTTTCATTACAGCTTTTGCTGTGTATCATGAGGCTTGGACCTGTGGAAAGGTTCCTGATTTCTGCAACAGCAGTCTGCATATTCTTCAGCGAGCTGCACTTTTTAAATCCTAAAGTAGGTCCAAAAGGCATGAGGGGAAAGACGAATTTGCATCAAGCCAATGAATTAACACTGCTTCCATTTGCCACAAATTCCATGCTCTTTGAGGACTTTCAGATTAATTGATGCAGGCTGCTTCGCTGGTGTTAAGTTTGTACGTGTTAATCTGTTGAATATGTTATTGAATCCACTCTCGAACTATAATCCCAATCTTCCAAAACCTGCTGCACATGCGGATGTGCTACGAGGAACAGCAGAACATCATTCTCAGCACTGCCATGATCAGCCATCGACAACTCTGACAGTGGGCCTTCTTCCAGAGAAAACAACCGCTCTGATTCCTTTTGTCCATCTTTCACTACTACGAACTATGAAGAGTTACCTAATGCCGAGTAACATCTCTTTTTATGACATTTAAGGCACTCAGCTTTTCAGGCTGGTGACAGTTTCCAGACATGTACCTCACCTTCCCAACAGTTTTCTTTGTTTCCTGTCCCTGTTGTCTCAGGGTTTCTTCTTGTGTTTCTTTTTAGGCTTTTTGGTTGAACCTTATTACACCGAAATTTGCATCCTTATGTTCTCCCTTTTCTGTGCAGGAGAGTTGCTCAGTTTTTCCAGTGAAATATACATCAAAAATTTCTTCTCTGTATTCTACATGTTCTCCTGAACTGAAGCTAGGCCTCATGGCAGTGGTATGCCATCTGCCTCATCTCCTATAGTTTATGAGGAAATGTACTTGGCGTTTGTCCCTACTTCTGAGTGATGTGAGACCTACAGTATTAACTCTAAGTGCTGTTCAGCACATGATGCAGCATTCCCAGGTCCCCACACGACCTCTCACTTCACTTCAGTTCGCTCCTATATCTCACTGATTAACTGGCGATGCCCTGCTCCTAGTGTACCCATGAGGGCATGGTTGACAACATTCTAGGAGGTTCAAAGAAAATGTAGTTCTCAGAAAGTCTGGAAGGTTCCACGAGCTTCTACAAGGTACCAGAACATTCTAGGAGGTTAGTGAAAAATTGATCCACATATGGAATACCTGAAACATTTTACTTCAAACATTCTATTTGCCTTTTTGTCGCTAATAACAAAAACAGCACCCTGAGCTTGGTGCCTCCCAAGCCCAGCACCCCAGGCAGTCACCTGGGTCGCCTGCCCCTAAATACAGCCCTGAATAGTATGCAGTAATGATGGTTTAATAGGTGAAATGCTTCCCTTTGATGTTAGTGCCCCAGTTTGGCACCAGTGTACTGTGCTGCTAAATATATTGAGCCATTGTAATCCATGGAGATGCATATGTGTAAATAAAAGAAGAATTTGGCATACTGTCTACAGGATAAGCTATAAAATAGATCTTCTTCATCAGTGGCCAAATAGCTAAATATATGTATTAATTGTAGATCTTATTGGCACAGTTCCTAAATATGAATGTTGAAACATTGTCCTGACCTCCTGTAATCATGGTTAAGAGGATTTGCCATTGATACACCAGCTCAGGGCTGGATTTACTTCAAAAATAAAAAAAATAAAAAGCTCCTGCAATGGCATGAAGCATGTTTTTGTGTTTAAGGAATCCAGATTAGTGTTCCACATGGGGTACTCAGAATAATTCCGTATTTTATTTTGTGCCCCTCCAGAAGACTCCCACAGACAGGGTGAAAGTTTGATTCTATAACGAAACAGAGGTTTATTGAATAGGACAAAATGGGAGGAAATCTATTCTACAACCTTAAGTGAGCTTCTATCCATGGAAGACAATGAGATGCACATCATTTTTGTTGAACATTTTAGAAAACAAATTAGGCCAAAAGCTTAAAAATAAAATAAAAGGAACAAAACTTCAAGACATTACTCTTTCAGAAATGAGTAACTACTTTTGTATTTGTATGTATATTAATATGTATGTGTGCATTTGTAAGTGTATATATATAATAATATGCATACCCACGTATATTACATATGAACACAACATAAAATATAAATAGGCTGACAGAAAAATCACAGAATCCTGTCTCCTAAAAATTCTTGGTACAGATACAATAATTAGATAACTTTACTTTTGAATGTAGTATAGTTAAAACAGAGCTTTCCTAATGGTATTTTAGAATGAGGAGGAACACTATTAATACAAAAGTCATTTACAGTATTTCCTAAACTGCCATGAAGGGATACAATTAATTTTTTTTAAAAAATGCAATGAAAATAGGGTGTTTTAAAAATAAATTCCTCTCCAGTGTTTTGAACCTAAACATATTGTGGTTGTGTCAGGAAGATAATAAGATTGCAAACAACAGTGAAGCTGATCAGTCATTTTTGTATTGCTCAGTCGTGATGAGTTAAATTCAAGAATTGAACAAAGACCAAAGATGATGAAAAGTGAATTAGATTTTTAAAATTCTTTCAATAATCTATTCAGAAATTCATTTGAATAGTCTGTGGGGCTATTACTGACACTGGTAAGGATTTTTATTATAAACACATGAGGACGTATGAATGAAGGATAACTTTTGAAATCAATGGGAGTACATGGGTGGAAAATTTTAGGGGGTAAGGGGAGCGAGTGTAGACATACACTCAGTCAGAGCAAAATCATGCCTATAATTTCTATTTTATTTTATTTTCCACCCTGATCTGTTCTCCTTTCAATTTGCTGGAGGTTATTTAAATGCTCTTATTTAACGTTCTCTCTTCTTTAGCAGCCATGTCTCCAGTTTTTCCTCTATGTGTTCAAGTCTGGCTGCCATGCCAATCTTGTCAATGCCCCTTTAAACTAAAGCAAATAGACTGACGACTTTCATCCCAAACAACTCGCTGGAATATAAAACTCATCAAATCAAATAAAAATGCAAAAGAGATTACAGTCAATAAACATCCAGTCCTTCCAATAGTAGGCAAGTAGGATATGTAGGCATTTTGAGATGTAAAGGGAAGAGACAAGGCAATCTGAGGTGGGCAAGAGTGAGAATGAAGGGTTGTTGGTGTGCCTCTGATACATGGAAGGATCCTATCTGAAACGAATAAATACAGTGACAGAGAATGCTGCTTCTTCTCTTCCTCTAACCCCTACAACCCACTGTTATTAAATGCTAAGCAGCAGCTGCAAGACCATTACTGGGCCTTCCTGTGCAGCCAAAAAGGTTTTTAAGAAACTTGCAATAGGTTGTTTTTGGAACCAAAATGTAATTTGTTTATACCACTTCTTGCGGAGTATAATGGATGAAGGAAAAGTGAAGCAGAGAGAGAGCGAGAGAGAGCGCGAGCATGCACACATGAGATGGACTTTCATAGAATAACACAGCATACTAATTCATTCTCATATTGCTATTTAGTACCTGCAAAGTCTACCATTATGCATTATTAAATTCATGTATTATTGAATCACAATCCTTGTTGCCTGGTAAGAAATGTGGATGATTTCTTAGCTTAAATTAAAGCACTGCTTCCTTATTTGAATAAAACTGCATTACTGGCTGCCTAGCATGATAATCAGAAAACTGCATTAGGCAGGTAGTACTGTATGAATTAAAAAATAATGAAACAAGATTTTTCAGTCAGACATTGTTCCCTGGCCTGCTTTTCATGACAGCGTATTTCCTACTTTGAGTTGATAAGACAACGGCAAATGAAGATAACAACATGAGAGCAAAATCATTCACTCTAATAGGCTCCACCTGTGCAGACTTCAGCTCATTTACATGGCTGCAGAAAAATTAGAAATCATGCAGCAATTAGTCTGTTCTAGATTATGCACTGTGTCAACTGATACCACTCTGGAGAGCACTAGTGCTAAAATGGTTTCAGAAGATAAATCTACTAGCCTATACAAACATTTTTAATTACCTGGAAAACAGAATTGCCTGTTTGGAAACCTCCGTTGTGAACCCAGGCTGCCTGAACAGCACTGGAATCAGATGTCACAAAATTCAAATGTTTATATAATTGACTTTTATAATGTTTGATGACTTGTTGAAACTGAAATCGTGTCTCTGATTCTGCTGCTTTGTACTGCTGAGTAGTTAAAGGAATATCTGTTCAGGGAAGTGTAATGCATTAGAAATATAAGGGATTTTCTTTTATTGCTTTAGTATGTTTGCTCCCTTCAGTCTTGGACTGCAAAGCCTAATCAGTCTTCCTTAGAGGTTTTTAAGGTCATGCTTGACAGAGCCCTGGCTGGGATGATTTAGTTGGGGATTGGTCCTGCTTTGAGCAGGGGGTTGGACTAGATGACCTCCTGAGGTCCCTTCCAACCCTGATATTCTATGATTCTATGATCTATTGTCAAATGATTACTGGCGTTCAGCAACACTGAGACAATCCAACAACAGCAGCTATTTAGATGATAAAAATTAACAGCCAAACTGTGTACTGCTACCTCACTGTGTTGAGCAGTTACTTGCCCAAGTAGGCCCAATGAAACCAATGCAACTACTCTTGTGAGTAATTGCTCATCAGTGTGAATAAGTAGTTCACAATCTGCCCCTAAATTCTTTGCCAGGGATAACATATGTTCTGGTAGAAGTGCAGAGCCGTATCCCCAGCTAGTGTAAATCTGAATGGGTCCCTTGAAGTCAATGAGGCTATGTCAATTTACAGCAGCTGATGATTTGGCCCAGGGGATTTTATTGAGAGTCCATTGGATTAGAGCAGTGGATCTCAACCTTTCCAGACGACTGTACCCTTTTCAAGAGTCTGATCTGTATTGCCTACCCCCAAGTTTCACCTCATTTAAAAGCTATTTGCTTACAAAATCAGACATAAAAATACCAAAGTGTCATAGCACACTATTACTGAAAAATTGTTTACTTTCTCATTTTTACCATATAATTATACAATATCAATTGGAATATAAATATTGTACTGACATTTCAGTGAATAGTATTTAGAGCAGTATAAACAAGTCATTGTATGAAATTTTAGTTTGTACTGACTTCACCCGTGCTTTTTATGTAGCCTATTGTAAAACTGGGCAAATATCTAGATGAGTTGATGTAGCCCCTGGAAGACTTTGCGTACCCCAGGAGTATGTATACCCCTGGTTGAGAACCACTGGATTAGAGATATATTTGTAACTTTTTTGGTTATAAAAGTATCTAATTACATTTTAAAATAGAGCTTTTATTATATATTGAGTTTCTATCCCTTAGGGGAAAGTCCTATAGAATTTAAGAGGGATGAAACTAATTGACTTCAGTAGAGTTTGCTCTAAAACCTATAGAATTTCAAATTTCTATAAGTTTTATTGGCCATCTCTTAGAATTCCTGAATAGTGATATAATTCCCCATTAAATTCCACAGAATGGGTAAAACAAGTCTTATAGAATGACTACCAGTTTCTATATTGTCTATAGGACATTTTCATGAAACGTATCATAGTTTTGCAATTTTAACTGGATTAATTCAATAAGAGTCCCTTTTAAAAAAAATTAATGGTCCCAAATTTAGATACAGAATCCACTCCCTGATGTAGAATTTGCAGAATCTGCGTTTTTTTTTTCCTTTTGACATGTTTTGTGTGCAAGTCAATTTCTTACAGAATAAAATGTACTGAACTTTAGTAGAAATAATTGTCAACACCACACTAATGCATATGATAGGCCTGAGTCTGACTTCAAACCAGTTTCACACCAGTATAAACCTACCACTGTACTTAACTGGAGTTACTCCTGATTTACACTGGTGTATGTATTAGACATAGGAAGCATTCCCAAGAGATGGAGGTATAATTACAGGGGTGTAGCCTGGCATCCCTACTCCCCACTGATGCCTACCTGCTGAAATAGCCCCTTGAGGCTAGGCATGGCTGCTCTCACTCACTCCAGGGTGATCTCCTACAAGTTCTAAGATCAGTGTAGTGTGAAGGTAAAGGATGTCAGCCCTATGTGTAGTTCTAGCTGTAGCTTTACATTAAATGTCATCTTTACATTAACCATTAGGATGTAGAAAAGGCTAAGCACATTACAAAATGACAGATGACCTAGCATGACTCATTGGCTGTGATTAGCAATTCAATAATTTGACATAGTTTCCATGCACATCCAATGAGACCATTTGTAATATTAAATATTTCAACATTTTGATGTACCAACTCAACATTCCAACATAACAACAATGGAAACGGGGCTAGAACCAAGACAAATAAGCACTGTAAAGTGTGTAGACTTCGTATTTGAAAAATATTTCAAGTGTGTAGCTTCTTCCAGGAAGCATTTCATAATTAACATCAGAAAGAAGTCAGCAGCCTGAGGCCTACATTTTCAAAAGTGACAAGTGATTTGGAGTGCCTCTGTTTTTAGAAGCCTGACATGGAACATCTTAAAGGGGCCTGATCTTCAGAAGGTGGCTGCACGGCACTTCTAAAATCAGACACCCTTCAGAGGCTTCAAATTGGGCACCCAGCAATGGGAAGTATCCAATAACATGAGTCATGTCTGAACATTTAGACCTAAAACCCTGGGCCAACTCAATAAGTAAATAATTGTCTTGTAAGAACCTTTTATATAAATAAATTAAATGTGTTTTAAAATTTCTCATGTTTGGTTAATGTATTGGCTTCAAGTTGCAATGAAGCATTTTATGGTGGATCAAAAGTTTAAAAGGACAAGCCCCAAATGCATTATATTGTATTACAAGCATTTTGACATAATTTTGAGAAATATTTTTTCTTCACATTTGGGAACTTATTTTCATGATAGCTTCTTTTTAATGATTTTTGAAATGTGATTCTTTTGAAAATGATAAAGAATTAATTTTGAGTGTGTGTGTGTGTGTATACACACACACACACACACACACTATATTATATTATATACATACACACACACATACATTACACACATACAAATACACTAAAGGAATCTTAAGGTGGCAAAGTCAACCACTCAAAAATTAGGAAATGCCAGAATTGAGGTTTCTTGTGTCAAAGATACATAATTTAATTCCACATTCACATCAAATAGTTAGAGTTACAAGCACTCTGATCTGTCCCTGCAATTCATTTTATGGGTTCCAAAATATAAATGCAAACTATGCAGGAACGTATTGTACCTGCAAAAAGGAAGGCCTTGCCTCAGCGCTTTCGAAAATCTGCTCATCATATCAACCCATGAGAACCAATCTCTGGGCCAAAGTCTCAGCTGGTGTAAATCCGCATGGCTTCATTGACTTCTTTGGCTCTGCACCAATTTACAACCACAGTGAATTTGACCTAGAGCAGTGTCTCCAAACTTTTTTTGTCATGCCCTCCCTTACCTGTAATGTAATCTGTCCGCACTCCCAACCCCCGCCAGGAGCCGGGGCCTGGGAGCTGAGGCTGGAGCCGGAGCTGTGCCTGGGGCCAGAGCCAGGAGCAGGGCCAAGGCCAGGACCAGAATCAGGGCCAGGAGCTGGGCCACAGTTGGGAGCCAAGGCAGCGGCTGGGCCATGGTCAGGTCCAGGACTCAAAGCTGGGGTCTGGGGCCAGAGTGGAGCTGTGGGCAGAGCAGGGTTGGGTAATGCTCCTGTAGGGTTGCCAATTTTGGTGGAATGGATTCCTGGAGGTTTCCTCACATGACATAATATTTAATTAAAGATTAATCTTTAATTCCTGGAGACTCCAGGACAATCCTGGAGTGTTGGCAACCCTATGCTCCCTGCTCTCCACCCATGGGAGCTGGCCCGGGCCATGGCCAGGGCCAGGAGTGGAGCCACAGCTGGGCCCAGGAGCCACAGCCAGGAGTGGGGCTGGGGTCAAAAGCCAGGAACCATGGCCAGGAGTGGGGCTGGGAGCTGGGCTGCAGTCAGGGGCTGAGGGCAGGGCCAAGCCACAGTCAGGGCTGGGAGCTGAATCCGGGGCCTCAAGTGGGGCTGGAGCCAAAGCGGAGCTGTGGACAGAGCGGGGCTCGGTGGCGCTCCCTCTCCACCCCCTCTGGGGACTGGCCCAGGCCCCACCACACCCCCTCAAACGTTCCTCCATGCCCCCGTTAGGGGGGCACACCGTACAGTTCGGAGACCAATGCCCTAGAGATTGATAGAGCGAACACTGGACTATGACTCAGGAGACCTGGGTTCTGTTCTCAGCTCTGATGCTGATCTGCTGGGTGACCTTAAACAAGTCACTTCACTTCTCCAGGTCTCAGTTTCCCCACGTGTAAAATGCTTACCTTCTTTGTAATGCACTTTGAGATCTATGAAGCAAAAGCACTATGTACGAGTGAAGTATTATTGTCCTCATAGCACTGAGGTGTGTAAAGGGTTAACATGTCATGGCTGTCTTTCTTGAAGAATTCATGGATACTGTACAGTTTATAGAGTGCCTCCTGTAGGTAGTGCTGTCCTCCTCTCCTGTGGGTTCATAAATCATGTGGTAATGTAGATATGCTGTAAGTAAAACCTAGATGACTTACTTTTATAAACATTAGATAATGTAGAATTCTCTATCAATGCACAGCATATTGTACTACTGTCCGTCAATATAAGGGGGTATTCTTTCATGAGATATGATGTCCTTTAACATGATTCTTGGGCCTCCCATTGACTTCAATGAGTTTTGGATCAGACTCTTTGTTATCATACAAAAATAGGGAGAATTCTAATTAGGGTTTATTTTTTGATATTTTGTTTTACTTGTTATTCAGCAAAACAACACACATTTGTTCCGGGCATTGGAGTATTTCCTCCTTCCATAGTGCCTGGGTTACATTTTATGGCATCAAGCATCAAAAACCTTAAAACAGACAACAGAAGGGATGACTATTTTTCTAAAAAACCATAAAGCAATGCATGAAAAAGCATTTCCATCCCTCCAGATGTTGTACTGACTCTCCCCACAAGCTGACGGCATGAGATTGCTTTACACTATGTTGAAAAATGAATGTAAAAGAGGAAAAGAAATTACAGCCCAACAATACATCACAAGATCTCAAATAAAGAACTAGGCTGTGACTTTAAGCAGAGTCCTGAAGAAGAACTGGACCAATCCTACAGCAATCCTCGAAGATACACACCCTGGAATTGTCTCCCTGCTTCTTCCTTGCTCCAGGGAGATAAGGAGGGACCCTCTGCAACAACTCAGCTGTTCTGGCCAGTGGAATCAAGACTCTACCCATTCCCACCTCTTCTCCCTGCTCACCTGCTCTGGGGAAGAGTACATGTGACTGCAGCACCTGTTTACTACTTGACCCCCCCGGTCTCAAAGTCCAGATAAGAGTGTATAAGGGGAGAGTTTACTCACTTTACACCCTTTTGTGGGCACAGCCCAAGTCACAACCTAGGCAAAAGTAAACAGGCCTGGTAGGTCAGGTGAACTTTGTATGGAAAATCTCTGGGTGGGTAGTGAATGAAAGAGTGGGATAAAAAGGAGCTCCCTGTTCTGAGCATCTTGCAGACTAAGAGCCATTTGTGCAAACCTTTGCTATTGCTTTTATTTTTAAAAACAGCTAGTTTAACCCTTTTTTGTGATCAACATCTCTAGCGTATGGACATTATTCACCCCAGCAATGGTGCATTGCAGTTCACAAAAGGAAGTGAAGAAACAAATCTTATCAAACTGAAAGTGCCGAAGAAAGTCAGGGAGCAGAATGCAATGGCTCTCAATGGAACATGGCCAGAATGCAAGATACACTTTCAGTAGGTGCTATATGGACATTCCCAAGTAGAGAGGTGCCTAAATTAGTACAAGATGGCTTGACAGGCCTTTAGTAGTAAGGGCTAGCAAGAAGCGTCTAGTAACTGCTTAAAAATCATTCTCATGATGCCACAGTCAGTGGTGCTGACTGGGATTCAATATAAAATGGAATTTATGGAGAAATTTATGAGTTTAATGGAGAAATCTGTTAAGACCCCTGAAAGCCCTTATATAGCTAAGAGGTACTTTAACACTATACTTGCCTCAAGGGGTTCAAGTTTCATAGCATAACCAGACAGCAAGGGGAAAGTATAACAATGTATGCAGTGGAGCTGGTAACACTGACCACAGGCTGCTCATTTGGAAATGTCTTAGAAGATACGCTATGAGGCATGTTCATCTGTCGTTATTAATGACTGAAGTCAAAAGCTGAACAGGGTGAGCCTAATCTAAGACGTGTGGAGCTGGCAACATGAACAGAAACCACAAAATAATCTATGGGGCAAACAGACTCTTAAAACCATCAAGGATCAACGGAGAACAGGGATTCTGTGCGATTGCTTTAGTTGCAGCAGCTGCAGAAGGGATATGTGGGCAAATTTAGCATTGTAGAATGCAACATGTGCCACAAGATGGGACATGCAGTTCAAAAATTAAAAATTAATATTAAGAATACTGACTCATATCTAGTGAATACAGCTGACTCGGGGCTATACTGAAACTCATGTCGGCATAGCGACATTTCTCAGGGGTGTGAAAAATCCACAGCCCTGAGAGACGCAGCTACGCCGACCTAGCCCGCTGTGTAGACAGTGCTAGCTTGATGGAAGAATTCTTCTGTTCACCTAGCTAACGCCTGTTGCGGAGGCAGATTATCTACAGCAATGGGAGAATCCCTCCCATCGCTGTACTGAGTGTCTACACGGAAACACTGCAGCTGTACCACTGTAATGTTTTAAATGTAGACGTACTCTCAGTAACCAATTCATTGAGCAGATTTAGTCCTTTGCCCTGTCTGTGAGTTACTCGCAAACAGACTACTGGTGAAAGCCCGGTCCCATTGAAGTCAGTGAGAGTTTGGCCATTGACGTCAGTGGGGCCAGGATTTCACCCTATGAATCTTATCAATTTGTTCACTGTTCAAAAATGATCAATGAAAATATGGTATGAATGTATTTCATCCTATGGAGGGCTCATAAAGGGTTCCCTGCTGGCGTTCCTGTGATTCTATAATGGAGCTGTGTGACTGGTTGAAAAATCCCAAGGGATGTTTCTACTGCCTGGCTGGATGATGAACTATCCTGGCTTTCTTCTGAAATGAATTTCATTTTGTACCATTTATTAGTATTGTTCTAGCTGTACTGTCTACAGATCCCAATCCAGGACGAAAACAACCCTGAGCAAGCAAACAACACAAAGAGAGTCCCTGCCCCCAAGGAGCTCACAATCTAGGATTTAGATCTCACTGTCTCTAGCATGATTAAATGGCTCGGGGCCCCAAAGTTGTTTTCCACAAGCATTTGAATAATACATCCCTTGCACGAAGGTTTGTGAAAGCTGACGAGAATAGTGTGAGCAAGACTGATGCAAAATCGTATTTAGAACAACAAAATGTTGACAAAAAATTGTTCTTTCCTCTATTCATTCAGTCCTTCTAATGACAACTAGAGGAAATCCTACTGTTTCTACATAGTAAGAGGGGATGGATGCAAACATGGCTTCTGTAGTATGTTTCATAAAGAAGGGAAGAAAATGAGTTAAATAGCTAGCCTACTGCACGGCATGTGGATACAATGTCAATAATTGTATGTGGATTTAATGTAAATAACATGAACCACAAATTCAGCACAGGGCTGGGCTCCAAAAGGAAAGTGGAAGTGGCATAGAAAACCCACACAAAGACAGTAATTTACAAGCAAGAGTTTTGTGCTTCTGGAATATAAGGGCAAGAGTGAAAAAAACTGCCTGTGTTAGTAATCTAGGATCTGGAGCAGAGTAACCAAATCTATTGGGCTGAGATTGCCTGAAGGCATAAAATTAAACTGGGGGAGAGACATTCAGTTTAATCTCCAGCATGACAGATGCTCTTAAGGGGATTCTATGTAAATATGCAACGTATTGTTTTTTGTTAAAAAAAAAAGGAGCTGAACTACCTCAGTCACATCACACAATACCAGTATTTTGCTCTATCTTAGAGGAGATTTGGTTCAGTATAAAAACCACCTCAGGATTCCAATTCACCTCCTTCCCTGGCCCAATGTAAATCAGCTCCATTACAGGGATAGCATAAGTATCCTTCAGAGTAATATGGCTGCTACACTGTTCTTGGGTATGCCAGCACCCAGACAATCCGCTGACCTACTGTTGTCTGAAAGAGCAATACACAAAGCACACTAGGGAATTTTTAGTGTGCAGCAGCAGGGTCCATATGGACATTTAGTGCGTGCCCTGCACTGTAGATTTACCCTCCTCCTTCCCCCTGAGTTTGCTATACACTAACTCATCCTTTGGATATGCTCCAGGAAATAGTATTTGCAATGGCCCCTCTGACTTCTCTATTGCATCTAGAAGAAAGGGGACCCCCTAACAGCTTCTCAGAATGATAGAATGCAAGGAGTGTCCTATTTACCATGATCCCCAGTGCTGGCTATCTCCCAGACCTCTTTGGGATGGACTTCCAAGAGCAACTCTATCCTTTGGCAAAGCTGAAAATCCTAGCTTAATTACAGGATTGCATCAAAGGGCTGACAAATTCCAGGGACTATAATCCAAATTCTTCCCTGGGATCACTGCAGGGAGCCGATGGAGCTAAAAATTTAGCCAGGGCTAAATTTGGCCCAATGTGTCTGGAAATAATTTATTCAAAATCTTTCTTTTTAAACAAAAATAAATAAATAACCAAGGAAAACACTTCAAAGGGTGAGGACATTTTTACTCAGTCACGGAAAAAGAGGAACATAGAAGCATGAGCTAAAGACGAGACATTATTGTGTGCGTGCCTGACCTTAACCTTGTAAGAACTCCCAGACAACTGGTGTATATGGCAAGTGGAATGTCTGACACAGACAAAGCTTTTCTAGTGCAAAACTATGTTGATTTTACTCTACAGCCACAAAAAAAATCTATATATCTATATATGTAATAGAACTGCAATTCAAACAAACATTTATTTCTGCCCCTGTGATCCTCCACTTCTACCATGGTGACTGCATAATGTAAAGGTCCTTGCTTCATCTCCCTATGCTCCAATAAAAGAGAGGAGAATGAGTTAGCACAGAGAGGAAGTGGAGCACCAAGGCAACGACACCAACAACAGCATCATGTAAGATACAAGGGAGATTTAAAATGTTTTAAGTCCGTAATGCCCACATTTAAGTGAGTTTTGTAGATTGGGTTAATACTGTCATCTGTCTCCTATGAAAGCTACCAAACACAAGAAATACTGATCTCATCTAGAAAGATCACGAGTGATAAGATCAGAAATCTAAGCTATGGTAGGCCAAATTCACCCATGTTGCAATTCCACTGAACTCAGTGGGAATGAATTTGACCCATTGTCTTTAAATGAGGAATTGCCTGAATTTGCTAATGTCCAAAAAGTTGCTGAAAAGACAGCAGATTAGTCACATTCAGAATCTGATTTTATAAACATCTTGTCAAATTTGTAATTCAACTTTTCAGGATTTTAAAAATAAATGTAATGCTTGTGAAATGGGCCCACTTGGCAGCAGTGTTCTCATCTCAATTGCATAATTACTGGGGGGGGGGGCGCGGGGATGGAGGAGAGCTGATATCATTGCTTATAGCTAAAGTTGCCTGGTACTTCCCATTACGAAACCCTGCTTTCAGTTGCTTATAGCTTTGCCAAACTTTAAATGTTTGGGCTGAAATTTTCCATGGTGGGTGTCTGCCTCGGGCTACATTTTTGGAGAAAGTTTCACCTAATATGGTTCCACCTCCATGCTTTGGAGGAGGGACTTGAAATGTGGTAGGGAAGTTGCCCTAGTGTTAGGGATGTGTCTTTTGTTGACCCTGTGAAAATTCATCCAAATCTTTCCAGGTTATAAGCCTCTGAAAAATCTCAGTTCACACATGCTCAATAGAGACTTGTTAGAGTTTGGCAACTAAATTCTCCAGATTCTGTCTGCACCCCCTCAAAACTCCTATGTAATGACCAAATGGAGCCTGTGCCACCTCCACAGAAGGACTGAGCATGCTCCATCCCTGGGATGCAGGGGCTGAGTAGGATTTTCCTTGCAGTTTCTCCGTGTGGCTGCTGGAAGCCACTGCTGTGCTGGGCACCAGAGTTGGAAGTAGGGAAACGGTTTCTCCTGTGCTCTCAGTTCTCCCCTTTCTGGTACCCAGGCAGCAAGGAGGAGGAGGCCAATGCAGCCTTAGTGGAATGCAAAGGAGTGAGGAACAGACCGAGAAAGGGGGAAGAGAGGGGGGATAGGGGAAAGGGGAGGAGTTTGAAAGGAAGGGAACTTAGAAGCAGGAAGGGGGGACAAGAGAAGAGTGGTGCAGAAGATAGGGAAGATAGCAACAAGGGGTGGGGGAGAGGGGCAAGAGCTAGGGACAGGGAAGGACATGAGGGGGGGATATGGGCAGGAACTGAGGACAGGGGCAGTGGTAGGAGCTAGGAGCAGGTCGGGGGAGAGACAGGGGTGGGAGTCAGGCAGGAGCTGGAAGGAATAGTAGTAGGGTGGGTCTGGGCAGGAGCTGGAAATGGGGCATAGGACCAGAAGATGATGAGAGACACTGGGGGAGAGACAGGGGCAGCCAGAAGTGTCTCTAACCAATAGAGATGTGAGCGTATAATTAACCTTAACTCAAATCAGGACCTCCTGTACTATTGCTGCAAACAAAGGCATCATTCAATGATAACAGTTTTTATGATATAGAGCTGTCCGCTCACACACAAATCACCAACTAGCTTTGCATAGGCCACCAGAGCACTTTCTGATGGTAACTACTTTTGTTCACTCATTATTGACTTGGGCCAGACGGGAACCAGCAACCAAAAGGCTCCATATCCCAAGAATAGCTGCCAGTCCCAGGAGACATCCATCCATCTACCTTCGGTACTACATCCCAGCATGTCCACTACTATAGGACATACCAAAAAATGTTGAGGCTAGACTGTGCCTGACCCTTGGATGAACGGCGAGGACCAGGGGAGGGAGAATGCAGGAGTCATTCCATCCCCTTTCATTTTGGGGAGCACACACAGGCTGCTTCTTCCCTGCATCCCCTGAGGTACAAGACACCCCAATGTAGGTGAATAGCAACAGATAGGTGGGAACCCACTACATCATTATAGTGGAGAATGTACACTCCCACTCTGCCCTCCAGAGAGGGGTGGCTCTGCTCTGCTCCCAGCACCGGTCAATGTACAAAGTGCGCAGTCTGACCCTTTGTGTCAGGATCTTTGTGTCACTCTGTTGTCCATTATATGCTACAGGGTTGGCTTTAAAGGAACACAAGCCAAGGGATTAACTGTAAAATCTACAGTCTACTTCAGATTCCTCTAGAAATTTTTCCTCTAGAAACACTGCATATGCTTTGCATACGAATAAGTACAGTATAATGTACAGAGGAGAGGGGTCATAGCCTAGCAGTTAAAATACAAGCCTTGGAGTCAAGAGATCTGAATTCTCTTCCTGGCAAATAACAAATGCTAATATTTCCAAATGTGCGCTCTAATATTCAGAGGTCTTGCACTCCAACTTGAAGCACTCATATTGGAAAAATGTGGCTTTAGCAATTCTGTGTCTCAATTTCTCCTTCTGTAAACTGGAGGCAGTAATAACTATGGGCTAGATCCACAAATGGACTTTTAGGTGCCTTGCCAGCCAGTGGAACTGAGAGCCTGAATTAGGTGCGTAGCCTCCCTATACAATGCACGGAGAGAGAGAGGTGACTAAGAATGAGATCCATAAAACCCAGGACATTGAGCAGGGAGATATCTAAGCCTGCCAATAGGAAATGGTGAGGACAGGGGTGGGTCCTAAGCCAAACCCCTCAAAGGGACCTAAGTATCTATGTCCAGGCTAGAGGGAGCCTATCTCTACTTGGGAGTCTCAACCATGAACCTTCTCCTGGATTTAGGCATCTAAGTTGTTGGTTTTCCCCCCAAGAAACACTGGACAGGGAGGAGGAGGTGATGGTTGCAGCTCCCTCCCTTATAACTTTCAGCCCAGTGCTTAGGGCACTCAACACGGATGTGGGAGACGCAGGTTTAATTCCCCTCTCTGACTGATGTGGGGAAAGGGATCTGTACTTGGGCTTCCCCCCTTCCAGGAGAGTGGCTTACCAACCAGGCTCTGAGGCCATTCTCACACTCCCAGTTCATAAACCATTATGTTTTGTACCTGGGGCTCTAACATACCTGATTTACAAAGGAACAAGACCTTTAAAAATAACCCACAATAACGTTACTTTTATCCTAAAAAAAAATCATTAATATTTTTCTTTCCTTAAAACATTAGTATTTTTACTTGGATTAAATAACAACAGATGTAAACCATCTTGCTTGAATCTCTGTCTTTTTTAGAAAATAAAAGATAATCCTTACAGCTCTGTATATTTATAAGCATGCACAGACCCCTTTGATATACTGAATCTCCGCTTAAATGGTATTTATTTTTAAAACCATGCACTATTAAACAGAGCAGGTTTACCTCTTTGTACCAGAGGGCCCAATCCTGAAAGCTGCTTGACTCATTCACTCCCTCTGACATGAATGGAAGTTGAGGGTACTCAGCACCTCACAGGGGATGCACAGAATCGCTCAGTATTGGGCCCAGAATGCAGCATTTGGTTAGTTTTTCCAGCATCCTCCATGGATCTGGCTGCTTTTTGAGCAGTGGTTTAAACTAATTATTTTGTACTTTGATGATCACAGTGGGGAAAAAAAAGTTGAGGAGAAGGTAGCTATTTGTTAAACAAGATTTTGAAAAGCTGCTACTTATCAAAGCAGGCAGAGCCCTGATACAGCACATCTTCATCACAATTCGCTGCATGGCATTTCCAAAACACTCTTTGTACCGAATGCTGGGGATACTTCTTCATTAAAATTAGCTGATTACTCTACATTCACAAGAGCCCAGCCCAACAGCAAATGTAATTGCATTCACACTCATAACATGGCCAATAATGACTGAAGGGGGAAAGCTACTTTATTAAGGGTCCTTTTTCGGATGGCTTTGCGGCTGACAACAAAAGACAAGCCCGGTTCCTGGTGAGTAAGGTCAATATTTAAACGGCACTTTAAATTAAGGTTCCCTTTTATAAATGCTTTATTCATATTTGTTAAATGGTCATTAGATGCAGCTACATTCCTTAGTATCTTATTAGAAAGCATTTTTTTTTGTAAAAAAAAAATACATAGTAAATTCCTAACAGATGATGCTCTTACAAGCTGTTACAAAGCATGTAATATGGAGATATCGTTAAAACAACGTGTGTGCCTGTTAAATGCAGATATATTTAATTTTATTATGAAGGACGCTATAAAGTGCACCATAATTTATTAAATAACATTAAAGTATTTATAGATGGACCCCTGTCTACCATGAAGCTTGTTACTAGTGGAACAAACAAGCAATGCCAAATCTATTATTTGGACTTTTTAAACTTTCCTGAAGCAGTTTTTTTCTTGCTATGAAAAAGCAGATGTTCTAGCTATAGCAACTGTAAACGTGCAATATATGCTCGAAGGCTGAAATCTAATATTTAAAATGAGCTGTTCCAGTGAGAAATGTCTCCATGGTGACCCATGGGAGTGAAGTGGGAACTAAACTTGGCAATAAGTGCAAGCTGATGCAGCTTCCTGTTAGTGGAAAGAACTGATCAAGGATTCAGTGCATCTAAATTCCAAATCGGACTGAAGTGGAGTATTGCTTGCATGTGCTCAACAAAATGAAGTAAATAGGGTTTTCTGTGAACTGCACCCCGCCGAGAGAATAGATAACGTCTGGTTTGTTGTGAGCCAATAATTTATGCAACAAAGTCAGGATTTACCATTTTTTTAACCATGACAGTTATACTGACTTTAGGTCTCAATGGCTATTAATAAATGTTATTTTTTCTAATAATTTGTTCATGCGGTGCCTGCTGTATCATAAATATTGAGTCTTCATTTCTAATCACTTTCTTAAATATTTGTATTCAAAAATACCATTCAAACCAAAAGAAGGTTTTGATCTTTAAGCTAGGGAATTCAGAAGAGATCTGTAACTCCATCCTCAACCCAGTGTTTGGTGATCTGCTAATTAAAGACAATATCAGCTACAATACCTAAGCGTAGCAGGGTGAATTAAAACCAGAAGGAAAGATGTGGATTTAATTGACAGCAGTGCAAAACTGGAGGTCATGAGGTCAGAATCTCATCTTATCCCATAGTTTTTAGTATTAACTGTGTGAAAAAATATTAAGGGCCAAATTCTGCTGTCAGTGTAAATCCAGAGTATCTCCACCCAAGAATATTAATTCACCTCCCATTTATACCAGATAATCAGAGAGCAGAACTTTGTTTCAGGGAGGGGACATCAGAAAACTCTTAGCAGTGGAAGTTTAAAATGATGTAGGATTTGGTTGGGATTGGGATCTAAACATAAGTAATATTTTCTGTAATCTTAACTTCATAATTGCACCTTCCTCATGTGAATTATTTATAAAAATAAAAGTGAGATAATATTAAAGGCCTAATCCTGCAAAGGCATTGAGGGCATTGGGCAATTCAGAGGATGTACTCAATACCTTGCAGAAGATAGACTGCACTTTGCAGGCTGGGCCCTACATTTGTGGCAGGGACAGGGGGAGATAAATCTAGATCTAAAATGAGAGACAGTTGAAGGAGATGATCCCTAAAGTTGAATGAGCCTGTGAGAATCCAACAGGGAGTAGAAGTAAGCTTTAAAACCACATTCTCCACATTCGGTACTCTCACAAATCCAGGCAAGTTTAACTAAAGCCAACACATTTTTAAAGTCATTATTTTCCTCCGGTTCTTAAAGACCCTGACAAACCTCTTGCAGATGGGAAGCACTAAGCGGTACTATATTTGGCTCTATAACGTACATGAAATCTTTTCTGGGTCTATGAGACACCATATTCTGATCTCAGTTACATAGGTGTAAACCTGCAGTAGCTCCACTGAATTCAAGTACCAGTTAAATCTATAGGTCAGACCGCTGCAGCTCAGGTTTCAAACTCCGATGATGAACGTTCCATGATGTCAGCCTTCAAAATCTCCCTAGGTTGCCAAAACCCAGGAGGAAAAAGAGGCAAGCCAGGACTTGGTATTTCTAAGGTAAATAAATGAGGAGAAAGGAAGCAATGAAAGGTACACATGATTTTATTAATTTATTGCTGCTTTGTATTTCATAGACTCATAGAAATGTAGGGCTATAAGGGACCTTGAGAGGTCATCAAGTCCATCCCCTTGTGCTGAAGCAGTACCAAGTATACCTAGACATCCCTGATAGGGGCTTGTCTAACCTGTTCTTAAATACGTCCAATGATAGGGATTCCACACCACAATGTCTCCTGGATATGTATTCCAGTATTTAACAACCCTTGCAGTTAGAAAGTTTTTCCTAACATCTAACCTAAATCTCCCTTGCTGCAGATTAAGCCAATCACTTTTTGTCCTGGCTTCAGTGGATCTACAGAACAACTGATCACATCCTCTTAGTAAGGGCTCTAAAACATATTTGCAGGCTCTTATTACATCCCCCCTCAGTCTTCTTTTCTCAAGACTAAACATGCCCAGTTTTTTAAACCATTCCTCATAGATGAGGTTTTCTAAATCTTTTATCAGCCTTGAACCTGTCCTCTAGACCCTTTCATATTTGTCCACCTCTTAAAGAGTGGTCCCCAGAACTGGACACAGTACTCCAACTGATGACTCGCCAGTGAAGAACACAGTGAGACAATTACCTCCCATGGCTTACGTACGACTCTCCTTATTAATACACCCAAGAATGATATTTGCCTTTTCTGCAACTGCATCACATTGTTGGCTCATATTCAGTTTGTAAATCACTATAACCCCCCAGATCCTTTCCAGCAGTTCTACTGCCTTGCCAATTGTCCTCCATTTGGTATTTCTTCATTTGATTTTTCCTGAACTGCCGCCCCAAGCAAACAAAAAGCCACAATCGGCGGCAGCAGTTCAGCGGTAGGTCCTTCACTCCTAGAGGGAGTGAGGGACCTGCCGCCCCCGAATTGCCACAGGTGCCGTCCCTCTCCCTTGGCCGCCCCAAGCACCTGCTTGTTAAGCTGGTGCCTGGAGCCGGCCCTGCACCAGGGTCCCTTTTCGACCGGGTGTTCTGGTCAAAAACTGGACACCTGGTCACCCTACCTATATACTAGGCCAGTGACCCTGTCAAAGAAGGAAGTTAGGTTGGTTTGGCATGATTTGTTCTTGAGAAATCAATGTTGGCTATTACTCTCTAAATGCCTGCAAATTGATTGTTTAATAATTGTTCCAATATCTTTCCAGGTATCAAAGTTAGACTGACTGGACTATAATTCCCCAAGTCCTCTTTGCTCCCTTTTGTAAAGATAGGTACACCTCTACCCCGATATAACGTGACCCGATATAACACGAATTCGGATATAATGCGGTAAAGCAGTGCTCTGGGGGAGCGGGGCTGCGCACTCCGGCGGATCAAAGCAAGTTTGATATAACGTGGTTTCACCTATAACGCGGTAAGATTTTTTGGCTCCCGAGGACAGCGTTATATCGGGGTAGAGGTGTACTATGTTTGCCCTTCTCCTGTCCTCTGGGACCTCACCCATCCTCCATGAGTTCTTAAAGATAATTGCTAAAAATTCTGAGGTTGCTTCAGCTAGTTCCTTAAATACCCTAGGATAAATTTCATCAAGCCCTGCAGACTTTAATATATCTAACTTATCTAAATATTCTTTAACCTGTTCTTTCCCTATTCTGGCTTGCGTTCCTTTCCCCTTGTTGCTAAAATTAATTGTGTTAAGATCTGGTTACAATTAACCTGGTTAGTGAAGACTGTGGCAAAATAGGCGTTAACACCTCAGCCTTCTTGTCATCCATTATTAGCTCTCCTTTCCCCATTAAGTAGTGGACCTACACTTTCCTTCATCTTTCCCGTGCTTCTATTTATAGAACCTCTTCTTATTGTCTTTTATGTTCCTTGCTAGGTGTAACTCATTTTGTACCTTAACTTTTCTGATTTTCTCCTTACACTGTTATGTTATTCTTTTGTACTCCTCCTTAGCAATTTGTCCATGTTTTCACTTTTTGTGGGATTCCTTTTTGATTTTCAGGTCATTACAGAGCTCCTGATGGAGCTGTTTCCCTATCTTTCCTTGACATTTGGATAGTTTGCTGTTGTGCCTTTAATATTGTCTCTTTGAGAAACTGCCAGCTCTCCTGAACTCCTTTTTTCCTTTAGATTTTCTTACCAGAGGTCCTTGCCTGCCAGTTCTGAGTTTATTAAAGTCTACTTTTTTGAAGTCCCTTGTCCTTATTCTGTTGCTCTCACTCCTTCCTTTCCTTAAAATCTTGAAATCTATCATTCATGAGTCAGGCTACGTTTTAGTCACGGGTATTTTTAGTAAAAGTCATGGACAGGTCACGGGCAGTAAACAAAAATTCACAGCCCGTGACCTGTCCATGACTTTTACTAAAAATGCCCATAAATAAAACTTGGAGGGAAGGGGCTGCCCGGGGCCCCATGTGTGCTGGGGGAGAGCGGCCCGGGTGCTGGAGGGCAGGTGGCGGCGTGCGGCATGGGACCCTTGCTAGTGCTGGAGGGAGGGCCAGAAGTGGCGCATGGCCCAGGACCCCTGATGGTGCTGGAGGACTGTGGGCAGTGGTGCCTGGCCCAGGACCCTCTGCTGGTGCTTGGGGGGAGCGGGAAGTGGCATGTGGCATGGGACTCCTACTGGTGCTAGGGGTTGGGTTGGTGGGGCCAGCAGGCTCCCTACCTGGCTCTGCACCTCCCCTCCAGCAGCAGCATTTGAATGTGGGAAGGGGGTGGGGGTTGGAGCACGGGACAGGATGAGGTGGGCTCTGGGCAGCGCTTACCTGGGGGCACTCCCCGGAAGCAGCGACATCCCCTTCGCTCAGCTTCTAGACAGAGGCATGGCCAGGCAGCTCTGCATGCTGCCTCTGCCTGAAGGCACTGCCCCCGCAGTTCCCATTGGCCGTGGTTCCCAGCCAATGGGAGCTGTGAAGCCAGGCTTATTCATGACCACTTCACCCAAATTGCCTTCAATCTTCAGATTCACACCCAATTCCTCTCTGTTAGTCAGAATCAAGTCTAAAATGTCTGTCCCCCTGGTTACTTTCTCCACCTTCTGAAACAAGAAGTTGTCCCCAATACCTTCCTAGAACTTATTGGATATTTTGTGTTTTGACATATTACTTTCCTAATAGACGTCTGGGTTGTTAAAGTCCCCCCTTACTATCATGTCTTGTGTTTTGGATATTTCTGTTATTTGTACTATAAATGCCTCATCCACCTCCTCTTCCCGACTTGGTGGTCTACAGTAGACCCTTGCCATGATATCACCCCTTGTTTTTTTCCCATTTTATCTTCACCCAGAGATCTGTAACTGGTCTGCCTCTCACCTCCTTCTGGACCTCAGAAGTATATATATTCTTGATGTTTAATGCAACACCTGCTCCCTTTCCCCCTACCTGTTTTTCCTTTTAGAAGACCACTCAATACCAATATTCCAATAATGAAATTTATTCCACCACATGTCAGTGATGCCAATTAAGTCATAATTTAACTTCTGTACTAATACTTCCACTTCTTCCTGTTTATTCCCCATACACCTTGCATTTGTGTGTAGACATCTAAGACATTGAGCAGATTTCCCCATTGTTTTCCCTTATATTGCTCCTATGACCCTATTGTAATTTTCCATCTCCCCACATCTAGCCCTCTGTTAAGATCACCTTTTTTTTAATACCTTACATACAGATGCTCCCCGACTTACGCAAGCGTTCTGTTCCGGAACACCTTGCATAACTCAAATTTTGTGTAGGTCGGAACCGTATATCCGACCATTACGCAAAAAACAGCAACAACAAAAAACCCCAAGCCCCCTATTTCTAGCTTACAGAACTTTTTCCGTAAGTGCAGATTTGCGTAAGTCGGGTTTGCGTAACCCGGGGGGCGTCTGTATGGGCTTTTGTCACTTGCCCTCTTTGAACCTAGTTTAAAGCCCTCCTCACTAGGTTGGTGAGCCAAGATTCAAAGATGCTCTTCTCCCTTTTGGTCAGGAGGAACTCATCTCTTCCCAGCAGTCCTCCTTCCCAGACCAGCATCCAATGGTCAAGGCAGCCAAAACCCTCCTGTTGACATCATCTGCACAGCCATACTTTTGTCTCCAGGATGTATGCCCTACTTCGGCCCTTACGCTTCATCATGAGGATGCACAAGAACACCATCTTCACCCTTACTCCCAGAGCCCCGTAGTCATTGCTGATCTGCTCAGGGTCCTATTGGGCGGTATCATTAGTGCTCACATGGATGAGCAATATGGGGTAGTGGTCAGAAGGACAGATGAGCCTCAGCAACCTTTCTGTTCAGCACACCTTCCAGGACCTTTCACTTTAAATGCCAGAGAGATCATAGTATGAGCACTGCTATGGGGGTAAACACTGACCGTGTTTGGATAAACTAAAGATCTAGAGCCCTAATCTTGACTAGCATACCATTTTCAAAGGTGCCTAAGGAGCATAGGTTCCATTTTCAAAAGTGACCGAGGCACTTTGAAGCCCATCCCATTGACTTTCAATAAGACTTATGACTGGTCTACACTTGAAATGCTAGGGCAGTACAGCTGCACTGCTGTTGCGCTTTGGCATACCCACTCGTGACAGCGATGGGAGGTGTTCTCCCGTTGCTAGTTAATCCACCGCCCTGATAGGTCGTAGTTAGGTTGATGGAAGAAATCAACAAGACAGCTTGCGTAAAGTAAGGTCCTGTTCGGCATCCATGAGGCTGTCACATTAAGCCCTGCATTATTTTATTGTTACTTTATTTTCTTGCCGTTGTTATTTTGATCCAATTAGTCTCTGTAGTTAAATTAGAAGGCATGATTGGGAGACATAAAAAGAATGAATTCCCTTGCTTAGTCAAATTTTTGTGTTAAACTCCTGGATTCTCAAAAGGGCAGGCTTCGGCCCAAAAATTTGTTTTCAAACTGACGGAAACAGATGGTAGCACTTGCATATATATATTTATATATATATAGCCATTAATGGACCCATCCTCCATGAAGTTATCTAGTTCTTTTTTGAACGCTGTTATACTCTTGTTTCTGTAAATGTCTCAAAAAGGAGCTTTTTCATTTAAAATAAATTCTTCAGCTTCAATATATTTTTTCTTATTAAACATTTCTTCAGTCTCATATTAGCTAGAGAAACCCTTCACATCTCACAGTTTTTATTAAATAACCAAAATAAAGTATGACTTTCCTAAGTGCTCAAAGAGTTCATGTGTATATAATTTAAAGAGGGGAGTGCATTAATATACTTTCCAGCTGTAGGATGAGCCAGTCACTATCATTACAGGTCCCATGCCTCCCTTTATAGCTAACGTCTCACAAAATGCTGTGCCTCATTTCAGAGGCTGAAGAGCTCTTAAATATTACAGATTATTTATCTGAATAAATTTCAGAGAAAGACCATTGACTCTGCCGCTTTGACACACTCATCTTCTTTACCATCCCTGCCACTGATCAAGTTTCAGAAGTTTATCAGGATAATAATTTTTTTTTAAATGTACAATATCTGCTGCTCAGTTACATGGGGTGAAATCCCGACTCCGTTAAGATCAATGGGAGTTTTGCAATTAGCATCAGTGGGGACAGGATTTCACACTTAGCCTTTATTCTCTTGTGAATTTCCCCACCTACATTCTTACACTAGAAGAGTGCAGTTAGGGTGACTTAAATGTAATGCAAAATTAGCTGACTTTTTGTATTCTTTTATATATAAAGTGTATGTGTGTATGTGTGTGTGTACATATATATATATATGTACACACACACATACTCTTTTTATCTTTATGTTCAGTGGTGCCAAATGGCCATCTTCCACTAATTCATGGGTGAGACTGTAGTTTTCTGTGAACAAAGGATCATGATCCTTTACTGTAATGAGAGAAAAGAAAAATTCTTAAGCAGCCCTATTGAAAGTTAATTTTTTGTCCTTGATAGAGTCCCTCTATTTTTGAAAAGGAGAGAATGAGCTCGGCCGTCTTTCCTGGATACAAGGTTCACGCACCATTTTTGTACTACCCAATGGGTTTTGGTCAGTTATTTTAGTAGTTTCCAGTCCTTCATCTACATATGCCACTAGACATAATGCCCTGAACAGCCTGGGAATGTGGCCATTTGTTAAATCTTGCTGGTGTCAGCTTTAAATTGTGCCACCTTGAGTTTTAAGTTTTATTCAAGTCTAACTATTAGTTTTACTGTTAATCAGAAAAAATTGAAAAGGCTCATCTTTATTTGTATTTAATTGATGAATAAAAAGCCAAAAGAGAAATGCACCAAAGAATGTACTAACATTTAGGATGGTGGGTCAGTGAGCCCTAAGGATTACAAGTACTAGCACTTCTAATTAAATCTTAGCTCCACTTTCCTTCATTTTATTTTGGATTTGCAATCAAAATAAAAAAGAGCACTGTAATCCAAAAATCAGTGTTGTACCACTACCGTAAGTGTGATCTGTTGCATTACATCATGTAGTGTTGCATCATCATGAGACAATAATACAACCCAGTACAGCTATATTGCAACACACACATTTGTGATAGAGATGTTCATGTGATAAATAATAGAGCCAGGAGATAAATGAATATATTATTACCTTTGCCCTCTGTCCTCTAAACAAACCTCTTGGGTTTACTGAGCCTTCCAATCTACTTTAATCTTCAAACAGCTGCCATTTATTAAAAAACCTGGCTGACACAGAAAGGTTGCCTCTCCACCAAATGTGGGATTTCCCCCACAAAACTTCAGCTGTGCAAGGCCCATGACAGTCAAGGCACAGTCCTACACCAGTGACAGATTGTCTAGACAGAAAGATGGCACCACTTTAAAGTCAATGGAACTATGCCAATTTATACCAGCTGAGGGTCTGGCCCATCATCTATTTACCCCTTTAAGTATTTCGTACCCTGCTTCTAGGACTCAAGATGAGGGGAGTGGAGGAACTGACAAACCTCGGGCTAAATACTACAAATCTACCTATTTATGGGACTAATCTAAAGCACAGTGAAATCAAAGTAAAGGTGCCAATTGGCTTTGAACCAGGCCTTATATGGAGGTCCTTCAATGTTAATGAGTTTTTTAATTACTGACTGTGGAACATTAGGTTTAATATTTCTATGAGATTCTCAAATATTATAGGGGCTTTTGTATTATTGCTACCCTGTGGATTGGCTTGTAGGAAGGCCACTAACCATTGATTGCAATCCTTAATATTTGTACAAGTGCCTAGGGTTCAGGCAGGCACTCTGTGTAAGCTGAAAATGACAGATAAATAAATAAATAAAACACAGAATAGAAGCACGGAGTCAGATAGTCCCCAACATTGTCCCAATATAAGCAGGATCAAATAAGCTCCCCAGACTGCCAGCACATATGTGGGAATAAGAGCAAAATATATGTGTAGTGGCTAGTTTACCATATGCTCTTACTGTATATGTTTTTGTGTGTGTGTGTGTGTGTGTTTGGCCTGTTTTCTATGTGCTTGTGTGTATTACGACTATAAGAGAAGGAAGGAAACTAGTCCCAACACAGCAAAAAGAACACAGGAGAGCAGAATAAACCAGCCCCAATATACATGTTTTTGCTAAACTAGCAGCAAAAATGTATGTCAGAGCATTCAGGAAACCAATCCCAACGTAGCAAACGTACATAAACTTTCTAATGATGGCAGAACCTCAAAAGATTTGGAGACTGGTTCAGAGACTGGACCAAATTTCCTGCCCATTCAGGCTCCATAGTCTCCTCTACCACAGCCTGCACCAACCTAGAATAGTAGAACAGGGCACTAGATGGACTACGAACATAATTCATTTGTCCTATGTTCCCGCTCCTGGATTTGTATGTAGGCTCCCTTATGATCTAGATCCAGGCTGGATTTGTCCAGTTCTATGTTATTGGATCCAAACGCCCTGAAGGATAGGTAGTTTTTGGCTTTGGAGTATAGGTTTGGGCCCATCTCTAATAATGTAATACATATTAACTTTGTCACTCTATCCCAAAATGCTTTACAGTGTTAAATAATACAGTTAAAATTAAATAATAGATAAAGGCAGCAGGAGAGAGAAATTAAGACGTATAGGGAAGGGAGAAAAGATGTTTTCAAATTAGATTTGAAATGAGAAGGTTGAATCACTGAGGCAGAGAAACAGCCGAAATCTGATTCAGATGGCAGGAGCTGTGGAGAAGAAGGCTCTTGTACCGAGAAGGGTGAGATTTTCTGAAGGGATTGAGTGAAGGCCAATGCTAAATATAACAGGCCAGATTCTTGTGTCAGTTACACTGGTGTAAATCTGCAGTAACTAAGATCAGAATCTAGCCTAATATATTTAAAATGACAAGTACATTTTTCAATAGAAGATTTTGTAGAGATTGTTATGATGCAACCAACCAGAAACTGGTGCCACATTCAAATAAAACACATCCCTTCTATGTCTGGTCAGTCACTGTGACAGACGGACTTTAACCTGTCAATAATTCATACTTGATACAGAGCAGAAATACTGATAATGGAAACTATACATAAGTGTAAATTCCATTGCTTTAAAGACAGACTAGGCTTCAGTCTATCTAGCACCTGGGGTTATCAACAACTGGCGTGAAAACCATCCAAACACCCTTGACCCTTTAAGCTGACTAAGGTGCAGGCAAGGACATGAAATGCTAGGTTTTGAAAGAGGAAATTGGGAAATAACTCCAGAGCTTGACACGGGGATGTTAGATGATATTGGGGACAGCTACCTTTGAATGAAGAACAGAATCTCTTCCCCTCTTCCCCCACGCACTGATGGTACATCCAGTCAAATATTACATTGCTGAAATGCTAATCTTGACTGGCAGGCATGATGTGAAAATTAATTCTGCCACACCTTTCATACCAAACATGGCCATGGACACACGGAAGGTGTGTGTCTGACCACTATGGTGACTGGGAGGGTCATGGAAGAGAAAAGGTAAATTTGCTCTCTAGAAATGTAAAACTCTGTTACTTCCCTGCAATCAAGCCAATTCTATCTGTCAGACTTCACTGAGTGTAAGACTAGATATATATGTTGTTTAATTAGTTTTAATCTGATCTTCTTTCTCTATTCTTAATAAATCTTGTTTTAATTAGGGTATTGGCAACTCAGACCTTGATTCTCATTCATACCACTCTAGCAATATAAAAGGTCCTTCAAGTGCGCACAAATTACATCAGTGTAACTGAGAATTCAGGCTTTAGACTGTTTGGGAATTTCATGCATATCATCCCAGAAAGATAAAATGGCCTTTTACCTCCAAGAAAAGATAGTGAAGGGAAGGTGGCAGAAATCTCCTTCCCCTTCTTGGGATCCACAGTCAAAAGGACCCAGGCTATCGACTCCTAGCGATAAGGTGCATCTCTTTCAGGACTGCAGTCCCAGAGATACATATGCAAAAAGTCTAATGACCATGGATGAGGACATGAGCTGTGTAAATTGTCATAACTCTATTGAAGTCATGCTTTCTCCTCATTCTAGGATCTCAGGCATTGAGGCTGATTTACACCAAATGAGGATCTGTCCCCTGCCAGTTTAAGGGGCCAAAGGCAACACTTAGCAATGTATCTCTGCTAACACAGTATCTCTAGTACCTTTGTTATCTATGTATCCCTTCTGGTGCTGTTTCAAAAGGAAAAGTAAGAGAATTCAAGACCAGTGGCCAATATTCATCACTGATGTAACACCAAAGGAGTTATGCCAGGAATTAATCTGGCCCCATATGTTTGAGATTGCAAACTGAGACATCATATAAATGTCCCTCTTTTAAAATGCTCTGTTCCACACAATTGCTCTCAGAGTGGTTGCTCTAGAGCAGGACTGTGGAATCCAGTTAGGTGGTGTGGCGTGGTTTGCACTTAACTTGCTAGATTCTACATCTGTTTGTTGAATAAATACAGGATTTTAGCCTGCAATGCTGACAAAGGGCATCCTTTGGTGCAGGTTAAATCAGACCTCTGTGCAGATGCACAAGGGAGGATGAAGGTGAAAGGAGCCTTCCTCCCACTGTGCAAGTCCCAGGCACAGTCTCAGTGCTTTGATTAGTGCAGACACTGCTACCAACTACCATACTCTGGGATGGATGCAAGCCACCACAGAGAGCACAGGGAGGGGCAGGTGAGAAACAGGGCCACGATCCCACCCACCCAGATAACCAACTGCTGACAGAAGAGAATGCTGATAGTGGAGCAGGTGTGTTCTCCTGCACACCTGATAATTTCTGGAAACATTGTGCCTTCCTAGGGTACAGCATTTCTCACAGGCTTGTGCCTTAAAGAAACAATCTGGCCCTTAATCAGTGCTTACCTTCATTTTAAAACACAAAGAAAAAGCAAAGACATAGGGCCAAATTCACACCTGGTGAAAATGGATGCAAATCACCTGACTTCAGTGGAGTGGCACCAGTTCACACCAGGTCTGGATTGTCCCCTAAACTCTATGTATTTGACTGAGTTCTATATACTTCTTCCAAATAAATGTTTTATTTTACTTTGCTGACCCTTATGGAAAAGGCCTACCGAATTTTTTTTTATGAATGAAATCAATAGTTACATTGAATTTAGGCATCTAAATCTGCCTGCTAGGTTTCTACAGACATTGTTCTACTAACTTACAGAATTGGGTTTAAAGAGAATGTTATCCTTTTTATAGAATTTTCAAATCAACCTACAGATTTTAATAGAAAATTATATCCCTTATGTGGAATTCTATAGGTTGGTTTAAAAATTCTATAGAAAGGTGACTGTTCTCTATTGAATTCTAGAGGACTTTTCCAAAAAAGAGATTTTATGCCACTTGTGAAAGCCAAGCCTGAGTCAACTAAGTGCATGCTGGGTAATCCAAAACACAAATAAAAGCCCTGGGCCAAATTTTGCACTCATTTACATTGACTTTAGTGGAACTTGCATAGGAATAGCTGAGAGAAGAATCTGAAATTCTCGGGTGCATGTTCTATAGAGATGATGAACTATAGGCATCACTTCCCAAACATTAAAGCCCTGGCCCATTGAAATCAATGGCAAAACTCCCATTGATTTAATGGGGCGAGCATTTCACCCTAAATCTTCAAAACTATTCACCTTCTGCTTATCTTAAATATTTTCTACCAACTTTTGTTTCCAGACTGGAAGAGCTGTATCTCCTACAATACATACTAACAGCTTCTCTCTCTCTCTCTCTCTTTTCCAAGATTAGAGATGGTGTTGAAAATAAACTAGACCAGATGGCCCTGGGATTACATTACTTATTTAATGCCTCAAATACCATTTCTCTTCTAATATGATAAGACATTTCACATGTACAAGTTTTTCTTTCACATTAGTGAGTTCATTTCAATAAATTCAATATGCATATCACTAATTTGAAATGAAAAATTGAACATACAGCTCCTGCAATTAACTAGGTGCTGTAGATATTTTTAATTTCTATTAAGAATTTACCTCTCCTTTTGCCAACTTCCACTACCAAGATTGTGAGCTCTTTCAGGCAAGGACCATCTTTTTTGTTCTGCGTTTGTACAGTACCTAGCACAATAGGGTCCTGGTCCATGACTGGGAATCCCAGGTGCTACTGCAATAAAAATAATGAATAATAAGAATGATGGTAATAATGACTAACGACAGGGCTATTACAACAGAGAATCTGTTAATACAAACCTTAAGAGGTACTAATAAGATAAGCCCTTTTAGGGGTTAAGCCATATACAATATGCACAGAAATGCTGTTCTTGTGTTTGAAATCAGAGTAAGCTGTACTTGCTGTGCTCATGTTCACTTTTAACTCGGCGTTGGAAAGTAATGAGAAGGTTTCTGCTTCTTCTCAAAATGTCACTTCTCTTTTCATCAACTCAAAGCTGCAGCATCCATCATTATTTGTCATCAGAGTGCTTGTATCTGGCACTGGTGGATGAGAGTACAGTAACTATGGACTAACAGACTTTGGAAATGTGACTTGCATCAAGTTGATTGAATTCAAAAAGAATATTTCATTGTTGCATAGGATTTATTGCTCCATTGGTCATACAATATTATGTTCCCATTCTGACGGGACAGCCACACAGACATACCCTGGAAAAATAGCGTAAAGCCACTCCACACCAAGTAACTTGACAGCCCAATTTCTGCCAGCAGCAAAAAACCAACAGAACAATAAATCTGCAGCTGGTCTAGTTGTGAAAGTGTGAAGTATGGGGACAGGGACGTCATCTGGGTGGGATTTGCACCTCGAAATAAGCATATTCTATATTCAATGCAACATATGCGGTTCATTTTGGCCAAAATCTATATGAAGTTCTGCACACAGCACCTGTACAAACTGCCCTACCTTAGAGGTATAATACGTAAGACATACAAGTATATGCAACTGCTGCTATAGGCTATTATTGGTCTGTGTAAAAGGAAGTATTGCATAGGTGAAACTACAAACATGTGTTGGAGGAGGACCAGGAACTAGAATTTTACTAAACAAAAAAGCTGAACTCAGATGAGAGGCATGCTTTTTAAAAATTAGCCTTGGTCTCTGTTGCACTTGTTCATTTCCTTTCTCCTTTTTACTTCACTCTATCTTTTCCTATGTGTTTTTCAGTTTATTCCTCCCATATCATTTTTCTATATCATGCACTATTTGCTCCTCCTTTCCTTCTCTGTCCTCTCCAACCTCTTTTCTTTCTTTCCCTAGCCTGTGTTTTCTTCCTCCTTCCCCCAAGTTTTCAGTAACTTCTTTCCCTCTCTCATGTTCTCCTTCCCCGTCTCTCTGTACTCTCCACATCTTTACCTTTCCTCACATCAAAAGTTCTTACACACATTCTCTGCCCTCACCCATAAAATCACAGAGGTTTTCTCATGTGTCCCATCCCCAAAACCTCTCTCTCTCTTGTGCTTCCCACCCACACAACTGGGATACCCCCACATTAAACAGAACTCTCATCTTTTCAAACCCATCACTTTAACCTTGACCTAGAACTGCAATGCTCTTCAGGCGTATGGTGCTTGGGCCTCTAACTTTCAAGTTAATCAATGTAAGTGCTGGAATCTGACATACAGATCCATTTGCAGAACCGAGGCCTTAAGATCACTCAGTCCTTCGTGGGATTGTCCACAACAAAACCAGCCTATTCAGAGTTTGCTAAAACTACAGCACAGACTTTGTGCAGATTATGATCAAAAGTCAACAACCTTTTTAAACTGAAGCCTTGCTATCTGAGATGAAGCATGATACTAGAAAGGCTACTGCTGCTTCAAATGATGGGCTCCTTTAATCACTTGATTCAGTTCCCATTGAGATCAACGAGAGCCTTTCCATTGACTTTGATGGAACTTGGATGGAATTTTCTAGCTGAAGATAAGGAAGCAAAGCCTAATGGGCCAATATTCTTCTCTCAGTTACAGTGTGTATGAATCTTAAGTCGTTCCACTGAACTGAAGACAAACACTGGGTTTACAGTGGTGTAAATGAGAGAAGAATTTGACCCAAGCAGAGGTGCTGAATTCAAATCCTGTTCAAGACCACTTCTTCTGCAAGTGAAATGCAATGTGGCCTTTCAAACTTTGGCAAGCTATATAGTGCAGTATGTGTTCCTGGAGAGGCAAAGATAAACAAGGGAACTTAACACAGTTCTGGAATAGAGACAGGCTCCTTATATTGCAATAAATATTAGCCATGCCTCCTGAAAAAAATGGGGAAGGACTTGAGGCCAGCTTTTGATATGCACTTAAAAACTTTTGACATCTTTATGAACAGAGGGTGCACAGAGAAGCTTGCTGAGAGGCTAAACCTCTCATGGAAGGAGGACTATTTGTGCAACGAAAGACTGCTTATGTAAGTAAAGCTGTCCAGAATACAGCCCTATGTGTCTGTGTTGATCTTACATCATAAAAATTGATTAGGTATTAATTATAAATGTTTTTAAGGGTAAGTAAGTGAAGAGTGCCTTTCCATAAGCCTCCTTTCTGCAGATCCAGTAGCATGAAGAGTGTCTTGGGGCATTCTTAAGCAGGCATCTAAGGATTCCCTCAGCATAGGGGAATACTCAGTTACACCAGCTTAATGCAGCTTGGTCTCCCAACCCTCAGGCACTTGGGGCACGGAGGGGGCATACTAGCAAGGGATCCCAGCAGTCCAGAGATCCTGGGGACAGCTCATACGGAGCTGTTCCAGCCAGCGTAGGTTAGAGCAGCCCTGGATTGTGGGGAGCACAATGGTACCACCACCTCTGCCACTCACCCCACCTCCAGCTCCATGGCACATTTCATGATTGAGCCCATTATGTTTAATGAAAGAAAAAAAGACTTAATCCTTCAGCCCTTACTTATGTAAACAGTCCTATTGGGCTAGATCCTGAAGTCCTTACTCAGTCCTTGTCATCAATGAGATTTTTGTCTGTGCAAGGATTGAGTAAGAATGTCTAGATCTGGCTCACTGATGATACAAAGCTGGGAAGCATCATCAATACAGAGACGGAGCAGAATGTTATACAGGAAGATATGGGGTACTCTGAAGACTGGATGACAGAAATGGGAAGAAATTCAATAGTACAAAGTGCAAGGTCATGCATTTCGCATCCAATAATAAGAATTTCTGCGCCAAGCTGGGGGATTCATCAGTAGGATGTGACAGATAACTAGAGAGACCTGGGAGTGTAGATTGATCATAGGATGACTATGAGTCACCAGTGTGATGTGGCTATGAAAAAGGCAAATGTGATCCTAGGATGTAGTAGGCAAGGCATTTCCAGTAGAGATAGAGGAGTATTAATGCCATTGTACAAGGCACTGGTAAGACCTCATTTGGATTGCTGTGTGCAATTATGATCACCCATGTTCAGGAAAGATTAATTCAAACTGGGACAAGTGTAGAGAAGAGCTACTAGGATGATCACAGGACTGGAGGATATGACCATAAGAAGAGAGTGGAAGAGGTTGGCTTGTTCAGTCTAGCAGAAAGAAGGCTGAGAGAGGATATGACAGGGGAGTAAACACCAGGGAGGGTGAATAGCTGTTTAAGCTAAAGGACAATGTTGGACAAGAACAAATGGATATAAACTGGCCATGATCAAATTCAGGCTTCAAATCAGAAGACTGCTTCTAAGCATCAGAGGGGTAAAGTTCTGCAACAGCCAGGAGTTGTTGGGGCAAACAATTTAATTAGTTTTCAGAGTGAGCAGGGCAAATTTATGAGTGTGATTGCATGATGGTTTCTTGTGATGGTAGGAGGCATGACCCAGGAGCCCTGGGGCTCACTTCAAATTTATTTCCTATGTTCCTAAAGCTCATGCTTCAAGGTTTCAGCTGGCCACCTTCAGGGGTCAGGAAGGGATGCACACCCTCCCCCCCCCCATGTATTCTGGAAGAGTTTTTTTTTTAATCTCCTTGCTCTGAAGCATCAGGGATGGCCATGGCTGGAGATGGGACACTGGGGAAGGGGCCAGGGCTCTCAGGTGCTTGGCTGGCAAGTTCTTGCTCACATGCTCAGGGTCTAATTTATTGCCAGATGTGGGGTCAGGAAAGAAGTTTCCGCCAGATCAGATTGGCAGTGACTTTAGGGTTTTTTTTTTTGTCTTTCTCTGCAGCCTGTAGGTGTGGGTCACTTGGCAGGATTATCTGGGTATATCTGGGTTAATCATTTCCCTGCCATTGTGGGGATCTTGGGTACTGGAGCACCTCGGTCCCTCCTACTCTCTGCCTGTGGCATATAATATCTAGTCTCCTGTGAGCTGCAACACTTTGGTCTCATTTTGGTTGTTGGGTTTAGCGTGCAGGTGCTGGTGGTCTGTGATAGACTAGTTGATCTAGTGATCCTTTCTGGCCTTAAACTCTCTGACTCTGATGGAACCACTCTCATAAGTTAGGGCTGCAGGGTGGGGTCTAAAGTTTGTGCATTTCAGAAGAAATGCTTCTATCTGCTGAAGACACGTCTTTCAGCTGAGAGGTATGTAAAATGTTGGTCAAAATGTGGTCTCTCAAAGGAATGCTTCACATGACCCTGGTGCAGCTGTGGACTGAAGGTGATTTGTCTCTAGTATTCCAATTATGCACAGCTTAATTATCTGCTGACTAATTGCACTTGCCTTCTTGAATATCCCCAGGTAATAGGAGCAGTGTTTTTTGTTTGTTCATTGGGCCATGAAGGCAAGTCACTCAATAGCTCATCCTTTCTGGTAGTGTTCAGACAAAGGGCCCGTTCAGAAGAAAACAAAATCCTGCACAAAATCTATGTTAAAATAAAAACAAAAAACTATAACACACACAGTGTCCCTGACTCAGATCTCCCTGCAGTAATTAATATGTACCAGTCTCTGTGGGATTTATTTATAACCCAGGGAAGAAACAAAACTTTTTCACAATTTAGTTTAAAATTTTTAATGTCAGAAAAAGTTGCAGGAATATGAGGTTAATCCTGACTGAGATACACTAGCTACCTAGATCATCACATCTTGGAGGGGAGAGAGGGGATTAAAGTCAGAAAGTATCTTTGAGCTACTTTCACTGCAGAGTTCTTAAATAAAACAAGAGCGTGTCGATTAACTGAGGTGGCATGGCCAGGGAACAACCACTCTGCAAAGCAGATTGGTAGGAAAATACCCACTGCTGATCATGAATCCACCATAGGTTTCTGCTTCATGCTGGGAAACCATGAGGACAGCCAGATTTAGGTGTGGAGGTGTTGGCAAAAACAGCTCCAGAGGCTGGCAGGGATCACAGGGATTAGCACCTAGGAGCTAACCCTTCAGAACATGCTCCAGTCCCTCACAGATATTCAAAGTGAATAATTAAGACAAAGTGCAAAACCCCATGCTTTAAAGGGGAAATCAGCTGTTGCACTATATCTATCCAACACACGTGCTACACCTAGGGCAAACCAATGGGATGAACTACATTTTCAGGTGAGATGATACCATGGGGCAAATCTTCATCCTTTCAGGCTTGTGAGTCTTCAGAATACTGGTGGATGTTCACCAATCTTTGACAAGCAAAAGCTCTGATGATACACATGGGATATAATATGCACAATTCAGCACATCCCACTTCCTGAAAATACACCTTGGCCCAGCAGAGTTAAATCCCAGATATTAATGCTTCTGTTACTCTACTGTAGCTAAAAATAATTTAAAAAATAAATTTAAAAGAGGAAGTTACTTACCTTATGCAGTAACAACGGTTCTTCGATTTGTGTCTCTCTTTGGATGCTCCACTGTAAGTGCGCTTGCGTTCCTGCCCTGATGATTGAAGAACATTGGTAGCGGTGTCTGTTAGGCCCGCACATGCGCAGTCCCTCCTCGTGCTTTGCCACGAGGTTAACCAGTGTTGTGCAGGTGAAACCTCCTCAGTTTCTTCTCCACTGCAGAGTCCCTGACAAGAACAACGAAGTAGAGGGGCGGAGTGTAGGTCGTGGAGCACCCATAGGAACACACATCTCGAAGAACCATGGTAACTGCACAAGGTCATGACCTTGCATGTATACCTCTGATCAGTGGAAGAAAGTGAGCACACACTTTCCTGACCACTCTGAGTTCAAGGAGGTTGATATGAAGACATGCCTCCATGAGTGACTACGTGCCTTGTGTCGTGAGGTTGTTGAGATGTGTTCCCCATCCTAAGAGGGATGTGTCAGTAGTGAGGAGTAGTGACAGGGAGTGCTGTGCGAACAGGATTCCCATGCAGACGTTTTCTGGGTCCTTCCACCAGTTCAAGGATTGTTTGACCTTGGTGGGTAATGATAGAGGTTTGTCTAGGCGATCTCTGTTCAGCCTGTAAACTGAGTTGAACCATGACTGGACACATCTCAAGTCTGGCATGAGCAATCACAAATATGCCCATAACATGCCCCAACAACTGAAAGCAATGTTTGGTTGATATTTGAGGGCTGGTTTGCACTCTCTTTCTGAGTACGGACAGATTGAGGAATTGATGTTGTGGGAGGAGTGCTCTTGCTCAAAGAGAGTCGAGATCAGCTCCTATGAACACTAATCTCTGTACTGGGGTTAATGTTTTTTGGATATTGATTTGTAGGCCCAAGCTTCTGAATAAGTCCATAGTCATGTAAGCGACCCGTAGATCTTCGTCAAAGGAATGAGCCCTGAGGAGGCAGTCGTCCAGATAGGGGTAGATCAAAGATGAGAGGCCACCATGGAGAGGACCTTGGAGATTACTCTGGGAGTCAATGATAGCCCAATGATGTACTGGTAGTGGTCCTGTCCTAGGGTAAATTTGAGGAACCGTCCATGGGAAGGTAAGATTGAAATATTGAAATAAGCATCTTGAAGGTCGAGGGCTGAGACTCAGTCTCCCTGTTCCAAAGCTGGAATAATCATCACTAGAGAATCAGAGGGGTAGCCGTGTTAGTCTGAATCTGTAAAAAGTAACAGAGGGTCCTGTGGCACCTTTAAGACTAACAGAAGTATTGGGAGCATAAGCTTTCGTGGGTAAGAACCTCACTTCTTCAGATGCAAGTAATGGAAATCTCCAGAGGCAGGTATAAATCAGTATGGAGATAACGAGGTTAGTTCAAACAGGGAGGGTGAGGTGCTTTGCTAGCAGTTGAGGTGTGAACACCAAGGGAGGAGAAACTGCTTCTGTAGTTGGATAGCCATTCACAGTCTGTGTTTAATCCTGATCTGATGGTGTCAAATTTGCAAATGAACTGGAACTCAGCAGTTTTTCTTTGGAGTCTGGTCCTGAAGTTTTTTTGCTGTAAGATGGCTACCTTTACATCTGCTATTGTGTGGCCAGGGAGGTTGAAGTGTTCTCCTACAGGTTTTTGTATATTGCCATTCCTGATATCTGACTTGTGTCCATTTATCCTCTTGCGTAGTGACTGTCCAGTTTGGCCAATGTACATAGCAGAGGTGCATTGCTGGCATATGATGGCATATATAACATTGGTAGACGTGCAGTTGAATGAACCGGTGATGTAGCTGATCTGGTTAGGTCCTGTGATGGTGTTGCTGTTGTAGATATGTGGGCAGAGTTGACATTGAGGTTTGTTGCATGGGTTGGTTCCTGAGTTAGAGTTGTTATGGTGCGGTGCGTGGTTGCTGGTGAGAATATGCTTAAGGTTGGCAGGTTGTCTGTGGGCGAGGACTGGCCTGCCTCCCAAGGTCTGTGAAAGTGAGGGATCATTGTCCAGGATGGGTTGTAGATCACTGATGATGCGTTGGAGAGGTTTAAGCTGAGGACTGTAGGTGATGGCCAATGGAGTTCTGTTGGTTTCTTTTTTGGGCCTGTCTTGTAGCAGGAGGCTTCTGGGTACACGTTTGGCTCTGTTGATTTGTTTCTTTATTTCCTTGTGTGGGTATCGTAGTTTTGAGAATGCTTGGTGAAAATCTTGTAGGTGTTGGTCTCCGTCTGAGGGGTTGGAGCAGATGCGATTGTACCTCAGTGCTTGGCTGTAGACAATGGATCGTGTGGTGTGACGGGGTGGAAGCTGGAGGCATGAAGATAGGCGTAGCGGTCGGTGGGTTTTCGGTATAGGGTGGTGTTAATGTGGCCATTGCTTATTTGTACGGTGGTGTCTAGGAAGACACCTCACCCTCCCTGATTGAACTAACCTCGTTATCTCCATACTGATTTATACCTGCCTCTGGAGATTTCCATTACTTGCATCTGAAGAAGTGAGGTTCTTACCCACGAAAGCTTATGTTCCCAATACTTCTGTTGGTCTTAAAGGTGCCACAGGACCCTCTGTTACTCATCACTAGAGTGACCATCTTGAATTTTTGAGCCTTGACAAACTTGTTGAGTGCTCTGAGGTCCAGTATGGGTTTCCAACCCCCCTTTTTTTCCTTGAGTATCAGGAAGTAATGAGAGTAAAAACCTTTGCCTCATACTTGCTGAGGTACTGGTTCTATGAGTCCCACATGGAAGAGGTGCTCTATCTCTTGTTGCAATAAACTGTTGTGAGAAGGGTCCCTGAAGAGGAATGGTGAAGGGTGTTGTGCTGGGGGAGGGAGGTGAAATGAATGGGATATCCATTGTGGATGATTTCTAGCACCCATTTGTCAGATGTTATCCGTTCCCAGGTGCCTCAGAACAGAGCAAGGTGGCACCCAAAGGGTTGTGAAGGGTTGGTCAGCGTCAGGTGGCATTGGAGGAAGTGGTCTGTTGGCGCCCTGACTAATTGGTCAAAATTGATGTTTTGAAGTGGATGGTTGGGAAGAGGAAGGTTGTGGGCCTGATAGCTTGCTCTTTGAGAAACTGAAGTTTTTCTTTTGTGACTCATAAAAACGTTGAGATTGATAGTGTCCTATACACAATTTAAGTGAGGACTGAGGACTATTTTCTTTTCTGTCCAGGTATATAAATCCACAATGACTGAAGGATAGTCCTGGAGTCTTTGAATGTGTGAAGGGATGTGTCTGTCTTTTCTGTAAATAATTTGGTGCCTTTGAAGGGAAGATTCTCCACATTGTCTGTAATTCCTTGGGGAAGCCAGATAAATGTAGCCAAGAGGCTCATCAAATCACGATCTCTATGAGATAGCTCATGCCATGGTATCAGCTGCATCAAGCGCTGATTGAAGTGCCGTCTTGGGGCTCCAGTTGTCCTTCATTAATAATGGCCCTAAACTGAGCTTTGTGTGATTCCAGAAGCTGATCAATAAACAAATTGTGTTTGGAATAATTGAAGTAGTTATGTTTTGCTGTTAGCGCTTGGTAATTTGCAATGCGGTGGCTGAAGAATAAGCCTTTCTTCCAAATAGGTCAACATGTTTCCAATCCCTATTGTATGGGATGGATTTCATCTGGTGTTGACGACCTCTGGAGTTCACCACATCCACAACAATTGAATTACGGGGTGGATGGGAAAAAATCTGTATCCTTGGCTGCAATGTAGTATTTCTTATCGGCTTGCTTACAGGTTGGCGCGACCAATGCAGGGGTCTGTCATAAAAGCTTGGCTGGATCCAAGAGAGCCTCATTAATTGGGAGGGCTACTCTGGATGAAGAGGAGTGCAAAATGTCATCCGTTTATGGTGTGATTCTTTTACCTCCTCTGGAGGTAATTGCAGAGTGTCTGCCACCCTCTTAGCTAGGGCTTGAGTTTAAAGAGTTTAAAGTCGTCTGTTAGAGATGGCAGAGGAGGCATCACTGCCTTGTCTAATGAAGGAGGAAGAGATATTGGTTAGTTATGTGTCCTCTTCATTGAGGTCAGCCTCCTGTTCCTCCCTCATCTTTTCAGGAGGTTCAGAGGCTCTGGATGCAGAGGCTGATGGAAGGTGCCTCGATTCATGGTGGGCCATGATAGATGTTCACCTCCTTTGGATGTGGAGGGCTGTGGTGAAGATTCCCATCTTCTGAGTGAATCCTGGCACAGGTCTGAAGGAGGTTGGAGAGTTGCCTCCATTAGATGGATTTTAAGTCTAAGCTCTCTATCCCTTCGAGATCACGGCTTCAGCTGCTGACAAAAAAACACACTTCTGGGGAATGTGGTTTTCCCTGAGGCAATAGACGCAATCAGAATATCCATCTGTTACAGGAATGGCCTCTTTACAGGGGAGGCACCTCTTAAACCTCGGTGAACCAGGCATACCCCACACCAGGGTAGTCACCAGGGGAAAGAGGAAGAAGTAGATTAAAAAAAAGAGACCTTTAAAAAAGAAAATCAAAAGAAACTCTAAACTAACAAATAAAGAAAGATTAGTGATTATTTAAGTTTGAACAATAGTGTTAATGATCCAACAAATGGACAGCTATAGCTCCATCTCTAGGCAGGGGCAATTCAGAAGGAACTGAGGAGGGTTCGTGCACACAACGAGGGTTAGACTTGCGGCAGAGCATGAGAAGGGACAGCGCATGTGCAGGCTGAACAGACACTGCTACCAAACTTGTCCCATCAGCAGCACAGTGAAGCAAGCGCACCTACTATGGAGCACCCATAGGGACACTATTTGAAGAAGAAGGCAATGATGTTCCCTGGAAGGGTTAGTGTAGCAATCCAGCAAACATTTTATTAGAATACAAAAGGAACATTTAGCTGAGTGTATTTTCCCAGCTTTTCCCAACAAGACATTACTAGAGAGGAAACACTGCAGAGGATAAGAATAAGAATACAGCTGAGTATATGAGTACAGGCTGGAGACTCTAGGATGATGGATACGAGCTGGGCATTGACTAAAATGTCAACAGGGCTTCAGTTTTATAGCCGCAATTTGCATGATATTAGTCAGAAATCAATACTTGCAATCTAAATTTTGTATATCGTCAGTTGAAATTTGATGTCTGTGTCTCTTTCTTGGACTGATTTTTCTTCTGCAATCAGCATGATGAAAAAATAATGCTTATAAATTAAGCCAGAGTTCCCTGCCAGCTGAAAAGAAGCTAGAACTGCTGGCTGGAAACGGGCAGATGCAGGGGGTCCAAGTTTCATGTTATCTTAGACTGTAATAATTAGCTCCCGCAATGCTAATAAGCAAGTTTAACTACACTGGACGTGGTTTAATTCCCATTTTGGCATTTGGGGATTCAAATCCTACATAGGAATAACACGAACAGAACATTTCTACAAAGGGAAGGAAGATCTAGAAGCTCAAAGAACATGACTGGGAACCAGAATACCTATTCCCAGCTCTTCTGTGCACTTCCTTGAGCAATTTACTAAACCTCCTGCTGTGACATTTTGTCGATCTGTCAAATGAGCATCATACCACTTCCCTGCCTCCCAGGGGAGCTGTGAGACTTAATTCATTTAAGTCCCGTAACTACCGCTCTAACCAAAACAATCACTAGTAAATAAAATACAGCAACAAGGACTTTTTGCACTGTGTAAATTGCACAAGTGGTCTCCAAGCAGGCTGAGATAGACAGGGGAGATTCTGCTTGTACAGAGCAACTTTCCACCAGTGGACAGCTGGTGGAGGTGACTCCACTGACTAAACTCCACCTCTTGACAAAAGGAGACGAGGTGTGTCAGGGTGTTCTGGGGCTGGGATATGGGTAGGGAGGGGTGGAACAGAGTGGAGTGGGCTCCACTACAACTCATTCTCCACTGGCATGAGGTCCCTGTGGGTTCTTACACCAGTGGCATAAGTTAAAGCTGCTCTCTGGCAGCATCATACGCATCTACATTCTCATCGGGTCCTGACATGTTAGGAACCAGTCCATAGTTACATTGCTCATTGATTTGCTTTTACTGAAATAAGGGTATAGTTATGTTATTCCTCACTTGCGTATTATTGATACCATTTATGTGATGCCCTAGAAAATGCTCGCTGGCAGCTTATTATAGAGTTAACTTACAATAGGCAACTTGGATTGTGTTTATGATCAGACAGTATCTGTGTGGTAATATGCTCCTGGAAGAGACTAAAACTAAGCCATACCTTCCCCCTGAGAGTTACACTGCTGAAATCAAAAAAGTCTAATGGAGCAACAAATGCTTTGTTTGCTCTGATGCCTGCAACTGACCACAGCTACCCTCACTGGGAGACAGTGCAGCTGCAGCAGAAAATAGAAATTACGGGGGAAAACCTGTGAAACACATGATAGGATAATTTCAACTGAGAGTAACAGGGAAATAAAGACAATTATAAAGTGCAGTATTAAGAGACAAACATTGCATTTTATAACCTCAATTTTATACTAGACTTATCTATAAATGTTTCTTGTTTCAGGCATCAGTGAAATTCTACAATGCATGTTCAGGTTCTAGGACACGGTGTTGCTCTATTTAGTAGTTTTTAGCAAAAGGGAGCTGATATCTATTTCAGAATTGTAATCCATTTATATGTGGTTAATTCTCAATCCCTTGTAAATGGTAGTTATGAAAGAAAATGTTAGAGGGTTTCTTAGGAAATCAATACTTTATTATACAATAATTGCATCTGCACGTTTAATGTTCTTCATAAGACTTAGAAAGAATGAAAGAGGTTGGTAGGTCAGATGATGCAAATGGTGGTTGCATGACCTGGAAAGTCATCAAGAATTTGAGGCCTAGTAAAGTGCCTAGATGCCATTAAAATATTTTTGCAAGTGCAACTTTTATTATGGAAACCAAACTGCTAGTACATCTGAGGTGACACTTTGGCCCAGCACTGAATATAAACCTGGTCACAGTTATAATTGAAATTGCTGCTTCATTGTTCGTCCAAGAGCTTTGATTATTCATTTGCTGCATGATTTGTTTCTTTTAGGAATAGTAGTTGAAATTTGTTCTCCCATATCTTCCCCTGGCTCATTCTCCAGTTGGTCCAGCTTTCAACATAGGAGTCAGTGAGGAGCTAGTGGTAGGGTTATAAACCCTGGAGACAGGATATAGCTGAAAAATCATTCTTCCAAGAATTTCTGGGTCACTGTCTAATTGATACTAGTATTGGCATGCTTCACATTCAAGCATGTTCCAACTCCACAGGCAGTTCTTATTCTGCACCCAGCCATGTGTGACTACTCTAGGCAGTAAGTTGGAACCCAAAACAACACTGCCATATCAACCTAAAACTCTCCAGCCCCGAGAATTTTTACAACAAAACAGTTGTTTCTCCACTATGTTCATCAGCAACATGTTTATTTTTTTTAAAACTGCACACTTTTAAAGGCAATGGGCCACATTCCTTAGAACAATAATTTGCAAAGAAATCACAAGTATTTCAAGATCCTGTGGGTTTTTTTATGGGCCTCTGCAGGATCCAAAAGAAATGAGTTGTAAGTCTCAGTACATTATAAGGGGATTCCTTCTATGTCCACAAACTGTAAATCCTTCATTAACAGAAAAGCATTTCGAAGGAAATGTTTGAACCATCATTTTTGTCAAAGAGTGAATGAGAAATTGCTACCAATTCATAAAACAAACCTGTTATTTAAAACACAATAAGGGGAGATACAACTGGGTTTTCCCGAGAAACCTAAAAGTTGATACCATATGATCAACATGTAAATTGATTTTATAAAAATCAGATGAGTATTAAATATTATATCAGCTATAGCTGATCCTAATTGTTTGTTTCTGGCAAGTGTGTGTGTGTGTGTGTGTGTGTGTGTGTGTGAGAGAGAGAGAGGGGGGGGGAGGGAGTTTTCACTTCTGTGCTTCTGTTATGATTTCTGGCTGGCTGCCTGCAGACAGGTCAATGTGCGTCTGCTTTAGTATAGCAGCCATACGCTGATTTATGTGTAAAATGGGGTGTTTGCATTTGGAAGGGGTAGGAACTTAATTTTTCATGTGAAAGCTTAAGCTCTGCTGAATACAGCAAAATCCCAAGACGTGGAATTCCTGATTGTTTTGGGTTTTTCTTTTTTCAATAATAGATTTCCCTGGCACTTGCCCAAGCGTAGCAAATAGTGATCCTTTCCCTTACCCAGGGTGGGCTGGAATTGCGGACATCAATACTTGAAGAACGGAAATGTTGGGATAAGCACCTATACATTTTTCTATTCTTCACCACAGTATGTTCCATAGATCCTACAAGGGGATCTTATCAGCTGAGTGAAGGGAGTGAGGGAAAATAGATTTGTGTAACAAATAGGTGAGCAAAAATAACTATGCACAGCTTCCTGATTGACTGAAGCACTCTACGGTGCAGCCATTCTCTGAACTACCATGTCAGATAAGGGTTGCCCATCCACTTTGAAGTGTTTCGTGAAGGAATGCACAAAGGACCAGGTGGCCACCTTGCATTTTTTCTCTTAAGGGAATGTCACCACCCAAAAGATCACTGCTGCTTTTACGGAGTGAGGCTTGTATGTAGAGGATGACAAGCTCTTTTCCTTGTATGCCTCAGATATATGCCTTGTGATCCATCCAAATATTGAAGACTTCTTGTCGCTTTCAGCCAGCTGATAGAGCACACAGCATTGATCTTGCCTAGATATATTTTCCCTGTTGTGAGGACATCCACACTGCATCATAGCTCTCCCACTGGACAAAATGGCTTAGAATAGAAGATTACAGTGCTATATCCTGTGACTGATAGCATAAGGAGTTGGTTCTAGGCTGAATGATGGGATTGTTCCAAGAACCACCTTGTGAGCATTGACAGATAAGGAATACAGAGATCATTTTCTCAGGAGTCATAAGCAGTGTCACGGGACAGCATTAGCACCATGATTATGTCCAAGGTGGAGCCGTGTGTATCCAAGGATACAGCCAAAAGGCTGTTGGAGAAATCTCAAGTGTCTGGATGAAGGGTTGGTATAGGAGCAGTTTTGATAGCTTTGCACCACCTATACAGAGATGATCTTCTAGGGGTGGTCTATGCAGTCTGTAGGGCTACTTTGCACTGGTGGAACAGTTCAAATACAGATATAACACAGCCCAGGATCTTGACACTGGTGTCCATAAGTGACCTACACTTTGTCCAGGAGAAGAAGTATGTACCTTGTAGACCCAAATGTGAATGAACATGAAAGAGAGAGAGTGATATATCTCTGGTAGGAAAATTCCTTCATATTCAACTAACCATCACATACATATAGCTCAATTAAAATATATATATTTAATTCTCAGTGGGACAGGAAGGGAATTTTCCAAACATAGAGGAAAGTTCACAGACAAAAAGACAGGTTCTACTTTCTGCTGCTCAGTATAGCAGAACATATTTTAAAATAAATTCCAGTACTGCCAATCCTAAGTGTTCAAAAAATCACCAATCAGGACTCTCAAAAACTCATGCAATTTCATTATTTAGGGATATTCTTTCTATTTGCCTCTTGGTTTTTGAGCCTTTAGTGTTTACATTTTCCAGCCCAAAGAGATAGTAATTTACCTTTTAAATAAAAGATGAGATTCTCACATAATCACATGACTCCAGGAGCTGAGACATTAAGAAAAATATCACAAGGCTCACAATAAAATTGCAAGAGTTGGCAAGTCTGAAATTAGATGAAAACACCACACATTGAGTTTTTAGCAGATCCATTAAAAGTGATTCTGTGCTGGGTTCCTCTGGTGAGCAATCTTTCCCATGACACTTTAAATCGGGACAGACTGTCAGCTTTAACTTAATTGTCTGGTTTCTATAATTTTTCTCACAAGTTCACCACTGAACGCTATCAACTTAAATTTGGCTAAAAATGTCGATTTTTCAAAAAACAAAATTTTACACCATAAAGAATTAGGCAAAGTGTTCCTGTGCCTTTAAAACAAAAATCCCAGTGGAAACAGGTTTTTTTCTTTTAAAAAATAAACAGACCTCTGCAGTGTTGGCAACACAGAGCACCTGAAAGTTGGACTGATTATACATTAAAGTAAGACATGCTCCAAAATGGGAGAAACACAAAAAGTAAATACTCGATACAAAGAGTGAAAAGTAAATTGGAGTTTGATTTTGCTTTCATTTCATTAATTTAAGGTTTTATAAGTAACAGATTTTTTTAAACCATGTTTGCTTTCAAGCTGGCCCCTTTAACCATTACTTTCAGTGTTAACACTCCAACAAACTTTCTAATGCACTGCTCTGCTCTCCTTGTGCAATAGTAATAATAATGCCAAACTCTTTCATAGTGTTTTTTACCAGTAGATCTCAAAGCACTTTTCAAAGGAGGTCAGTATCATTATCTGCATTTCACAGATCGGGAAACTGAGGCACAGAGCGGTGGAGTGACTTGCCCATGGTCACCCAGCAAATCAACGGCAGTGCTGGGAATAGAGCCCAGTCTCCTGAGTCCCGATCCAGTGCACTATCCATTAGGATACTCGGCCACCATGAAGCCCACATTGACATCTCTATTATGTTTTGTCATACTTTAAGACAACATGAAGCATTGCAAAGTTTCCGAAACAAAAGGAAAAAATGCCATATTTCAATTTTTGCTCTAAATCTGTGTCATGAATACTTTGCTCAGAAAACACAAATATTTAGCGAATCAGGTATCTTATCAGGGACAGTAATAGAATTGGCTATGGGTTGCTCATATCAATGGGAAGCTGTATGATACCTGTTTAGCCCTTTTCCTTCTGAAAATGCCCATATCGAGGCTCTGCTTCTCCATTCACTTGATGTAGCGGGCCACACATCAAACCATAAGCCATATGGACAGTGCACATTTGGTGGACAGAAGTTTCCTATTACTGGTGTTGCCTAACTCTATTTTTAGCAGTTCAGAGCAGTGCAAATGTTGAGAGTAATCTGCTCTCCCCTTCCTCCAGAGTTAAAAGTGTCCTCACCCGTGGGATTGTCTGCTATGAGGTGCCTGTTAAGCTTCAGGATTAACATAGAGCAGGCTGGCAACATTAGATTCATAAAGATCTGACATCACAACCGCTTTGAAGACTAGTCGAATAATCTCTCTCTGTCCTTCTACCTCCATCATCCTTCCAGCTCAATAAAACAATGAGAGAAAAGAGCGAGAACAGTGAAGACGTTTTCTTGACCCCAATGAGGCTAGTGGCCTGAAACTGACAGGTGCTGCGTAGCCTCTACTCGGTCGGACTTTGACTTCCTTGTTAGTTCATTATTCTCCTTTCTTTAAGGAAATTAGCATTTTACTCTTGTTTCCTTTCAGCCCTTTTAACCAGGGCATTTCCCTCTCCATTGCCAGCTCATGTGTTCATTGCCATTCTAAACTCCATGGTCTTTTACTGCCAGTTCTGGGAAGTATACAGCACTATCGGGCAGCGCCCAAGTGTGTCAGCTTTAGAAAGTGTAAAAGGAGGTGTTCAAGAGCTTGCGTCTGTCTAATCACCACTGCACTCTCCTTTAAACAAAACAAGCTACAGAACTCAAAGAGCTTGAGAGGCAGTTTTCCTTCCAAAAGCACAGAAACAAAGAGCTGAAGGACTGTGCTTCTCAGGCAACCTTAATTCAAAATTAAATGTCACTGATGTGGTGTCCTGGCCTGCAATTTACACCAGTCATTTACCCAACTGGATTCCAAAGGGTACTTTGAAAAGATATCCTTACTTTCACAAACTGTGTTGCTTGTCCTGGAGAAATAATCAGACCCTAGAGGAGACCCATCCGGGTGTTATCATAGCATCTCTATTGTCCAGATACAACAGAGAGTGTATGGAACTTGAATATTCCAAAAAGGTAACTTCTCAGTGTTGAATATAGTTGACAAGCTGAGTTAATCTCTAAGTAGGTCAGATCAGAGAAGTTCAGGAAGATAAAACTGATCTAACATCAGCATTTCGTACCCAGCCCTGCTATCTTTATGCAGGCAAGATTCCCATTGTCTTCAGTGGGTCTTGTGAACACACAGAATGCGGTTCTGCTTTGAAAAATGACCCTGTAATAAATCATAGATTTTAAGGTCAGAAGGGACCACGGTAATCTTTCTAGTCCAACCCCCTGCATAACATAAACCGTTGAATTTCACCCAGTGATTCCTGCATATGCCCATATCTGTGGTTGAGTACAGCATATTTTTATATTGCAATTTTTAATAACAATGTAGTGGAGTCCATGCTTTCTATCTTTCCACGGTTTCCATACCCAAGCTTTTCTAGCATCCTCAGTGATGCTTGTACAAGTCCACTGCTCTCAGTAAGTTTGCTCGTGTGCAAATTGCTGGACATTAGTAAACAATTCTGTTGTGGATGCTGCTGCTGCAGAAGGTGGAATGGAATCTAGCTCACTGTCCCATAGCTGTGCTGGCTCCTGCGGGGTTAACAGAGGAAAAAGCTTATTTCTGCTGTATTCTCTGAAGGGATGGGTGAGTTTTGAGGAAGCTTTGTGGATGATAGAGTATTGCTGACTGATGTTGAGTTAGATTTCGAATTCATGTCAAAGGCACCTAACGACAAAGCTGCCTTTCTAACTTTTATAAACAGAAATAATTAATGTCAGCAGTTCTGACTATTAATTCATACGGAGCTAGAGTGCTCCCTTGTCTTACTCAGAGGAGTAGGGAGGCAAGGATGAGCCAGCCCCTCCTCTTTTTTAACTTGCTTGGCCAGCTGGATCTTGGGAATAGGTCTGGTATGCAAAACCCCCACTGCTATCAGGATACTCCCTGGCAAGCAAGTGGTGTGGTGGAGGCAGAATGTGGAAGGTGTTTTAGCTCTGCCCCTCTCCCCCTATGCGAGCTAGGAGATAGGGGAGGAGTCAACTGCACACTTTCAAGGGCTGCAGTAATTTGCTTCTCCTGCCCCTCAGAGCAAGGGGGTAAAAAGGGATGTATTGTGACTCTCCTATGTCTACACTACAATGCAGGCCTTTGTCGAGCCTAGGCGCAAACCTAACCCCTCCTTGCATCTACACTGCAATTGTGCTAATGCAGGGCTTTGACAGTCCGAGCTTGAATCAAACCAGGACCCAGGGTCAGAGCTCGAGTCAAGCTGGAACCCATCGTCCAAGCCCTATTTCTTTGCAGTGGAGACGTAGCCCCACTTGACTTGGGTTCCAGGAATCCTCCAGAAGTATCCCACAATTCCATGGGACAACATTCTTGGTCCTCTCTAGCCCAACAATCAGTAATCCACTATCGAAAACAGAAGCCACTTCCCCTTTGGAAATAACATCATTAGGTAATTGGGAAAGCATCAACAGTAACAAATACCTATCCTGTAAATTAATACATGATCTTGGACTATTTCCTATGATATAAAAACGTAATGAACAGAGGAATTGTGGAACAGTTTAAAAATACAAAAGAAAAAAATCCAGTTGCCCAATTGATGAATCTAACCAGTGTTTCAAAGGAGAAATTGACAGATATTTCCTTCCACATAACATACCTAGAAAGTGTATAGATAGGTGTAAGTGATGTAAATATTTCCTTAGAGAACATGCTGTAGGTGGTATTTATTTCTAAGAATGGTTCAAAAGGAGTGTAGCAAACATAGCATATTTTATGCCACAATTCTTTCATATCTGTACTGCCTCCTGAATGAAAGCAATATAGCTGCATCCCTTGGACTTTTATCTAGTTTGGCGTGGACACTCTTAAATGAGAATCTTGCATATGCCACTGAAGGAAAACAATAAATGAATGACATAAAAGTATACCCTTCCATTTTAAGGAAGGTACAGGGAGATGATGGATACAAAGATAAGACGACCCAGGAGACTTTTTCCCTGTCTTTCAAGAAAGTTCAAAAACTACAGTCAAGAAATAGTCTGTTTTCATGAACAATAAAGCAGGGGGCAGATAAAAAAATAGTTTTGCCTTTCCTCTTTGCTAATGTCCATTGTGCTTCAAATAATCCATGCTGAGGTACAATCTCATGTGTTTAGAGAGAAATGTGGAAGGCATGACTATTCATGCAACGTAAAGAACAAAAGTCCTTGGATGAGCTATAAGCCTCTAGTATGCATGAAGAGTTCTACCACATAAAATCAGATTAAACAGCTACCATTACATTTATGTATAGTAAAGGTACAAGATATACAATCATGGAGAGAAAGATCATAAACCTAGTTTGCATGCTGAGAGAACATCTGTACATTTATTGCACCACAGTTTATCAACTGTTTATTTCAGTGAGTACTATACAAAACGTAGGGACGGAGATGGTGGGAAAATAAAACAGAACAGCCTGGAATACCTGATTTCTTCAGATTTAAAGAGTCAGAACAATAGGACCAAACTCCAACTACACAGGAAAAGTAAAGAAAGAGTCTGAGGATGACACAGAGGGCCGGATCTTCAGCTAGTGTAAATCAGCATGACTCTGACCTAGCCCACAAGTTAAATTCCTGTTAGATATTTTCAAAGGCACTTGTAAACCCAAAGCTTCATTGGATGGTTAGCTTAGTAATTTAAAAAGACAGGCTTTCTATTGCAGATAGTAAAGGTGAGCTTCTAAAGGAAAAATTGGTTTTGAATAACTTTGTTTCTTTATGATGTATTAAGAAAGCCTATATATTTAAACAGGGTTTTCCATTTGGTCTTGACTAGCCTATTAGACATCAGTACCCTACTCCAATGGTTTTCAGCCAAGTGTACATATACATCCCTGGGGACATGCAGAGATCTTCTAGAGGGTACATAAACTCATCTAGATATTTGCCTAGTTTTACAACAGGCTACATAAAAAGCACTAGCGAAGTCAGGACAAACTAAAATTTCACACTGACAATGAATTGTTTATACTGCTCTATATACTATACACAGAAATGTAAGTACAATATTTATATTCCAAATGATTTATTTTATAATTATATGGTAAAATGAGAAATAAGCAATTTTTCAGTGATAGTGTGCTGTGACACTTCTGTATTTTTATGTCTGATTTTGTAAGCTAGTAGTCTTTAAGTGAGGGGAAACTTGGGGGTACACAAGAAAAATCAGACTCCTGCAAGGGGTACAGTAATCTGGAAAGGTTGAGAACCACTGCTCTACTCTATGGTTGCCTGGAGAACTGGTAGGATTTATTACATCATAGGTATAATGGAAAGAAGAAATACAGATTTACTGAGTGGTGATTTTTTTAGATAGATCATTTAAGTGCTTATCTTTGCATATATGTATTTAGCGCAAACACTTTTGGGACAACTTCTGTTTGTGAAGAATACAGCACTCTTTAGCCTTCAAATAAGGATAAAAAAGACCCCAATCCGTATCTGATCCCTCCAAGATGGCCACCAACAAAACCCGGGAAAGATGAGACATTTCTATGATTTATTTAAAATAAAAGAGAGAGAGAGAGAGAGAGAGAGAGAGAGAGAGAGCGCATGCGTCCTGGCCTTCTTTATGCATCTAAAAGAAGCAAAAATGGCCTGACACATTTGTTTCCTTTGTATGTCACCTTTGAACTCAAATCATTCACACTAACTTGTTTGCTTTCTCTAAACCACCAGTAAAGCTCTGGGAGCTCTGAAAAGGTTAATATAAATTTAAAGTTAATATAAATACAAAGTTAATACACTATCTCTTGAATGGATGCAGGCAGATAAGTGATTTATATAAGTTACAAGCCACTTCAATTCCTGCTGACATCCAGCGAGCACAAAAAGAGTAACCACAATGAATCACGTTGTTTGGAAAAGTTTTTGATTTCTTCTTTTATTACCACTAGTTATCATTTCATAACATATAGATAAAATTTCAACTAACTCTACATTACCATTCTCTGGTTCCTAATTTCAACAATCTGCCTGCATCTTATATTTCCAAAGGAGTCTTCATTCACTTGGAGGTGGGGATAATTAGAAAAGTTGTACATAACTAGGCCTGTTAGAGATGTGGGGATGTAATACAAGTGTGACGGTGATTCTGTTTCAAGAGGCATTTCTTAGCTTTAAGATTTCTACTGCCTTGCCCACAGCGGAAATGCAAGTTTCAAAAATTCCTTCCCCCAATGGGTGAGATTTCCTAATTGGCCAGTCATAAACAAAGAGCCAATGAAGAAACTAGAGTAAGGAGGACAGAGAGAAAGAGAGAATTTCCTTTAAAAATATCTAAGATAGGAGAGCAAAGTTATTGAAAATAGAATGGAAAAATAAGGAAAGAAGGGGAATTAGAATAAGAGAAGAGTTTTAAAATATTAAAAATAAGAGAGAGGAGGGAACGATAAAAGATATTAAGAGGAATTTTTAATGATTCTGACAACAGGGGTCATAAATGTTAAAAAGAAAACATAAGTTAAGAAATACTAAGTACCAAAGTTACTTTATAGTTGATGCAACTTTTTACTGTGGTCAAGTTTTCTGTGTTTTATGGTTAGCTTATCCATTTGCATCATGCTGCAGAAAATAACCTAGGTAGTTACAAGTGCCTGTCTGGGTGTTTATATCACACTCATCAACTTGTTATGAACAATAGGACTGAACACTTCAAGGAAGGATCGGAAGGTCGCCAATTACATACGTATAATTCCAGCGTTCCAGCATGAGCAACGTATAATGCTCCTACTGGATGCCCAAATCACTAAATAAAGTGGCCACTCTCCTGACCAAGCACAAAAATTTGTGGTATAGGGAGAAACGGCATAGAAGAGTAGTGCTCTTGCGCAAGCTGCCCCAGCTCTGGACAGGAGCCCCAGGCCTTGACAGGAACCCCACAGCACATTATCGTGGGAGGGAGACACCACATTGCTCATATAACGGCAAGGAGGTAGGTGATGCAAGTTTTGCAGAAATAAGTAGAAAACACTGAAGGATGGCAGCAAACCATGATAAGACAACTTCCACAATAACCAACCCACTGATAGGCAACTCGTGTCTCCTACACACTTCTACATGAGTTCTACCTACACCACAAAGATTAGCAGAGATCGTTCCTAGGGCTCCTGTTGTGTATTTGGTTGTCGTGGTAATAGAATCTTGTGTTGCTATGGCAACTGAGTTAGATTATTAGGGGATAGCCCAGCCAGTTTTGGCTGGTTTTGGGTTAGTTCAGTATGTGGCAATAAATAGCTCCTTTCAAGATTTACAGCTCTCTATGTCTCCAGTGATTTCTTCCTAAAACTGTTGCCCCCAAGGATATAACAACATGGCGATGAGGGTGGGATGTCTGTGCTGCCCCAGCAACAGAAGGAAGTAGAAGTTAAGGTACAAAAAAAAACAAACCTTTTTGCTGCTGGAAGGGGATGAGAACTGGCTTGTTTGCACTGACTGTGCAAACTGAAACTAAAACCATGCTACACTTACACGGCCACTGGAGCCTTTTGAGGAGACTATAGTGCAATGGCACATATATGCTGAGTGTTTTGAGCGTTTTGTTATTGCAAATGACATTACAGAAGAGAAGAAGGTGCCAATATTCTTAAGTGTTGTAGGGGCTAAGACCTACTCCCTGCTACACAGCTTACTACACCCTGTTAAGCCAGAGACCAAATCTTACAGTGACACTGTGGAAATCCGGGGGTCCCATTTTTCTCCCAAACCATTGGTAATTGCTGAAAGATATAGGTTCCACAAAAGAGACCAGAAAAAAGTCGAAACAGTTGTACAATCTGTAGCAACTTTGAGAAAGCTTGCAGAACACTGTGAATTTATGGAGATACTAAATGATGCCCTACGTGATAGGTTAGTGTGTGGCCTGCACAGTGAAGCTATATGGAAGCGCCTATTGACAGAGGCTCAGCTTACCTTACAGAAGGCTGTTGACATTGCGGTCTCTATGGAACTGGCAACAAAGGAGCAGCAATCCATCGGTGCATCCCCTAGGGTGCATAAAGTGTCACAAGAACCTACCCACAAAACTGTGGGGAGTCAGGAATATTACCGTTGTGGTAAGCTGGGTCACCATGCATCAGAATGCTAGTGTAAGGACCTGGTATGTCGACACTGTGGCAAAAAGGGACACATTCTGTGTGCCTGTAAACAAAAAAAAAAGAGGCCTGTGGTCTGGCCAACCAAAAAGGGAAATCTGCATACCCTAGAGCAGACCCAGGATGACCAAGGAGACACCTCATCACAAGAAGAAGAGCCACTCCATGTTTTGTCTTTGGTAGTGGGCTCACATGAATACTGGGTAACCTTGTTGTTAGACGGCAAGCCTATACACATGGAACTGGCCACCGATGCAGCCATCTTGCTGATCTCTGAGACTGTGTATAAAGAAAAGCTACAGCATCTTCCGCTTAAAGCAACAAAAACAGTTCTGAAGACATATATGGGAGAAGCTTTGCCCATATTGGGCACTACTGATATTAAGGTGGAGCTCAATGGGCAGGCTGCTAACTATCACTGTTTATGGTGAGAGGTAATTACCCAGCCTTAATGGGTAGGTGTTGGTTTAGGAAGGTCCAGCTGAACTGGGCAGAAGTGCACCGAATGACTAAAGAAGAAACCAGTCTGCCTGCTATACTAAGGAAACATGCTGCTGTTTTTGGAGAGGATCTGGGAAGTATGAAGGGAATCACTGTGACACTGAACATTAAACCTGACAGTCAACCAAAATATCTGAAAGCCAGAACTGTACTATATGCCATCAGGCCAAAGGTTGAAGTGGACCTGGAGCGCCTGGTCACAAATGGAGTCCTAATGCCAGTTACCCATAGCCCATGGGCAACTCCTATTGTTCCAATAGTGAAGAAAGATGGCTCCCTCCGGATCTGCGGTGATTTTAAAGTCACTGTCAACCCAGTGTTGTGTGCAGAGCAATACCCACTTCCTCGCATCGATGACCTCTTTGTAGGCCTGGCTGGGGTACAAAAGTTCAGCAAGACTGATCTGAGTCAAGCATATTTACAGATGCACGTCGATGAAAAGTCCCAAGAGCTGTTGACTATTATGATGCATAAGGGGCTTTATCGATACTGTCACCTACCCTTCGGAATAACGTCTGCTCCCGCCCTGATGCAGAGGGCTATGGACCAGATCTTGTGTGGCTTGCCAGGAGTCCAGTGCTATCTGGATGACAGCCTGGTTACTGGAAGGAATGAGGAGAATCACCTAAAGAATTTAGAGGCTATCTACAAAGACTGGAAGAGGATGGCCTATGAGTCTTCGAAGACAAGTGTGAATCCTTCCACCCTCTGTTGAATATTTGGGACACATCATAGATGCTACAGGTCTTCATAAGGCCCCTGCAAAAGTTAAGGCTATTGTGGAGGCTCCCGCTGCTCGAAATGTTAGCCAGCTTCACTCATTTCTAGGACTATTGAACTATTATGGAAAGTTCATCTCACAGTTAGCCAAACTGCTAAACCCACTTCATGAACTCCTTGGGTAGAACAAGGCCTGGAAATGGACTCAAGCCTGTGATGTTGCATTTAATAAAGCTAAGGATGCATTGCTAAATTCTGAAGTTCTGATGCACTTTGATCCATCCTTACCCCTACAGTTGGCCTGTGATGCATCCCCTTATGGAGTGGGAGCAGTCGTGTCACACATTATGCCTTCGGGAGAAGAGAGACCTATTGCTTTTGCTTCACGCACTCTAAGCAAAGCAGAAACTAACTATACCCAAATCGAATGTAGGGTGACCAGATGTTCCGATTTTATAGGGACAGTTCTGATTTTTGGGTCTTTTTCTTATATAGGCTCATATTATCCCCCACCCCCTGACCCGCTTTTTCACACTTGCTGTCTAGTCACCTTAAATTCGAACGTGAGGCATTGGGAATCGTTTTCAGAATTCAGAAGTTTCATCAGTACCTGTTCGGACGGAAGTTTACTCTTTTCAGAGACCATCAATCCCTGACTTCAATTTTTGGAACCCACACAGGCATTCCCCCATTAGCTGCCAGTCGTATGCAACATTGGGCATTGTTGCTTTCCATGCACACATATGAAATCAAATATCGGAAATCCACTCTGCACGGCAATGCAGATGGTCTCTCAAGGCTGCCTTTGCCAGTCAAATGTCAAGATATTGCCAGAAGGAAATAATTTACTTTGAACAGGTAGCGAATACACCCATTACCGCTACTCAGGTAAAGAAGGCAACTCGAGTTGATCCAGTATTGTCCCAAGTTATGGACCTGGTGATGCATGGTACATCTCGACGAACCTCCCTAGCCTTTCTAATGATGGGATGACAGCTGCGCACTTGCTTTGATCTGCTGAAACCTTCTGAAACCCGACAAATTGTGCAATGTCAGCAGCAAGATCAAGTCATCAGGCGTGCACCCAGAGCAAAAGACCGAACCTTTAGCCATAGACAGCCAGTTTTGGCTTGGAATTATACTTCTGGAGCTAAATGGGTCCCTGCCACTGTCATCGCTCAAACAGGGCCTGTTTCCTACACAGTCCAGACTGCAGAGGATCTCACCTGGCAGCGACATGTAGATCAGCTGCTGCCAGGTCATACCAGTCTTCAGGACACAGCTTCAATTGAGTTGCCTGACTTCACCACTTCCGGAGAGACACCGAATCAAGAGTCACCTGTTCCTGACTTTTCCCCTCCATTACTGCCGGCAGCAGAGATACCCCTCTGCCCGGCACGAGCTGATACCACATCCTCACCCATTTGCCCTACGAACCCTGACCCCACTGTCAGGCCCGCACCCAAGACACTTTCGGGAGTAACACCACCAGAAGTCTGCCGTAATCCACCTAGAGACAGAAGGCCTCCTCAATGGCTGGATCTTTAGCTACGGCGAACGCATGGTTACAGGGCAAAATAATCCCCAGGGTTTATCCAGGAACGGAGGCAGACTACCCTCCTTCTCTAGTTTAGTGTTTGTTTTATTTAGGAGATGTTCTTATTAAGGGGGGAGGAATATGTTGTGTATTTGGTTGTCGTGGTAATAGAATCTTGTGTTGCTATGGCAACTGAGTCAGATTATTAGGGGATAGCCCAGCCAGTTTGGGCTGGTTTTTGGTTAGTTCAGTGTGTGGCAATAAATGGCTGCTTTCAAGGTTTACAGCTCTCTGTGTCTCCAGTGCTTTCTTCCTAAAACTGTTGCCCCCAAGGACATGATATAACTCCCACACAAAGAAGTTACATAACTGACCAGTCAACACAGTATGGAAAACATGTAGACATGTCTGCAGCCCAACGTCCCTGAAAATGGCCAAGGCCTCTCTTCAGTGAACTCAAAACTGGGTAGATAGAGACAGGAATTAGATTGGCATCCACAATTCAACCGCAGGTGAAAAATGCTGGTACAAAATTTGCAAGTGAAATAATCTGAAAACATACCCCATGGGGTGACATTCATGCCATCTGCAGCAATTAAACCCAAATATTTGCCTTGTTGTTAAAGAGGAGAAAATAACACAATAAATATGTATTGGCAATGTAACATCTCTTTCGAAGTAAATCCGTTTAAAGCTCAGATAAGGAAAGCACTTCAATACAGGCTTAAGTCCATCCCTATTCAGAAAAGCACTTAAATACACATTACACTTTAAGCATGTGCTAAAGTCCTAACGATATCAAGAGGAGGTGCTCCAGTATGTGCCTGAATCACACAGTATGCTTTAAAAAAGCACATTGTCTGATATGATTGTATGATGTATTCATATTGTTTGTGTACTAGGAACATTCAGAAATAGAGATAAATAATTAATAATATAGGGTTATTCCCAATACACAATGGGTGCAAACATTGTCTTTGAGATCCTACTCACCAGAATAACTAAGCGAAAATATTCTTGCCTTTGTTTATTACACAGTCACAAATATGATACCAAAATAATTATAGCAAATCTAAATTGCTGAACTTCCTAGCTGGCTTAGTAGCCAGCTTGTGAAAATTGCCATATGGTGTTTAGAGTTGTATTTTTCTAAGAGTCCATACTAAAAGTTAGGATCACACACACCAAGGTCAGGAACATGACACAGTTTTCATATCACAGCTTCACATTAATGAATGCCTGCATCACGTTAATAATCCTGTCAGGCCTGTCAAGAGGGCACTGTGCTTGCTATTTGGATGACACTTTGTCCCAGCCTCCATGTGAATAATTTGTCTTTCATCACCAGCGGAATTGCTTCCAAGTGTTTCTGTTTGACTGTGTGATTTCTGATCTCTGGCCTACTATTCCACTCATCCTTATCTAAAAGAGCAAATAGAATCATGAAATGAAAAGTTGCCGGCTAACAAATCTAAAAGTTTCAAAGGCGAATTGGCACGAATTTTATTATGTGATTAATACAAGCTGACTCTATGTCCTGATGAGACTGTGTGGCTCCCCTGGGAAATACCCTTCTGCACCAGTTATTCTTAGGTGTTATTTCTGATTAATTATGCTCTCGGTCCATTAGAAAACTGATGGGTAACTTTGCATCTGTCTCTCTGTTTTTTATTTTACACAGTTAACTTCACTGAAAAATTCATAGAAAATAAACGAATAGCTGGCCAGTGCGTCCAACATTTTGCTGCAGTATAATGAGACTACGATGTATCCTTTCAGATGTGTATAGACTGTATATAAAATTGAAGGTCACTATAATGGTAACAAGAGATATAGCACCAAAGTTTCATTTAGGCATCAACACAGCTTCCTGTCTGCAGGCACATTTTTACTACCCATAAAAGTGCACCCACATTTCAATGTGAGTGGAATTATAAACAGTCAGAAAAAACACCTGACTCATTGTTTAGCTTTAGGTGAATAGCCCCTTAAACCAAAGGAAAAACTCACATTTGTGAAGTTAAGCACATGCATAAGCATTTGCAGATCAGGGCCCTAACCATAAATATTTATGTTTCCAATTCACTGCAGGCACAAAAATGCATTCACAAAACAGGCTACAATACAAGTTTCTATCATCACGGACTACTTCCTTTGAATTTCAGTGAGAATTGGGTGCCTATCTATCAGGGCCCTTTCAAAATCCCAGCTATGTATTTTCAAAAGACACCCTACACCTGTATCACTTCAACAGCCGTGGCAAATATGCTCCAAATAGTTGCCTTTTTGTTAAAAAGAGGAGAAAATAAAGCAATTAGTTTTTGGCAATGTAGCATCCTTTTCAACTTACATTAAAAAAACGCAGTTAATAGAAAACTAACATATTTTGGGGCCCCAAAATTTCATCTTCAGTAAAAATGAACAAAAATCAAACAGACTCCCACCTTTCCTCTTCGTTAGACAGTTTAAAATTAGACTTGGGTGACTAAGGCAGATAAAAATATTCTGCAAATATTCATTTGCGTCAGCAAGGTCATCCAGTTTCCTGACGCAAGTGTTTGCAGAAAGCAACCTTCAAAGCAATTGCCAGTGTTTACTTTGGAAGAGTTTTTGTGCTCACCCAATCTAGGAACAGAAACAACTGCAGGTGACTTATGGGACCAGTCATAACTACGTAATACAGCTCAGATTTAGAATATCCATGGTGAATTCATAGCAGAAAACATTTGAAAAGGCTTTTGTCAAATACACTTGAACTACAAATACATCTGAAGAAACTGAAAACTACTTGTGGATAAAAAGAACTAAAATAGTTAAAATAAATTGTTCACTATGGGCCTGATCCAATGGGAACCTAACCATTCACCTCAAAGGGCTTCGGATCAGGTCCTATTTGCTCAGCTCCGTTTTAAATGTTCCATACAATTCTAAGGCTTAATCCTGCAGGCAAAGTTCAGAGTTTATTGGGAGTTTTGCCTGTTTGAAAACTGCTGTATCAGTCCCATAGCGGGTCAAATACAAGTAGTAATTAAAATAACTCACATGCTGCTAGCATGTCAACTAAAGCAAGCATATCAGGATCCCAGCATGGATTTTAATTTGCTGCTAAATTACTCATTCATAGAAGCTCATATTTTGCAACATCATTTTTAGTTAAGCCTAGGAAAAATGCAAGACCTGCATGATTAGTTATTTGATAGGGAGGCTTGCTATCAGTTGGTAGGTATTTATCTACACTTGCTGCCTGAATTTTTATCATAATAGAAAATATCCATGCTATGTGCACATTAGCAACAACTTCTAATCCATCTATAGTAGCAAAAAATACCAGGGTTGCAGTGGGGGTAAGGGCTGGATATTTCCCTCCCAGGAAAAAGCTTGTGGGATAGATAAAGTAGGCCTGAAGCTCCACAAAGGGAGGGGCTTGGTGAATCATGCAGGAATCGAGTTCCCATGCTGTGGGTGGTGATGCTGGGAGAGGGCCCCTACACATTGTTCCTCTGTTCCTCCAGCAACATAGCTCGGAGGGAACGGTGTTCCTCTTGATTCTTTTCCATCCCTCACATTTCCACTCAGGGTTAATGGTGGTTTGACCAGCATTAGCCACCAGTCAGTTCTCCTCTCAGAAGTAAGCAAGTTAAGTGGAGCATGCTGAGCTAAGCAGTGTCCCCAGACATCTCTCTGCTGCCCCAAGCCTGTGGAGACTTGAACCTACTGCATTTTCATGTGTGAATTTCTACAGTCTCAGATGGAGGAGTAGCATGCATCAGAGCATCTGCTCATCTCACCCCCAAATAGTTCCTTGAGAAAATTCCAGGCAGGTTGGCACCCATACAACTGTGGATCGTGGTGGGCATCCAGTCATAGATGAAAAGTAAATGCAACACTTGTCCAGGTTTATTATGCTCAGTCCATGCTGATTATTCTTCTAATGTCTCTGATATCACCGGTTTAGCATAAGACAGTATGATATGTTAGTGGGTGACATTTTGCACCTCTAATTGGCATTTTACAACATAACATCAGACCCAATACTCTCCTCTGCTTCTGTGAATGGAGCTAAAATCTGATGATCCTGGCTGGAATCAGGGGAACGCAGAAAGTGGAAGAACCTGCCTCCAAGGCATACCCCCTGTTTCCCCCAGTAGCCATTCTCTGGCTCTGTGGGCTGAGAGGAGGCAGTCTGAGGTCAAGAGTTGGCAGGGCCGGGGTGACTACACCCCTTTCTCCAATCCATAGGCAAGCCAGCCCAGGCTAACGCTAGCCAAATCACCATGAACCTTTGGAGTTTCTCCCACCACAGACCACACACCCATCCCCTCAAGAGTGTGTTTGTGGGGGAGATGTACCTGCAGGCAGAGGGAGCACACATGAACTCAGCTCCTGTGGGCAAAGTACCGGGGGGTGGGGGGGATGTAGAGGCACCCATATAGGATCCCTGAAGTGGTTGAATTCTCATGACTTCACAGAGGGCATCCATCCCTCAGTGCCATCAACTAACTAGAAGACAACTCTGGGAGCCAGATCCCCACCTGGTGAAAAGTGGCATAGCTCCAATGACATCAGCACTACTGGGAGTACACATGCTTCCACTGCCCTCTGTCAGTTAGACATGACCCAAAGCCCAGTGGAAAGACCCAAATGTACTTCAAAGGGGTTTGGATCAGGCCCTTACCTGCCCCCTCATCAGTCCTCCAAGCTGGCGTATGGGTGGAGGGGCTTTGGGGGGAAAGCGGAAGCATGCCGTGAGTCCTGTTCTTCCTTTATATGAACAACACTCCTCAAAAGGAACAGATCCCCCCAGAACAGTATCCAAATATCTATTGGTATATTTCCCTTATTCCATAGCCATTTACCCACCAGGTTAAAATATGTTTCCTATTAGTCACGATATATTTACTCCTAATTATTAGAATTCATTCTTTGGTCACTTTGAACTGATTTATGGATTTGTATTTGGACGCTATAGCATTGGTGGTGGCAACTTGTCCAATTGATTTTTAATTTCTACTTGGGAAAAAAAAATCCTTAAAACTCTTTGAACGGATTCTCTGCCTATACTGGATTCATTTGAAGCATTTGATTGAAAGTGGCATTTTAGGTCAGAACCTCTGGAGTCTCAGTCCAGAGGTTCTGAGAGCTCAGCCCAGCCAAGTGACACATTGGATATTCAGGAACAACACACCTGAGACATGAGCACGCACTTGCACAGTAGCCAATTCTTTGAATTAGGGGTGAGGAGCGCTGCTTTTATAAATTGGGAGAGAGCATTTTCTTCTAACCATGTAGGCTCACATGTAACAGTCCTGAAAATAAATGTTTAGCTTGAGGAGGCTTCTGCATCATGGAAACCAGACAGTGGGTGCAGATCATGCACTCTGCTTCTTCACATAGAAACTGGAAAACCAAGGAAAAAACAGAAAAAATGGGCTAAGTTTTGGCCAAGAGAGGGCAATTGTCACTAAGTATCATTCTCCATCCCTCTGACCCTGTGTGAGCTCTGAGAATTTGGGGTTTTATAGTCCATGGCTGGTGGGGGAGGGGGCAGTGAAAAGCTCCATGATAGCCATCCAAACCTTCAGGGATTTCCACATGGATCATGGTACTGATGCAGCTCCCCTAAGCCATTAAAACCTTCCTGATGGAATTGAGGTTGGTTTGAGTTTGGGCCAGGAGCTAGCAGGACTATAGCTCCTAAAGGAGTTGCAGTGTTGTGAGGGAAGGGGCAAAGGAGGTTCAAAGAGACACTGGTCTAGCCCTCTACACATATTCTGAGATCCAAGGGATGTCTTTGTGGCTCTCAGGAACCCATGAGTTAGGAGGCCAGAACCCCTACTCATTAGGTGAGGCCCGACTCCAATCTATGACTGAGAAGAAACTCCATGAGTTACAATTCACTGAATTTCTGGGCCCTTGCCTGCTGTGTGTCCAATAGAAGCCCTCTTTTGGACCATAGTTCTAATTGTTCCTTCCCCTTCATTTGTAAGTGAAGTTGAGATTTGAACACAGGTCTCCCAGGTTCAGATGCTACCATTGGTAGATCTCTATTTAATTGAACTTTACACACTGGGTGTCTGATCCTGGCCCACTGAAGTCAACGGGTGCTTTATTGTTGACTACAATGGGTGGAGAATCAAGCCATAAAAGAGCTGAGGGTAGGGTGACCAGATAACAAGTGTGAAAAATCCGCAGAGAGGGTCAGTAATAGGGTCCTGTAGAAGACAAAGCCCCTAATATTGGGATAGTCCCGATAATATCAGGATGTCTGGTCACCCTAGATGAAGGCTGCATATCCACAGTGAAGAGCCTTGGTCATGCCACTACCTTCCAAAACGGGTGGATCACCAGGTCCGGTGATCTTCATGGTGTCCACAAAAAGGAATTTGATTTGAGCACACGTGGAAAGAATAAGCAAACAATAAGGGTCAGATTCTTAGCTGGTATCAACTGAAATAGGTCTTATGACTTTAATGAAGTGATGCTGAGGTACATCAGCTGGGAATCTGACCCTAATTCTCTGCCTTAGCATCAAATAAGGATTGCATCCGACAAATACCAACATGCCATTATTTAGCCTCTTCTTTTTGTACTATGTAAAGTCAAGGGCCTGATTTTCCTCTCATTTACAATAGTGTAAACCGGGAGCAAATCCACTAACGTCAATGGAGGTATGCAAGTGGAAGACAGGAAAACTGCCCTACAGTGGGAGACCTGAAAGATGGAAGAGGGTATGAAAGGCGGCAAATTCAAAACCAATACGAGCAAATACTTTTTACATTCATATAATTTGATGGTGGAACTCATTGAGACAGGAAGCCGTTGTTGCCAAGATCATAACAAGATTCAAGTTGGACTTGACATTTATATGGATAAAGAATATCCAGAGATATAATAATGAAAACAAAAAATTTGGAAGGAAATTTAAAGCTCATGCTCAAGTCTTAGCCAATCTCTAACTATTAGAGACGAGGATGAGACCTAGTGTGGAGGCAGATTATTCCTCTTAGCTGCTGCAGTTTTACACCTTTTGCTGAAGCATGTGGTATTGGCCACTGTCAGACAGAGAATACTGGACTATATGGGCCTTGAGTCTGATCCAGTCCAGCAATTCCTATGTTTTCTATATAACTAACAAAAAATGTGTGTTCAAAGTATTGTCTTCAAAGTACTGAGCAGAGAGCTCAGTATATCATATTTAGTCTGCATGGTCTAACCTTCCTGGTTGCAGTGTTGTTAAGGTACTCAATATAAATGCTCGGCTGACAATGGAAGTGTGTACCTGCTGTTTTGAACATAATAAAAATATAATTTAAAACCCTACTAATTCATATGATACCATCTGAAAGAAGCAGGTCAGGAGGGAAACTTATTAGCTTAGATTCATGTAGATGTTAGCAGGAATAACCTACGTTCTTGATCCTTCTCAGATTGTGTAGTCACTAGGGAGTTGTCTGGCTAGATGGGATTTTGCACATCTGTCAGCTAAAGCAGAGATCCAAATGCAAAACCCAGCATGCAGGAACATTATGTGGATTTGTGATACTCTCCTGAGGTTTTGAGGGTCCATAAACCAGTGAATGGATTACAAGGAGACATTACTACAGTATTTTCATCTCTGATAGATATAACTTTCCTCCAATGTTGCTCACAATATTTAAAGGAAAACTACCCATTTCCCACAGATGCCCCCTGTTAAACTTCAAAAAGATAAGCATCATTCAGCATGAGGAAATTGAGAAATATGTCTAAAAATCAGATAATCAGCTTTGGAAACTCCAGACTTCTATGGTCAGAATGATGAGTGAAGTTTTCTTTTGATTTGTTTTGTACAAGAACACACCTAATATAATATATGAAGATATCCTAGCTCCTAGAACAGGAAGGGACCCTGAAAGGTCATCAAGTCCAGCCCCCTGCCTTCACTAGCAGGACCAAGTACTGATTTTGCCCCAGATCCCTAAGTAGCCCCCTCAAGGATTGAACTCACAATCATGGGTTTAGCAGGCCAATGCTCAAACCACTGAGCTATCCCTCCCCCACTTGTCCTTGTAAGAGAAAACAAAACAGTTCCAACAAAAGCAAACAGCTCTTCGTTCCCCACTCAATAATCCTGTTCCTGTCAGCAGAGGGTTTGCCACACCACCTCTCTAGGTGGCCCCAAAAGTGGCTCCATACCCTCCCTCTACAGAGGCCTTGATCCAGGGATCCTGGCGTGTAAGTAGCAGACTGTCCCGCTCCACTTCCCAGGTGTCTGCTGCTGGTCAAGCCTTCTTCTCACTCTGGCTCTTTGCTGGTTTCTTCCACACAACTTTCACAGGCTCTTTCATCGGTTTCCTCTCAGCCTGGAGCCACTGCTGGTCCTTCCTTAGACCCTGGTCCCTGGAGAGTCCTCCCAGCACCATGCTGCTCTTGTCAGCTCTTCCCCTACTCAGTAAAGGCTGTCTCTAATAATTCCCAGCAGGCTTGGCCCCCCATCTCTTGCACTCTCAGGCATATTATGCAAGGGTGGGGGACGAAACTGAGCTCAGGTCAGCGGTGGGACGCGATCCCTTTCACAGCCCAGCTCACCCTGGGACAGTAATCTTCCTACTAAATACCAATACAAATACTACATACTATTATAATTCATAATAAGCCAAATCTTGACATCCTTATTTTTGCCTCAACCTCAAGGGGACTATGCACATGCTTAAGTTAAGCATTTGTGTAAGAGCTTAGCTGGATCAGGGCCAGAATGTTCAGTCTCCTGTATGACTGAGCCCTCTAACTGTAATTTGCAGACTAGAGTCCCTTTTTCTGATAGGCCACCCAAAAATAGCTCTTCAATGGCTTTCAGTGTGTCCCAAAGAGCTGCAGTGGGCCCTCTTACAAAAAAACCATATGCAAATACAGAGTAGAATTTCAAGAACCCATAGACAGACTCTGGGAGGCAGGACAATAGCATATCTTCCTTACCATTTCCACCCAGTTTTACCTCTGAATATAAGAGAGCTGCTGTATTAATATTAAAGATTAATTTAAAATCTTTAATATGGATCAAGCCATCATGGAAGCAGGGGTTAGATGCAGACGCTCTGGCTGACAGCTGATGACAAAGAACACACATAAACTACAGTGCAAAGATGTAGTTAATGTGTGAGTACCCCACTTTGCATGTGCTAGTTCCTATTTGCATGCACAAACTGGATTTTTGCAGGCACATACATTGTGTGGGGACAATCCCGCCCTCCTTTTTGGCCCTAAATGTGATTTCTGGTGCTCTGTACCTTGCTGTACCAGTGCCCCTTACACTTTGGAAAAACAATCTGCTGAGCACACAGTTTCATCTCTCTGCATTTCTGAGATGGCAACTGTTAGTCCACATCACCTTAGACATACACAAAAATCAGGTTCTCTTCCTAGATGCATTGGGTCATCCTTTTTTGCAAACTCTTTGATGCTCACAGTCGTAAAGGTCAAGAGCTCTCACTGGTCAAGTTGTGCAATTTAGAGGGGGTTTTTTCCATGCTGATTCTTCAGCTCAAGAATACGTTCAGGCTCACAGTGAACACAAGACATACCAGATAAACAGCAGTCAGCTGGAGATCACTGAGGAACTTATTCACCAGACTGTCAAATTGATCACTGTATCTGTATTTTATACTTGAATGGATAGTAGGGCAACACATGAACTGTTTTTTTTTAAGCTATATAGTGTAAATTCTTTAGCTGACAAACTGTGTGACTCCAAGCATATCCACATTCAAATCAAAGCTGTTTGGTTTTGCTGTCTCAGGTGGCGTCTCTATGAGAAAGGATCTTTGTATCCTTCATGTTTGAAAATCAGTCATTTTAATTTTAAACCAATTTAGACCCTACTTGCACAATGACAAGACACTATCTTCTGTTTTGTTTTGTTTAGATCACCTGTTTTCATTTAATAAAAAATGTTCTTTCGTAACTCATGATGGGCTAGAGAATTCCCAAACCATTCAAAATACTTTAAAGTTCTTTTGGGACATAGCCAGATACTTAATATTGTATTACATTTTATAGTTGTCACTTAATCAAGCTATTTAATATTATAGTACATTTTAAAACTGTCACTTAATCACATTTTCTTGACCCTTTTATGTGAATTAAAGATCACTGTAGATAAAAAATGGCATGCTTTAGTTTAAATAGATTCAGTATGTCCAGTTTGACAGTTACTTCTGAGACATTACAAGAATTTTCTGTGATTAATGTGACCCACACACGTTAAGTGGTGTAATGTTCCATTTCTTCAGCCATTAGAGGAAACAGCACCAGACAGAAGGAGCCAAAACTTATCCAACTGTATGTAAAGCTGAAAAAGTCTAAAGATAATGTAGAGCGAGGCATGCTGAGCTAAGAAACTGACTTAAACTGACTCAATATTTTCCTTTTCCCTGCATTTTGAGAGGGAAAAAATGTTCTCCAATAACACAGTAAGTGCACATTCTACAACAAAAGAAAATCTTGCTCAGAATGGAAAGAAACGCACTTCATTCAGAGACAGGTGGGCAGAATTATTGTGTGCTTAATATAAATAATGAATAAAACATTCATTCTAGTTTTGGAAAAGCTGCCTAAATGGATATTTACTCACAAGAACAAAAAAAGGCTATCACTGGAACCATTTTTTATGACTGTGATAGTTTTGTGCAGTTAATCCAGAACTGCTTCACTGAAAGATTTTATGCTCTTCATTGTTCACTGTCATTGTAAAAATACATTACATGCCTTCACAGAAATGTTTAAAAGTACCATGGTTTTTTTTTTTTTTTTTTTAGCCTTGGTGCTCAGTTCCTACTTGTTTGTTTAATTGATCTGACTATAATTGTTCCTACTTTGTATCTTAATCTCAAATCAGATGTACAGAGTTTGTTAACAGCTGTGAATATAAGTGTTGCCTACTCCTATTGTGTGTTTTTCTTGATAGTTTAATTAGAAGAGGTGAATAATACTCTAATCCATCCAGTAGGACATTTTACAATGACATTGACCTTTCGTTTGGCAGCAAATTCGTTTGATAACAGAACAGAATATAATATAACCAAACTGGTGTCAGTAATTCAGGTAGTCAATTAAAAATACTCTGTATACAGCACATACGCAAACAGTGAACAATAGGGCAAACTAATCAAGGTATAACAAGAACCTACATAGAAATCTGGATGTTGGAGGAGGAGAATGGCTCAAAATGTTATTATTTACAAGTACTGCTAATGAAACATATATGGCACATAAATGCATCTCTTCAAAGCTCCCAATGTGGCCACGTTGAGAAAAGGAAGCCAGACAGCAAAGACTAGTCACCTATATGGAGGCCTCTCTGTCATTTTCTCCAGTGAAATATTTCGTTACCTCGAATGATGTCATTTTGCACATAGGATGCAATTCATGCCTTCCCACTAAAAGTATGAGTAATGGAGCTTTTGCAGAGGACCATGTGGGGGTTGGGCAGATGGGATCTTGCGCCTTAACTTGGAGAACAAATTCTCTCTACCAGTCAACTCCAGCTGTCCTTTCCAGCTGTTTTGGGACTGGTACAAAGAACCTCTACACGGCAGGTGTAGAGACCTACTGAACTGGGACAAATGTTACCTTTTCTCTGTTGTTAAAACATAATAGCTAAGTTGAGGGCCATAGAGGATTGCTGATATTTACACACATACACACATACACATGGCCACATCCTCAGTCGGTATAAATTGGCAGCATAGCTTCTCGGAGATCAATACACCAATTCACACTAGTTGAGAATCTGGCCATATGAACTGATTCATAACCTTTAATACTGTTAATCTATTAGTGGGTATCATGAGGTTTAGTTAGTTAATGTCGGTAGAGTGCTTTCACCATATGAAAGGCTGTAACATGGCAAGTATTATTTTTACTAGGTAAAAGTATGTTCTCATTACTATTAGCTTTGATCTCCCTCCCTCCGCCCCCCTGTTGTTTGCCACTATAACTTGTTATGTGAAATTACACTGTAAGCTCCTTGGGGCATAGACAGAGTCATTTTTGTGTGTTTGTAAAGTGATTGGCACAAATGGGCCCTCAATGCTGGTTGAGGCCTTTGGGCATGACTGTAGTATAAACAATTACCACCCTCTGTACATTTCTTTCCAGTTTGAATCCAAATTGCAGAAACGCTGCTGGCTGTATTTTGTAAGCAAATGTTTTGCAACTCGGAAATATGTGAGCTTGAACAACATATTTCACCTCCTCTCCATGAACAAATATGGGTGTTCCTCGTGATGCTATTTGCTCTTCAGTTTCAAATACAAACATACAAAAACTGAAGGGAATGCCCTTTCCTTTACACTCCTGTATTAGGTACTCAGTATTCACCCTAACTCCTATGCGAAAGGATCACAACGGCTGTAAACTCAGAAACCCACTGCAACTCCTTGATGGAAGAACACTCCTAGATTGTGTACCAAGACGTGTTTGTAAATTGTCTGTATGACCTTTAAGTTGGTCTTGTATTGCCTTCCTTATCAATTCTCATGCCAGCACTGTATTTGCTATAGAAATACAAAATTAAATTTCTCTGCCACATACAGTACAACGCTGGTCTTACCTTTTGGGGAAATATCCTTGATGACCTTATTGGTCTAAAAAGTTTTTACATAGCTTTGTTTTAATTTCTCTTTAGCTTTTCTCTCAAGTCTCCCATATATGACACTATTAGAATTCTTTCCCTAGCTTTCTACTTGCCACCTCCTTCCCTATTTTTTTGTTCTTTGGCTAATCTTTCCTTATATATTAATGAAGTCCTTTGTAGTTTCTCTTCAAATCTTCAACTGGATTCCTGTGTGACTTTTTTTAAAATATACCTGCTAGAGTCTTTTATCATGAAAATTATTAATACTTCCATCGCTTCTGGCATTGTACCATCAGCTCTAAAATGGTCTATTATTATTTCTGATCTTAAGCTGCTTTCTCTTGACCCAGAAATATTGGCAAATTACAGACCTATAGCTAAGCTTTTATGGGGAAGGTCTCGAAGCAAGTGGTAGCCTTTCAAGTGCTTAACCACCTAGTAATAATCTTTATGACAAATGGCCTCCTGGTTTGCAGTTATGCCTAGTTGACTAGGCACAGTGCTAAGAGAGTGCCCCTTAAAGTGGCCAATGACTTTTTATAAAACCCTACCTCAAGTGTCATGTCTGCCCTTACCTATCTTGTTATGAGCACAGCTTTAGATTGTGCAGATCCTCCTAATCACATGCCAGGTTATAAAACTCAGGGTTGGTTTGTTCGATCCAAATACATCAACTTGTCACTATCGATAATCATTCATCTGCACCAAGCATCGTGCATCATGTTTTCAGTATCAATGTTAAGATCACTGCTCTTGAACATTATTACGACTAATTATTAAGATGAATTTGACTGTTAATGGTAGCAACACTTTTTTCAGTTTATGCAAATGATTAACTCATGCATATACATTTGTCTGTGCAATCTGGAGAGCTGTGAAGGGAGCTTTGAAGAAAGATAGATCAAAGTGAAGCCAAGTAGAGGGTAAAAAACAAGGTCTCCTGGATGAAACAAGTTTAGCTCAACTTTCTCCCCCACTGCCTAGATCCCAAGTTTTAGTACCCTATGAGCTGGGGCTCTTGGGGTAAATTATAGCACCTAGTAAGGGATGGGGGAAGTCAAGTCCTGGCTTGTGTAGACAAGGAAAATCTGATTAGGAAATTTGTTGAAGGGATACAATGTAAGCCAAACACACAAAATAGTTCAACAGATAGCCAGATAAATGATTAGTAAGGAGAATAAACTGCTTTACTGCTGAAACTTCTGCTTTGTAATTGGTGGTCCTCTGGTCCTCTATCACGTATTGGACTCTGAATTGCACCACAACATACTGCAAGCCTATCTAAGAGCCAAGTACTAAGGTATTTATTCAGGCAACTCCATGTGAGTTGCCTGAGTAAGAACTGAGGGCCCAGCTGTTTCCCCTTAATCTGTGTGGGGAGCAGGTCTTCACCCATCCCACAGAAGGAGGACTCAGCTGCCTCCATGGCACCATGCTCTCCTTCCAAGGACTCAGAATCCAGGTAGGTGAGGGCAGCGGGACTGGGCATCTATCAGCCCCAACCAGCCCTGAGGGGATGCCCATGAAAAGATACTGCAACCTGAGTTTATATCACCTTTCCCATAATACCCTCTCCCAAGGGCAGAATCCCTTTTAAAGGAGGTCTTGTGCAGAAGTATTTCCAAGGAAGCCTTGGTTTTGTGTCTCCATTGGAGCTGCACTGCCAGAGAACACGGAAGGCATGCTGTGATTCCGGCAGCAGCAGAGAGACACAGAACCTCTGTGCAGATGGATTTAGAGGGTTTGGGGGCCAGGTCACACTTGACACTAACCCAACGGGGCATGAGGGGACTTCCCTGCATGAGAAATTCTGCAAGGGGAACTTCACAGACTTTGCCTCCCTCCAATCTCCTCTTGTGTGAACTTTACCACATGGCTCAGGTTTAAGTGAGGAGCTATGAGATGTTGTCCCCGATGCAGACATGACCGTCTCTTGCTGGAATGACTGTAAATGCTATGATGGGAATTGGGGAATACAGCAAAAGGCAAAAATAGGTATATACATATAATTCTAACTATTAACACAGGTATAAAAGACAGAATTGGGTACACTGAATTAAATGATTTTTTAAATCTAGAACGGAAATAAGATGGCAAAGATAATAAAAATTGTTATCTTGTTTATAAAGTACTGTATATTGAGAAGAAAAAAACAATGAGAATTATAGCAACAATTTAAGAAAAAAGCTAGGAAAATCCTGATAAATGAGCAAACTTACATTTTCAAACATGATAAAAATGGTACATATAAATCTAAACTTGAACAGAGTTCAATGCACAATTGAATTAAGGTGGGGGGAGGGAAATCAAACCAAATTGTTAAACTTCCACTACAGAACTTGTAAGTGGTTTATCTGGACAAAGCTATGAAATGAATAAAAACAGCAGCTAAAGGATTGAACTTTTGCTGTCAGTAAGAAATCCAGATCATGGATAAGGATATTATGAATGCTGTGTAAAGAGCTCTGCAAAATATCCTCCACTGAACAGGAACTAATGATAGATGAATGCACACATGTAATTGAACATGCAAAAAGGAAAAGCTACATCCCAAGAAAAGGAACAGAAATGCTATCAAGAGGATGGAATCATAGTAATATTTGTAGGGCTAAGAAACATGCAAGGAAAAAAAGGCAAATTATGAAAAATTCAAATTGTAACATAAAATACATGTTTGGGTCCATGCATATTCTACATTAGATTATCAAGGGAGCATCTGTCATGAACAGAGTCATGTAGAATGTTGGCAGGGAAATTCAAGCATGTAAAGTTTGTCTGGTTTGGGGTTTCATTACAAACAGAGGACCCCACGCTGTTCCCATTGAAATCAATGGCTAACTTCCCATTGACTTCAATGAAAGCAGGATCAGGCCCTTGCAAATTAGCCTGTGTGTGGAAAGGTTCACAAAGGTGCACAGATCTTTCAAGCACTCCTGGGGCCCAGGTTCAACCAAACATAAAGGCTGGTTCGTCCTTTCCTATCAACACCATGTGAAATGTGATCATCTCAGCTGTGTTTTGCTTTAAGATGTTGGGTCCAGTTAAATCAAAACTCAAGCAGGGAGAATCCACACAAACTGAAATCAAAACCCCTTGCAAACTGAAATGGCTCTTCTCAAGGATACAACCAGAAGACTAACCCAGAGTACTGGTTAAGACTAAGAAGAAAGTAGAGCATATTAGTAGCATGAGAATTAGAACAGCAACATCAAGGTCTTGGAGGCAACCATTTTTTGAATCAAGCCAAGTACACAGTAGGAATAGGTTATAAGGCTAAATCATTTCTTACCACGACTTAAAGAGGACTTCGTTCTTGCTTAACTTCTTTTCCATGAATACACCACAACTTTGTTTCTGTTTGCCTGGTTCCTTATTTCAAAAGCAGCATTTGCTTTAACAGTCCATTTTTTTCCATGCAAAATACTGAATCTAATTGCAGAAATATGTCATTCCCTCCTCTGTGCCACATGGCATGAGTTAATGATGATGAATGAAAGTAATAAAACCCAAATCTTTTTCAAACTAAAGCTCCTGTTAAATTGCTGGAAATTATATGCATGCGTCTACAATGAGGACACTGCAGAAGGACAAAGATCTCACTTCCTGTGTTTGGCCACACTACTCAACAGGCAATTGGCTGGACCTACAGAAATATTTCTGATGAGATCTATGGGAGTCATCTAAGTAAAGCAGTTTCGCTTAGGGGTGGAGATTTCATTATAATGCTTCTCTCCTCCCCTGTGGGACACTAAACATGTTTCACCAGAGCCCAGGACCTGCCTCAAATGTCTGTGGAAGTTATTTTTGGATTTTCAAAAATTGAGGATTAGAGTAGTAATACACCATCTAACATGATTTATGTTCTCACAGTAGGTCTCTCAACTTCCCTAATACAGGATTTCATTCTGTTGCATTACATATAGAGCAGAAGCAATTCACTTAATTTAGAACCAGACTGTGCCTCTCTTACTCTGAGTAACTCCTTACTCCTGGAGTAGTCCCATTGACATGAAAGGTAACTATTTGCGGACCAAGACACTACTTAGCATGAGGAGGGGTGGCAGAATCTGCCCCTTTGGAGACATCTATTTTCAGAAACAATTTCTTGTTTTACGAACCACAGAAGCATGTTCATATTCTTCTCTTCCCTTTTCACACACTTTCTCCTTTATCCACCCCCATTTCCTCTACTTTGCCCTACTGCTGCCTCTTCGCTGCCCCTTTGCTAATCACATGATCCGTTAGCACTTTCTTCCTCTATCTCAGCCCCAACTCTCTCTGGGACCTTTATGTCACCCTCTCCTTCACCATCACTCTGATGCCTCTCTTTCTCCCACTGCCTTCCCACTTTGTTCCTAACTCCTTCCCTCTGCTCTGTTGCAGCCTATTTTGGAGATATAGCACAGCAGACTTCAAAGTGAGATTTAATAGTAGGCTCTTTTGAAAAATCTCCCCTTTAGATGAGTGTTTTCTCCCTGTAGATGAGTTTGCCTGAGTTGTATTTCACACTGGTATAAATCAAGGAGTAATGCCATTGAAGTCAATGAAATAAGGTTTCATTTGCAGGTAATAGCTTCAGCAGCAAAGCACAAACTTACTAGTCTAGTAAGTTACATTTCAAAATCTTTCTGTCTCCATGCAGAGAAGACTGGAGAGGAGCAACCCGGAACAGGCTAAGTAGGTAGTGGCATACATATGCCAATGCAAGAAGGCTTCCTTTGCACGAAGTCAGAAACTGCACGATTACAATCATCATGAAGCTGCTCTTAGATTTATGAAGTAAACTATGGTCATCCGAGGCAAGCATGCCTGTTCTTCTGCACTGTGTGTAGGTGACTTTGCAAGGTGGAAAAAACAATCCTTCTCTTCCCCTCTTTTGTTCTGTTTTTAAGCTACCTTACTCAATATCAGAATGCTTTTTTGGTTAATAATCAAACCACACTGGTGGAAATCAAAGAAGTCAGTGGAATAACACCAGTGTCAGAACATTTTAAGTGAACTAATACCAGGCCCAGGATTCTGCCAACATCATGTATGACGTTCACTTTTGTATGTACTTAAACCACTGTGAGAATTCAATAATATTGATTATTTTAAAAAAAGAAAATATGTAAAAAAAAAAAAACAACCACCTAAGTGAAAAATAAACTTAAGGGCAGGGTAGGTTTGATGCTGTAGCTCTTAGTAATATAACAAAATGCACATGCTGGTTTTCTGGCATCTACACACAGTCATCTGTTGGAGTGGGATTAAGTCCATTTATAAGGCTGCATGCCTATTTTAAAAAGGCCTAACATAAGTTCTAACCCAATATAGTTTTCAAGGCATAGCCCATACAATGCAGCAATGGGCATTTCTTCTGAAAACACACCCTCTTGCTTACAAACGGCACTGTGTTTTGTAGCGACATCCTGCCTTATGGCCTTACAGCCACATTCGAAAGGAAGGGTGGCACTAGAGAGAGCATGGATAAATCCCTACCACCGCCCCGTATGGGACCACTGAGAAAGGAAGGCAATGAGCTCTTAAAAGAACCATGATTCGGTGCTGCCAAGAGCCAAAGGAGCATCTACAACATAATGTGATCAATGGTATCAAAGGTGCTGATAGATCTGACAAAGGCAGCAGAGGAAGCTGGCCATTTTTGTACCAGAGTTCAGCCTAAAGCCACGCTAACAGAGGCCAAGCACAGCCAAACTTTTCAGATGCACCAGAGCTGTTTCATCACACACTTCTTGGCTGCCTTAGCCAGAGAAGGATGGCTGAAGACTGGGCAGTATTTAGAAACTGCCAGCATCGAGCAGTAGCTTTTTGAGAAGAGTGACAGCTCACTTGAGAAGAAGCCGCGTTCTGCCTTCTTGCAAGGAGACTACATTGGGGAGTACAAACCATTCAGAGGTTGGCATCTCTCCCTCTCCCCACTCCATGCCTGGCATCTCTCTCCCCACTCACATCTTCTTGTTTGGTGTTTCTCCCTCTCTCTTCCCACCTTCCGCTGGGTATTTTTCACTTGTACTTTCATTCGGTTCCAAAAATTGCCCCCCCCTACTTTTCCTTGCCTCCTTCAATTTCTGTCTCCCCCTCTTCCTGGGGGGCTTCTTTGCTACCTTCTCCTCCATAGCTCTCGCAGGCGCCTCTTGGCTCCCTTTGTATCTCCATCTGCATCCTTCCAGGTGTCTCACCTCCCTCCTTAGTGTCTCCTGACCCCTGGAAACTCTCAATCTACCTCCTCCACGGTTACTTCTGCACCCCTCAACCGGTTTCACTACTCCCTTAAATCCTCATAATTTCCTGTCTGGCTCCCTCTGCAACCCTAGGGCTGCCTCAACTCATTTCAAAGCTCTTCCTGACTTTCCTCCCCTACCTCCCAGCAATATTTTTAAATGGAATATTTTTCTGAGTTCACCTAGAACTGAACTTCAGCAGAGTTCCTGGGCTGTGGTGGGGTTGTTCGATCTGAGCTTCAGTTTGGGGATCTCTCTATTACAGGTCTCCCCCCTGTACTCCTAACAAAGACTCCAAAGTCTTACTGCGGTCAGGATAGCATCAGGCCTGTAATGAGTTTTCTTGCAATGTCTGGTACCTTCATAGTCTTCTATTTTGAGTTTGAAGAGTAGTGCTCAGGTAGCTACGTTTCTGATCAAGACTACAGGGAGGTAGCAAGCTGAACCAACCTCCACTGTACCCCTCGTTGCAAAGTACAGGCCTGTACTACTGCTATGGTATACACATTGCCAGGCAGAGAACAATTTGCTCTTGCAATAGCAATACCTGGGACCGTGCACAGAGTAAACAAACAAGTTTATTTGCAAAGCCTGCCAAGAGGCAAAATTCACCACTTTCGCTTCATGTGCAAAATTTTTGCACAGCTGCAAGCTCAAGTTGTCCAGCAAGCGTTTGTGGGGGGAAGGGTGCGGAGCAAAAGTCTGGATTCCAACTTCTGCCGTGCCAATGTCATGAAACTTTGGAGACATGAATCACTGTTCAACTCCACGGGTGCTGAGTTGCGGAGCCTCCGTGACCGGCACCCGCAGAGCCAGAATTTGAGATGAATAGAAGCCTCTGAGTGGAACTCCAGTGAATGATGTAACAGTTCTACAGATGGCATACTGGTAATCATTAAACAGTTATGGCCAGCTTCAGTGGGAGAGTGAATGTGTGCACCCAGGGTGATAAAATTCACCCATGAAGTCAAGAAAAATACACATAGTCTGATTTTAGACGCACGGGTAATCAAAGATAGGCAAGTCCTTGCCACAATCGATCTGTTATCAGAAACCTAAGGCAGCTGGTTGGTTTCTGAACTTTGACTCACAGACTCCCATATGGTCATAGTTTGCTGCAAAATAATTAAAAAGGTCCATGAATTCTTTCACCTCAGCGAGTACAGTCCAGTCTGAATGGTTCCTTCTCCCCACCCCCTGTCCATTCAAAAACCATATTTATATATTCTTGGGGCGCCATTGAAAGATTAAAAAAAAAAGATGTGAAAGAAAATACAGTGCTGACACTATTTTATTTCCACTGCTGGGTGAACTGCTACAGGCTAGTTAAAGTGAAATGCAACAATCTGACTGGAATTAGAAAGCTGTCTTTTAACTGCAGTTATTATCCCTAGAACCTTTCTAGTAGCAGTCCTAGAATATACGTTTAAAGAAAAAAGCACTTTAATGGAGATCTCAGAGCTACATTTTTATATTGCACCATGCTGAGCTATTGCTTAGCTTTACATTAATTTTATAGGCCAGAAGAATTTGTCATGATTTTCTCCCTTTGATTTCACTGCCCATCAGCAATTGTATCAGTTTTCTCCCTAGGTGCTGAGCAAAGTTAACTGCTGATGCACTTCCTATCCTTGACTTTTGATTCCAGCCTGTTTCAGCAATCTCAACCAGTCACTTCCTGTCTCCCCTACTTCATCGTCTGGCACTTACTTCAGACAAGTCAATATTTTTAAATTATATCTGTACCAGGAGTAATTAATCATAAAGCTTTATGCTTTGCAATGTTATTTGAACTTCTGCTTGGCATTCACAATTAGAAAACAAAACAAAATAAGTTCAATTGTGAATATCAACTTAGGTTCATATACTTGTAACACTGGTGCACCTTATACCCGTGAATAAGTGAGTATTACTTATAAAGTCACTGCTCCATGACCATTAAAAATTAGATAATTCAGTTTGACTTTTCTGATAATGCAGGAAAATATATAATTTTATAATCATCAATAGCCAGTTACTATATATGGAGACATATTATGTTGGAAAATATAAATGTTATAACTCTAGGCATCGTCCTGAGCCATGTGGGGGAAGGGAAGGGATGCATGAGCTCCACCGACCAAGGAAAAGCTCCTGGAGTCACAATTCCCCCTGTACTGATTCTTTGCTCCAGGGTGGCAGGGGCGGCTCTATGTATTTTGCTGCCCCAAGCACAGCAGTCAGGCGGCTTTCGGCGGCGCACCTGTGGGAGGTCCAGCTGGTAACGCGGATTTGGCGGCATGCCTGTGGGAGGTCCGCCGGTCCCGCGGATTCGGCGTACCCGCCGCCAAATTGCCACCGAAGCCGCATGACTGGCGGACCTCCTGCAGGCGCACCGCCGAAGGCTCCCTGACTGCCACCCCCACAGCGACCGGCAGGCCGCCCCCGCAGCTTGTCGCCCCAGGCATGTGCTTGGTGCGCTGGTGCCTGGAGCCACCCCTGCAGGATAGGTAGCACTTTACTGCGAATATAGGCCCACAGTAAATTACTACCTGCAGTCTGGCTCTAGCTCAGCTACCCTGAGCAGTGATTGTAGGGGCTCCATTAATTTCCTACCGATTCCTTGCCCCTCCCTGCCCTCTCCACTCCCATCTGCTCCTGCAAAGGCAGTAAGCAGACAAGTAGCCTTGCTTATTCCTATGCCGCAGACCCAAGGTCCAGGTAACCCATATAGGGCATCACTGGGGCTCTCACTCCCTTGTGCCAGCATAGAGTCCAAGTTAAATCTAGCCCTGTAAGTGGAAACACGACATTTCTACCTGTAGATGATGACTTTGCATCTGTACTACAGCAATCCAATTCTGTTGTGTCCTTTGAAAGTGTTACATGTAGGGTGACCAGATAGCAAGTGTGAAAAATCGGGACAGGGGTGGGGGGTAATAGGTGCCTATGTAAGAAAAAGCTCCAAAAATCGGGACTGTCCCTATAAAATCGGGACATCTGGTCACCCTAGTTACATGGTGCCTATCTTCTCAGGATGTCAACAAATGACCCTGATGGTTCCAAACTGGTGTATCAGAATTACAGAAATTCTTAAGCATTCCCTATGTCTACATAATCTATTCCATTATGCAAACATAGCAGCTTCGTAGAGGTTGAATCCATAAGCACTTTATCAGATCTATGACACCTACAACTAATAGGGTTGCCAACCCTCCAGGATTGCCCTGGAATCTTCAGGAATTAAAGGTTAATCTTTAATTAAAGATTGTCATGTGATGAAACCTCCAGGAATATATCCAACCAAAACTGGTAACCCTAAATGACTAATAGAAACGTCCCCCAAACACACCATGGCCTGATTCTGATCTTAGAGCAGGAGTGGCTCCACTGTAGTCAACCCAGTTACACCAGTGTAAAGCAACAAACAGGCTCATTGTTTCTAATCCTCATTTTAATAACACAAATAATAACACAAACGTAATAAAATGGAGCTATGTTGCACCATTCACATCCAATGTAATGTCTAGACAGATAGCTAGCAATATCCATCTGCCCTAGAGAAATCAGTCTACTATCCAGTCACGCTGCAGTGAAGGAACCAGCCTAGGATTCAGCAGACTGCTATTGTGTTTCCTTAAGACAACTGAAGAATACACCTGTGTTAGTTAGCAGAAATGCATCTAATTTATGGCACATGCTTCTTTACAATGTTTAAAACAAAAACTCTTCATAAAGTGTCCCAAGCAATTTTAGGGAGATTAATTATCTCCTTTCTTATGCTTTTTCTACCTTTCCAAACATTTCAAGTCTCCCACAAATACTAAATCTACTGGATTTCAAATTATGTCACAATTAGCAGGAAATTAATTAGCATCTGGCCTATCCCCTAGTTTTCCTCCAATGGAGATTGCCAACTTTTAACACAAGCCTAAAGTGAGGACTGAGAGACTAACACAGCAAATGGGATAAAGGACTTTGAAGTGTGTGTGTGTGTGTGTGTGTGTGTGTGTGTGTGTGTGTGTGTGTGTGTGTGTGTGTGTGTGTGTGTTTTAAAATGCACCTTACAACCCTTAGAACTCCAGACTTGTGTGATCAGAAACCTTTCACTTTTTTAATGACCATTCATTTGGGAAGTTTGCAGCTGATCCTTTCTACCTTTTCATGGACTATCTTTTAAAATACTCATGTCCCCTTTCAACAGCAGAAGCCAAAGCTATTAATTAGCTATGTCTTTTAGTCCCACCATACAAAGTTTCTTTTTTACGTAATCTCTTCAGGTGCCTGTAAGGATTTTTCAGGCCATAGTGTCTATATATATATATCAGTCTCCCATCTGAGTCCCAGTTGACACAGTTTCCTGCATGATTTACAGGCCTCTGCAGTCTATTCTCTTTGCTGCTGTATGTATTTTCCAGTTCTTTCAGACTTCTATTCACGGCGAAGTACTTACATTTGTTTCTTTGCCTCCTCTTTAGAGAATTTTGGCCACCATTCACTATGCTCTCAGTTCTTCACCCCTGCTATTCCTTTTCATAGTTATTTCTATCACGGCCATCTTTTTTCCCATGTTGCAGTTTGCAGTGTACAGCTGCCCTGAGGTGTTTAACTGTTTCTATTGTGCAGCCTACAGTGACATGCAGTAGCTTTGCAGGAGACTCTCCTCTCATATGTCACAGGTTTTAAGTCAGAAAACAAGAACCATGCGTAAATAGTTAAAGAGAAACATGTTCCCCAAGTTAGCAGTGGCCAAATGTTACTATCCAATGGCTTCTGTGAAATTAACTGGTGGTTCCAGACAAAAAAACACCTCAGCAACTGGCATTAATTAGCACCCTTGCTGACGGAGTCAGTAATAAGAAGAAGGGTTGCATGGCATGGAAGCTGAACGAGGTAGACTTAGCCATCAAGATGGTCCTTCCAGAATGATGCCAAGACAGTGTGGGGTGGGGAAATCTGCATTACCACTGCCCAGGATCTGTTCTGTATATACATCATAGATTTTGGTCGACCGGACTATGCAGCCAGTATCTTTCAAGACCACAAACACTCTCTTGGAAAATAGGCAAAGAGAGAAAAAAGAAACCCTAACCCTTTTATGCCAACCCGGAGTTTCTAGAGTTTAGACTATAATTCTGTGTACGTCAGATTTGCTGGACATATCGCTTCCCCTTTGGTCTGACCCAGTTTTATGTTTCTTTCCCAAACTTGACATTTAGGGAATTTTGTCAATTTACTTTTATGTGGGGTGTTTTTTGTTGAGGGAGGAGTGGGCATTGACCAGTGTCTCAAGCCTGTAACATTCTGAATTATTATAGACTTAAGCAAATAGCTGTAATCTATTCCCCACCCTATTCTTTTCCTTTACTGAACACAGAACGTAGAGAATCTACTGTTTTTTACTGAATCCATAAACATAAGATAGGGGAGGGGCCAGGAGACACAAAGAAAGAAAAAGGGCATCAGTGTAAACAGTCCAGCAAATTAAACCTACCTCATACTCGTATGCATGTCTGTCAGAAGAGCTAGTGATGGAACTACAGTCCAACAGCTGGGCATCCGGATTGTGCAGCTGACAGGGTTCCTCCATATGGACATAGATGTCAGTTTCTATACTGGATTTTGTTCAAGAAGAGGGGAAACTGAAGAGTTCTACTCAGTACCTGTTACAAAACAATATTGCCCCACATGGTTACTGCAATTGCATGTGTTGGCACTAAGAAGCATGTCAATCCAAGCCAAATGTATGTATTTGGACCTCATGCCCTTAGGTTTTCAGTGACATTAGGATATTGGCACAGACATCTATTCGCACAAGAGTGTCTGTTGGTCTATATAAACAGACAAGAACACCATGCTGAAATGACCTTTTACTCCTCCCACACCCCTCCCCAAAGAAGCTCACTCAGGGGAATGATAAGAACAAAGAGAGGGATAGAGCCTGCTGAGTCTCAGTCTAGCCCATCAGCCTTCCACAGACCATTATAATAGTTTTAATTTTTTTTAATTCTCTAAGAAAACCAATTTCATCCTTGAATGTTCAATTGATCTACAATAAACAAACAGAAAGGCATTAGGGAAAAATATTGTGCAGCTATTTTGCTTTGCTGGTTAGAATTTAATCCTGGGATTCTAAAGGAATGATTACAAATAATTCTGCTAATGGTCCTTAATGTATGTTTCAAATGTAGCTGCTTAGGATAGGACTATGGAGTACATGTTCATTATGGGTCAGAGGATTTTAGCCAGATAGGCTCTCACTTTTGATTAAGGGGTTGAGCACCCAACTCCAGTATGTATATTACATAAAACTTTCACTACTGATCATCTAGATTCTGTGCCAGGGCCGGCTCCAGCTTTTTTGCTGCCCCAAGCAGTGAAGCGGGAAAAAAAAAAGAAAAAAGAAAGCCGCGATGGGCAGTACTTCGGCGGCAGCTCTACTGCGCCGCTTCATTCTTCGGCAGCAATTCAGCTGCGGGTCCTTCCCTATGAGAGGGACTGAGGGACCCGTCACCGAATTGCCACCGAAGACCCGGACGTGCCGCCTCTTTTCATTGGCCGCCCCAAGCACCTGCTTGGTTCGCTCGTGCCTGGAGCCGGCCCGGCTCTGTGCAATAGATACATCATTTTGGAAGTTTTCTAAAGGTTACTTACATACTGTGACAGGCTTACTGAAAATAAATGTTAAGGTGACAATAAAACAGTAGTGTAGAGGACTCTGCAACTGAAGTTTCCACTTCCTACTGAGCCCAATTCATAGACTTTAAGACCAGAAGGGACTGATATGATCTGCCTGACCTCCTGCATAACACAGGACAAAGAACCTCACCCAGTAATTTCTGCACCGAGGCCATAACTTTCGTTTGAGCTACAGACTATCTTCTAAAAAGACATGCAATCTTGACTTAAAGACTTCAAGTGATGGAGAATCTACCACATCCCTAGGTAAGTTGGTCCAATAATTGCCCCCCCCCCTTAAAAATCTGCACTTTCTTTTCTGTCTGAATTTGTCTAGCTTCAGCTTCCAACAGTTGGATCTTGTTAGGCCTTTTTCTGATAGTAGACTGGTCTCTATTCGATCAGAAATCTCTTCCCCTTGTAGATACTTGTAGACCATGATCAAGTCTCTGCTTAACCTTTTCCTGGATAAAATAACTAGATGGAGCTTCTTTAGTTTCACTATATGGCAGGTTTTCCAGGTCTCAGCTCAATTGGTCCCTTTCCAATTGGTCCTTTCTGAAGTGTGGGCATCAAAAGGGGTCACAGAAGTTAATGGTAAATACAGTTAATTATGTTTTTTGTATTTCTGAAGAGGAGGAAGTTGCAACTGAGGGCTTTGCTCTGGCCCACATCACATGTTTCTCTTTGGGCTATTATTATTTATATTGCCGCAGCACCTTTGAACCCCAGTCACACATCAGGACCTCACCGTGCTAGGTGCTGTACAACCACAGGACAAAAAGGATGGACTCTACCCCCAAATGGTGACAATCTCCGTTATGGGCTGTTCTGCCAATATATGCAGACTAGGTGGAGTAAATTTACCTACACTGCTGTTATTATTGTTATGATTAACTGTATTCCTTTGTGTTTCCTTTCGCGATCAGAACTCCATTGTGATGGACATTGTTCAAAAATAGTCCCCATCCCAAAATGCTTACAATCTAAATAACTAAAGATTATCATCTTTGTTTTACTATTGGGGAACTCAGGGACCAAGAGCCAGAAACTAAACCATCATCTGCAGAGACCCAATCCCGTGTTTCTATAAAACCATCTTCCTTTACACTGGGAATTTTGTGACTCTGGCCTAAGCATTCAAATCATATTAAATGTAAGGATCTGGTGACCAAGTCCCTTAGGCTCCCTTGAAAACCCCAGCTCACAATCTGGAAAATAAATCTTGACTCTTATTTTATACCAGAAACTCAGCAGTATTTTGAATTACATTTTATAGTTATACAGCCTGGGAAAATTTGGTCTGCCATTCCATTTTATTTAGGTCAGATGTTAAAGAAGTTTTAACAGGCAGGGAAATATGTATAACAAACTATTTGATGCCCAAGTGGAGACCATGCAAAAGGTTAATCTTTTGTTCTTTAAGAGCCAGCATGTTGAAGAGGTCCCTGCAACATCTTTCGTGATCTCCTTTGTTCACATGGTATTAAAAGTAATGAATAGCCTTTTATTTTTCTGAGTTTCAGTTGCAGAATGTGCATGCTAAGATTCAAAGGAAAACAAAAGTGCAGAAATAGCAAGATGCTATATAGCACACAGCCCTTCATCACTCGCGTTGATGCACAGTGTTACAAATTTTATCTAATCAACTGACGTTTTAAGTAGTGGAGAATTCAACAAGAATAACAATGTGGTGACAATTTAGGAGGTTTTTTTTCTTCATAAAAACACTGTCTTCTGTTTGGTCTAGATTCAGGTCAAGACATTTCACTAATTTGCTAGTCATTAAAAAGATATTTTTATACCCAGCCTGTAATATTATACTCTTGAGTGATTATGATAGCTCCCAACAGAATTCCAGACTTGAAAATGAAGGCTGGGAAGCTGAGCTGCAATTATGATACTTTAAATAATTCCACAAAAGTAGAACCACTGTTAAATAATTTATAGTCTTTGATCTTGTCACAGATCTACTGAAATCTTCACATCACTCAAGCTAAATATTTTCAAACAGAAATGGGATAGGTTACTTTCCCCCCACCTTCTGTCAGTGCAGCCGCTCAGGAAATAGAGGTTCTAGGGGCCAAATTCTCATTCACTCCAGTGTAAGTTATTTCAGTGCAACGCAGATCAGAATTTTGCTCTCCATGTTTAACTCTTTCAGAAACTGGGTTTTACTAACGGCTTTTTTGAAAGATTTAAAAAAGTAATAGTTTTATTTTCAAAATAGTCTGAAGCACATTTTTTAATACCTAGCAAGATCTTCAAAATACTACTCTTCTGCTGTGATATTTCTTTGTCTGCCCGTACAAGGAACATTACATGTGCTGCAAAGGAGGCTAAGCATTAGGCAGATGAAAATACAATTCACGCTAAACTTTGTAGTGGCACTTACATCCACGGTGTAGTAAGTCAGAGTCTGCCCCAGCCTCACCCAGTTCTGAATGTGGAATATTCAGTGTTAGTATCAAAAGCATTGGGCCAAAAAATAATATCTGGTGTAACTCCATTGAAATCAATAGAGTTGCATGGGGGTGGGTGTTGTCTTATTCAGACTGATTCAGACGCACATATTTGGCACATTCATTCTGAGTGGATAGGAACTGGGTGTGGCATTTAAGAGACTTGGGTTCTATTCACAGCTTTTCTTGGGGTGACCTTGCACAACTTCTTTGTTATCTTATTTGTGAAGTGATACTTGACCGTCTTCTAGGGCAGAGAAGGCCTTGCTCATTAATTAGGACTCTGAAATACCCAGAAATGAAAGCAGTTGGCAGCAGAGGTGAGACCAAAACTCCTGGCTCACAGCTGAGTGCACTTTCCCCTAGATGAGGGTCTAGGGATCCGGAGTCTCTCTCTCTCGCTCTCATCCACAGAACATTTCCCCAACTTAATAGTGCAGCAGAACAGACAGAATCTAATTCAGCTGAAAAAGCTTTCTCCTACCAGAGATCTGGTCCACAGAGCTGGTTGAATTTGTCCAGATTGAGTTTTCGATGAAGTTTTTCAGTGAAATTTTAAATAGAACCTTCGTACGTACTGCTCAGCCCCCTAAAAATGTCATTTTTTCACTTCAGGTTTTTTGACTGACTGTTAAAGGGGTTGAAATCTTCTGATGATCGAAAAAGGTCAAAAGGTTGAAATTTTGACATTTTCTGAAAAACAACTTAAGAGTGTATCATTTATTTTAAAATTCCAGTGAAATTTTTCAACTATTTTTGCTACCAGCTCTACTTCCCAGCCTTACGGTGGCGTTGTGAAGATGAATCTATTTGTTATTATGCGGTTCGAAGCGCATAGACAGACAGACAAGCATTAGTTCTGCTTGACCTGGCATGCTAAAAATAACAGTGTGGCCATGGCAGCACAGGCAGCAACTCGAGCCATGCACCTGAGTACGCACCCTGGGGGCAGGGGTGTCAGGTGGGATTGTATTCAGATGGCTAGCCCATGCCACCTCTGCCATACTGCTATTTTTAGCATGCTAGCTCAAACAGAGCTAGCACATCTGCCTTCCCAAACTGAGGCCATGTCTACACTGCAAAGTTAAGTTGACTTCATGTAAGTCGACATCGAGCCTCCGTTTTAAGCAAGTCAATCTTGTATGTCCACACTATGCTCATTGTGTCGGCGGAGTGTATCCTCACTAGCAGGGCTTGCATTGATGCACAGAGAACTGCACTGTGGGTAGCTATCCCACAGTGCACATAACCAAGTGGAACTTTGGAATGGGCTTCCAGTGCCTTATGGGACCAAAACATTGGCACGGGTGAGTATGGGAACATGACGTTAGCCTCCCATGCTGCACTTACCTTCCTCCTCCTTCCCTCCATCCCTCCCTGAAATCAACGGCAAACAAACCAAGTCTTTTTTGCGCCTTTTTTTCATAAGCCTCGGTTACCCACGTGGATGCCATAGCATGATAAATATGGACCCCACTCAGCTATACACTGTTGTTGTGAGCATTACAAACACTTCATGCCTTATCCTGCAGTATTTACACAGCCGATACTGGAGCCGCCGCACGGAACAATGTGCTACTACGCAAGCAGCCCTGCTGGAAGACACAGAGCAGAGCAATTCGCAGTTGCTGGCAACCGTCATGCATCACCTTGACATGGCTGAGTGCCTTTTCTGGGCCCAGGGAAACAAGCACTGACTGGTGGGACTGCATCATTTTGTGGCTATGGGATGGCAAGCAGTGGCTGCAGAACTTTTGAATGAGTAAGGCCACTTTCCAGGAACTGTGTGAAGAGCTTTCTCCAGCCCTGAAGCACAGCAATACTAAAATGAGAGCTGCTCTGACAGTGTAGAAGCGAGTGGGAATAGCTCTGTGGAAGCTTGCAGCGCCAGACTGCTGCCGGTCAGTGGGGCATCAATTTAGAGTGGGTAAATCTACAGTGGGATTTGCTTTGATCCAAGTTTGCAGGGCCATCAACAGACTTCTCCTAGGAAGGGTAGTGACTCTGGGAAACGTTCAGGACACAGTGGATGGTTTTGTCGTGATGGAGTTCCCTAACTGTGGTGGGGCAATAGACAGAACGCATATCCCTATCTTGGCACCAGACCACCTTGCCAAAGAGTATGTAAACTGAAATGGGTATTGAGAGTGTTGCAAGCGCTGGTGGATGACAAGGGCCATTTCACCAACATCAATGTGGGATGGTCAGGAAAGGTACATAATGCCCACATCTTTAGCAACACAAGTCTGTTCAGAAATCTGCAAGCAGGGACTTTCTTTCCAGACTGCAAAATAACCATTGGTGATGTTGAAATGCCAATCGTGATCCTGGGAGACCCAGCCTACCCCTTGCTCCCATGGCTCATGAAGCCATACACAGGAAGCCTGGACAGCAATAAGGACCGGTTCAACCATAGGCTCAGCAAATGCAGAATGGTGGTAGAATTTGCCTTTGGACGTTTAAAAGGTTGCTGGTGTTGTTTGCTTACTAGGTTAGATCTCAGTGAAAAGAATATCCCCATTGTTATTGCTGCCTTCTGTGTGCTCCATAATACCTGTTGAGGCAGATCGCCTCACAGCCAATTTTGAGCAGCCAGACATCAGGGCAATAAGAAGAGCACATCAAGGGGCTCTGCATTTCCATGAGGCTTTGAAAACCAGTTTCAGCAATGAGCCAGAGTAATGTAACACTTATCTGTATTGTTCCTTACCAAACTGTCCCCTGCATTGCATTTTCTTCCCTGTAAACTCCACCCCCACTAGCCACCATGTGTTGAATGAATAAAGAGCCTTTTCTACCCAATCTGTTAAGTTTTATCATGCACGCAGACACACAGAGACAGCAAAGAAAAGTAAGATAACCTGGGGCAAAAGGGCTGATAACACTGTGGAGGGAGAAACAAGGAAAGCTTACTTACAGATGTTCTGCAATGACAATCAAAGGTGTGGGAATGGGCGCCTTCTGGTCCTTGTACCCTCCCCTGGTGTTGAGTGCAAGGAATACCGAACTCCACTCTACCTCCCCCCGCCTCATAGGACGTTTGGGGGAGGAGGATGTAGAACTGGGCGATGATGGCAGCAGGTTTAGCATAGACTGCAGAGGGATTCTAGTATCCAGCTGCCTTTCTTGAACTTGAACCAGATGCCTCAACATGTCTGGACTGCTCCTTCATAATCCACAACATCTCTTCCTGTGTGGCACGCTCTTGTTCCCTGCATGTTCTCCTGTCCTCCCTGTCCATGTCCAGGTTCTCGGACAGTGTACTCCTCCATGCTCTGGGCACCATCTTGTCATTCTCGGAGGCATGCATTAACTCATTAAACGTGTTCTCCAGAGACTTCTTTTTCCACCTTCTCATATGGGAAAGTCTCTGTGCCGGTGTGCACTGATGGACAAGGTTTCAGCTGCAAGGAATGCAAAGCACAAGGGTAGCATTGACAGTGCATACATTGTTTCTGGTGCAAGGTTACATTTTTTAATTAAAAAAATATCCCTCAATACACTTCACTGCAAGCCACAACATAATCACAACTGCAGGCTATTGCAAGAGTCGGTTTGCTTCTCCAGCCATGGTGAGTAAGGCCACGAGGCATGAGTGAGATGTCTTTAGCTGCTCCTTATGTGAAGACATCCTTGGGATCACAGGTTGGAACTTGAGAAAAGCCCCCCTTTCCCTAGCAACTTGGATGGTGCTTGAGGAAAGGCACCAGTTTAAAGCCCCCCAAATAGTTTGTTTTTTACAAAAGCGGCACCGGGTTGGGGGTAAAGGGAGACAAACTGGAAGAAGCCACCCTTCCCCCCCTTTTTAATGCTGCTTGCAATACACAGTGATCCCTTCTAACAATAACCATGGCACATTTGGGAAAGCGTGGTTGTGTGACCCAGATTTCACCAAACAGGGGGCAGATTACTTGTTGAATTGTTTGTGGTTTAAGGGCTAGCATTGAAAACTTCCCCTGTTTCCCCAGGTGACCCTATGCAATATCACTCTCCTGAGAGTAACAGAGGCAGCAAGGGAGCAGATGCTGCAAGTGTCTGGGTAGAGACCTGGTCCTTATGATGCAATACTTTGTGCTGCAATGATGCCAGCAGAGTTAATACTCAAATGGCGCAGGAAAATATCCTACCGTGGTGGACGAAATAAGGCAGCCCTTCCCGGAAACCTTTTGCAAAGGATTGCAGGGCACTGCCATGAAAGCTTCCTAGAGATCTCCATGGAGGATTCCCAGGCCATCCCCATGAACATAAGCAGTCTTTTACTGAGAGCACCCTCTGTTTAGCTGGAATGGCCAGCGACACCCACTACACCTACTTTTTTGTTCAGATTAAACATAAAAAATAATAGCATGTAACCCCTACAGTTTGACTGGCAATGTGTACTTACCAAAGGTGCTTCTCCCGGCATCACGCTCCGCCTCCAACTGGTCCTGTGAAGGGATGGGCTCCAGGGTTAAAAACAGTTCTTGGCTGTCAAGGAGAACGGATCCTCTGCTTGCCTGCCTCACATTCTCCTCCTCCTCCTCTTCCTCATCAACAATGTCCTCCTTGTTGTTGCTCAAAGTTGCCCAGGGCTCCTGGGAGGTATCCACGGAGCATTTTGGGGAAGTGGTGGGGTCACTGCCGAGAATTGCATGCAGCTCCTCATAAAAGCTGCATGTCTGTGGGGCAGAACCAGAATGACCATTTGCCTCCCTTGTCTTCTGGTACACTTGCCGAAGCTCCTTTATTTTCACGCGGCACTGTTGCATGTCCCTGGTGTAGCCCTTCTCCCCCATATCCCATGCAATCTTGGCATAGATGTCAGCTGGATCGGAGTTCTGCCTGCACAGACTCTTCTCCCCACACAACAATAAGATCCTCCACCTCCTGTGTATTCCATGCTGGAGCATGTTTGCAGCCTCGAGTTTTCATAATCAGCTGGGCTGGCGAGCTCTCCATGCTGATCATACAGGAAATGAACATTCAAAAGTTCCCGGGGCTTTAACAGGCGAGCGGCTGTTTCCTGTGTACCTGGCTGACATGCAGTGGAGTTGAAAGTGCTCTCCGGAGTGGTCAGAGTGAAGCACTGTGGGACACCTCCTGGAGGCCAATTCATTCCAATTACACAGTGCAGTGTCTACACTATCCCCATGTCGACCCATGGATGTTGAATCAAGCGCTATGCCTCTCACGGAGGTGGAGTACAGAAGTTGACTTTACAGACCACTTAGGTTGGCGGAGGGGACTCGGTAGTGTAGACACATATCAGTGGTTTGAGCATTGGTCTGCTAAACCCAGGGTTGTGAGTTCAATACTTGAGGGGGCCATTTAGGGATCTGGGGCAAAAATCTGTCTGGGGATTGGTCCTGCTTTGAGCAGGGGGTTGGACTAGATGACCGCCTGAGGTCCCTTCCAACCCTGATATTCTATGATATTAGATAGACTTAATGTGGCTTATGTTGACCTAAGTTTGTAGTGTAGACCAGGCCTGAGAAGTGCCCTCCCAGCTGCTTCAGAGACATACCCAAAGACACTAAAGTGATATGAGCTGTGTAAATTGATAGCCAAGCATAGACAATATTTTTTAAATTTTAATCCATGTTGCTACACCAAATCATTAGCACCTACCAATTGGTCTTTGAAAAACACTAAGTATCTGTTGCAATGAAGTGGTTGCTCATTCCACGCCACATTCCCTTCCATGTTTGATGCCTGATGCCATGAATGAGTGAACTACCTCCTTAACCTCCCAAGAAGCAGATACAACTTTACATTTCACCATGTAACATTTTCTTGCAACAGATCTGAATGTGCCAAGCTACCGCAATTGTTAGTAAGATTTCGTAGAGCAGGCCAGCCCTGAGTGTGGCTGTGCTAAACACTGGGGCAATGTGGCTCTGCAGTGACTCCTACTACGGGCTGTGTCTTAATGCAGTGTATTACAGCCTGAGAAAAACTATCAATACATTTAAATTGGTGGTATGGAATAAAAAGAGTTAACTAGCTCAGCACAGATCAAACACATGAGACACCCTAGCTCAGTACATACAAACATACATACAGGCCCTAAATCAGGGGCACTGCTATGATGGGCCTGTCCCTGGAAAGGTGTAGATGCTCTTACCTTTGGACGAGTGTTGCCCTCGTGCTGCCTGAAGGGAGTTTTGATCCGGGATACTAATATAGCGTACTTGATACAGAACTAGCCATAGCATAGCTAAGAGGTCTGTTTGTATGACAAGGATTTAGGCCTTTGGGGGGCTAACACCTAGTGAAAATGCATCTATATTGGCTTTTGTGCAAAGCTGCAATTTAAATTTTTATCTTATCACACACACTACACAAGACAGCTAATCAGTGTCCTTTGATAACTAGTATTAAAGAATTTAACTAGCTTTGTTTCACAGTATCATTACTTAAAATATAGTTCTTATGTGCATTTGTATTTATTAAAACTTATACAGGTAGTTTCATGCATCCTTATAAATTCATATATACATTTTCCTGTTTCATCACAATGCAGTAATACGGGGATTATGCCAATTCTGTGCCTTTTTTTGCAAAGGGTACTAAAATATACTATAATATAATGATGCAGAACATTATATATTTGGTAGAAAGTTAAATGCTAAAAATAAAGGCTTATATTTTGAGAAAAATGTGAGCAGTTGTGTGTCTGATTTAAGCATGCAATCACGGTAATTATGTGCACAAATTAGGCAAGAACATGCATGTCTATTTTGCTGAAAACGTAGGCAAAAATGGTACCAAACTGAATTTATCAATGGTGTCATCCCAGGTTTAGATGTAATAAGTAAATCACAGAGGACTTAATCATAAAATTAGGGTTTATAGATGCTATGGTAATACAAATAACAAAAAAATACAATAAAATCATTCACTATCATAAAAATTAGATTGCTGTTATGTAACCTATTCCATCCTCCTCCCAATGTATGATTATTCCCTATGGAGTATTTTCCACTGCTTTGAACAATCCAACTTTAAATCAATAAGATAATAGCTTTCCCCCACTTCCTTTGAGAACTGTTCTACAGCCATATAGATCTCACAAACTTGGTCCCTGTGAAAACAATAACTTTATTGTAAAACAAGTGGTTTAGTGGCTATTTGGGTCAACAAACATACAGTAATACTATACCAACTTTCTCTTTCTCTCCCACTCAAACTCCACTAGCACTCTTCCAGTTCCATTCATTGGTCTCTTTGCCCTTCATTCTCTCATCAGCTCACATTTCATATATCTTAATATCCCATACTAGCCCTTAACTGTTCCAAGCAGCCTCATTGACACATTTCTCTCCAAAAAAGACACCAGCTCAGACACACAGAGGGCTTCAGATATTTTATTTCAGAGTAGAATGGGTCTAATAATCTGGAAGTGTTTAATTCCGTCTCTTTCCACATACACAAACCTCCAAGTCTTTATGATAAGTTCAAATTGGAGACACTAATAAAATCCTGGGTATATTCTGTTTGCGATTATACATTCATTCTTACCAAAATTACTTTAGCTGAGTTGGGTCTTCCTCAAAGATCTGGTCTTGCATGAAGAAGTTTCTTCTCAAGTGTGGGCTCCAGCACCTAATCCTCTCTTTTACAATGCTCGTATTAATGCAGAACATTATTTCTTATCTGAGTTTATATCACTTTTGACATTTCCTCTCTTAAAAAGTGCATTGGGGTAGATTCTCTACTGGTGTAAATCATCATAGCTCAATTGAAGTCAATGTCAGTTGATTACAGCCAAGGATCGGACCCAAAGTATTCAGATTTGTAGAGTGTTGGAGAAAAACCCACTGACCGGCAGTCTGGATCCTCATCTGGCTTCTCATTTGCTACTAGCTCCAGTTCAGAGGCCTAATATTTAAGGCCATCAATGGACTATGGCTTGGTATCTTCTAAGCTAATCAGGGATGTGAAGCTATTTATGTCCAGGATAAAACTTTTGGGACCCAGACACAAGATATTCTCAGTGGAGAATCAGATGTCAACCCCCATTTCTAATGGAGGGTATTAAAATGAGCTCAAGCCAAGAGGCAGAACAAATACAATTGAAAATGTTATATTTTATGTATATGGATGAAAACAGTATTTAGACTTACCTTCCCTGGGTTCAGCAGCTTACATATTTTAGATTTTTCTACATATAAGCAGCTGAACCCAGGAAAGATAAGTCTAAATGCTATATTCATCACATAGACACTATATTATGGCTACATTAAAATATAGACAGAAACCTCAGTCATTGGAAGATTGAGCTCTTGCTAATTTGAATCTGTCAATACTCTGCTTTCCCTCTGATTTACTGATTCAATCCAAACCAGTTCAGTTCAAATACATTCTGGAAAACGGATATAAATGGAGGCGAATGGGTGCCCACATTGCTTACAAGCCAGTAAATGCCCAACGTTCACCACTATTCCAGCTATTTCAGACATGTTCAGCCCATTTCTATTTGTAACATGTTCAGAGTCTCCGAGGTTTGTGACCAGCTGAGAATGCACTGAGTTCTCATCATCACAACTGCTGACTAGATTTATGTCTTTTAAACCAACCCTTGCATCTATTGAAACAAAGAATGTAACGAGTGGGATTAGTTTAGCTGTTGATTTTGGATACCATGTACCCTACTCTCCATTCAGTGTTTGGCTGGGAGTGAAGCGTAGCAGCAATATCATATGACAAACCTACCACATGAATAAATGCTGTTTCCCATTCTTCATGCAGTTAAATCTTTGGTAGTTGACCTGCTTAGGATATAACATCTATTCAGATAATAAAACCCAGCCAGCATGTAATAAAATGCTTTAATCCATAGTCCACACATAAACCTTCTCTAGAAACAATGATGGTTACAAACTGTAGAGCCTAAAACTTTTCCTTAGCTAGGGAGCCAAAAATCCTTTAGCACAGAGCCATGTTTGAATTGTGAATTTTGTCTGGGAAAAGTATAAAACCCAATGTATAATTTCTGCAGATGTGGAGAACTAAACACAATCTAAGATGTAAACTGCTAGCGTAAACTCCTGTAAGATGTTTTTTTCTAAGGGGTGAGTTGTATAACTTGGTTTGTACTTACAGCTTTACCTACCCTAGTAAAAGCTCACTTTTGTAAATTAGGGTTATATATTGCTGTGTTTTTAATGGGGTTTACGATGTGGTTTTTCTACATCCCTATTTAACAAGTGTAGAAATACAAATACATTTGTCAAACATTTTTATTATCTCCTTAATAACTTGTTAACAATGTTACAGTATTACATGATGAGATTTATGTAAAAAGCAAGGGTTTCTTATCTCATTGCTAATCAAAGAATTTGTCCAAGTAATTCTTATTAACATGAATGTAAATTATATTGTGTGGTAATCCTTTGTGCATTGCCTACCAAAGTGATCCACAGGGACCAGTTCATTTAAAATGATCTAAAGTCCTTCATGTTATTTAGAGACGTGGACCTTGCACGCAGGTCCAAACAAGTTATTTAGTAAGAGATTGTTTGGACCATATCAGTTCTCTTACAGGGGCAGTGAGTTATATGGGCCTGTGGTGCACATGCTCCCTCAATATTCAGGGAACAGGGGCCCAGCTCCACCAATGTTTGCGGCCAGGTCTCTCCCCCAGCTCCGCCTGCCGCCCTGCGCACCTCTCCTGGAGTGTCCCTGCCTACACCCTGGGCAGCAGGCAGCTGCCCTGCCGCTCTGTGCTGCGCTCCCTCGCCAGCCGCTGGTGGCTACAAAAGGGAGCAGCTGAGGCTTTCGGGTGGAGGTTCAGAGGAGGAGCAACTGCAGCAGCTCAACCTGCCTTGGGCTTTTTCTTTCCCTTCCTCTCCCGCGCATTTCTTTTGCTAGTTTCCCTTCTTTGTGGTTGTAGCCAGGGCACTCCGAACCCCACACTTCCTCCTCCCCATCTCCACTTTGTGGGGAGAAACTCGGGCTGTTTTCCTGTCTCCTCGCTGCAAACAACTTCACCACTTCTCCTCCTCCCACTGAGCCAGCTTCTTTCTCCTCTGTCTCCATTGGTGCAATGTAGCCTCCAGCTGCCCCATGGCCAGCAGGATTTCCCGCTGCACCTCCTGCACGTGAGCAGCTCCTTTCAGGGCTTCTCCCGGGGTGCAGCGTGAAGTCTCTTCCCCCCATTCCCCCCATAATCTCTCTCCGGAGTTGAGGGCGGGGAAAAGTTTGTTGATAGTTAGTTTTCCCTCTGAACTCTTGTCGCCCTTGTTTTTTAATGAGAATTTCTGGCTCTGGGCAAGTGTAACCCCTTGGACCTGAGAAGGGCCCTAGGAGCACATGCAGTGACAGTGGTTTGGGGTGAGTGTGCTGCCGGGGGGGAGAGGGCTGGAGGGAGTCCTCCTCTCTGGCCCCAGCCCTGGGGCAGCCTTCCTGCACCCCAAACCTCTCAGCCCCGGCCCCACTCCAGAGCCCGCACTCCCAGCCAGAGTCCACCCCCCCTGCATTCCAACCCTCTGTCCCAGCCCTGAGCCTCTCCTGAACCCCTCAGTCCTGTCCCACAGCCCTCACCCCCGCACCTCAACCTTCTGCCCTAGCCCTGAGCCCCCTCCCACTCTGCAAACCCCTCATCCCCAGACCCACCCCACAGCCCTCACACCCAGTTGGGGCCCTCAACTCCCCCACACACACACACATTGTGCAGTATAGGGAAACCATTAAATGCTTGCTGTTTCCAGTTCATTTTTACAATTTTTTTAAATATCAGCTTACAAGGCAGGTGTGGGTGGGGGAAGGGACTTGAACCCGTTTGGGGCACCACCAAAAATTACACAACCCTGCTGCTCCTGTTCCCTTAAACCTTATGGCAAGCTAGGACTAGTACTCCAATAGCATAAAGGGATATAAAGAGATCAAAGTAATGTACAGTATGTAAATTTAGAATGATCAAAGCTTTTCATTAGCAACCAGTGGATGGTAAATAATTGTATTAAGATCTATTACTCTAGACATATCATCAGAGCAGTTCCCTTACCTGCGTGCAATTTTGTACTGATTGATTGTGAGTGAGGACCTCCAACGATGGATTTATACTGAGCCGCTTCCTCTTGGTACTTCAGGCCTTGGGGAAGCTTTCTTGCATACTGTTAAAGGTTCCATGAGGACAAGCTGCTCCTAGACAGTATTCAGAGAGGAAGGTATAGGATAATTCTCCATTTGTAAGCATGTGTGACGTGGGGAATTGGTGTATTTTTACGCCATATTATCAAAAGAAAATGCTTCTCTACGCTTACATTTAAAATATACAAGCAAGTACCACATGTACGTACTTAAAACCTGTACATTTATACACACATATCCATGTCTTTTCATCATTAGCTGAGATCACTGCTATGCAGATGATGCCCCTGGCCAGACATGAAGATGGTTTGCAGAATAATCCAAATACTGCTGTGCAAGAAGAAGTTTGATCAACATGGTCCATAACATAGGGGGTATGAATGAATTATGTCACTTTGATGATATTCTCGAGAATATTGAGTTAAATAACAAGCCAGCAATAGCTTTAATCATGTACCATTTACCACATTTACCTGGGACATTATTTGCCCAGGTCATCACAATTACAACTTCCACCACTTCTAACAGCTGAGCCCCCCAAGAATAAAGAGGATTATTTAAGCATCTTCACTCCCACCCCTTTTTTTTAAAGCCAATTCTCATAAACTAATCACCCATTTGCATACATGTGGACAATTTGCCTGACTATAAGGCATCTGCACTTTTATGTTCATTTCGCTAACATCTGGAGTGCTATAAATTCAAACCTTGCCTTTTAAAAGAAATGTTGGTGATAGCATTGATCAACTGAGTCAGAATCAAATCTGAACTTTATTAAATATCTCAAGCTTTAGGGGATCCAAAATGAACCCAAAAGTTAACAGTTCTGGACAGAATACTGGTGGTGTTTTGGTAAGACAAGAAAAAAAGTTATATTAGGGTCTCAATAGACACAAGTCCAAAAGGAAAACACTTGCAACGAACAGCAGAAGAGCATGTATGAATGGTTGCAGTTATGAAAGAATAGAGCCTTCTTGGCAATTGAAATGTAGGCGTTTTTAAGGATGAGTTTTTATATTAGGAACAAAGAGAATCCTGACAATGGTATTGGTCCATCACTAGATGGAAATGGTAAAATTATGTTCAATAAATATTTCTGTTCTGTGTTTGGGAAAAAAGATGATGTACTCTCCTCATATGAGAATGAGAACACTTTTTCTATTCTACTGGTATCATGATGTTAAATGGCAGTTACTAAAGATAGACATTTTAAAATCAGCAGGTCCAGATTTCTTGCATCCAAGAGTTTTTAAAGAGCTGGCTGAGGAGCTTAGTAGACCATTAATGGTGAAGTTCCAGAAGACTGCAAGAAAGCTAATGTTTTGACAATATTCTAAAAGGATAAATAGGATGACTCAGGTAATTACAGGCTTGTCAGTCTGACTTTGATCCCAGGAAAGATAATGGAGTGGCTGATAGGGACTCAATTAATAAAGAATTAAAGGAAGGTAATATAATATAATATAATATAATATAATATAATATAATATAATATAATATAATATAATATAATATAATATAATTAATGTCAATCAACATGGGTTTATGGGAAATCGATCCTGTCAAACTAACGTGCTAGAGACAAAGAAGGTAAGTAAGATCTTTTACTGGACCAGCTTCTGTTGGTGGAAGATACAAGCTTTCAAACTACACAAAGCTATTGATATCTTTTTTTTGATGAGATTACAAGTTTAAATGTTATAGATAATAGTGCTGATGTAATAGACCTGTGTAAGGCATTTGACTTGGTACCACATGACAATTTAATTTTTTTTAAATCAAATATAAAATTAACATGGCACACATTAAATGGACTAAAAACTGTCTGATAGGTCTCAAAATACAATTGTAAACTGGGAATCATCATCAGGCAGATGTATTTCCAGCGAGGTCACATGGGGTCAACAGGAATAAGTTCTTGGCCCTATGCAGTTTAACATTTTTATTAATGACTGGACGAAAACAAAATCATCACTGATAAAGTTTGCAGATAACACAAAAAAACTGGAGAAGTGGCAAATAATGAAATACACTGATACAGAGCACTGATACCTGGATCACTTGGTAAATTGGGTGCACGCAAACAACATACATTTGAATATGACTAAATGTAAATGTATATATTTAGGAACAAATAATGTAGGCCATACTTACTCTATCCTGGGAAGTAGTGACTCTGAAAAAGATTTGGGCATTGTGGTGGATAATCAACTGAACATGAGTTCCCAGTGTGACTCTGTGGCCAAAAGGACTAATGCGATCCTTGGATGCATAAAGAGGGTGTTATATTTCTGGAGCCAGCAGAGGAGGAGACAGACAGACACAGAGGGAACTGATGGAAACACAGCTGTCTGCTGTGGTGGCTTTATTGTTCTGGCTGCAAAACTAAAAGTAACACGAAAGTGAGACTTTGCACTGGGAGAGCACAGAGCCCCCTGAACATTTAAAGGGCAGGACATCACATGCCTCCACCCTACTTTAAAAACCTTTCCAAACATACACATTATTGTTTACATGACTAACATGACACAGTTTATAACCTAACTAAAAGCTGCAACTGGAGTACTACAGATTCATAAATTGCAAGGGGTTATTCTGCCCTGGAATAGCAACTCAGTAATCAAACAATGTATAGGTTCAGCTGCACAACTGGATTTCACACTCTCTTGGGATAATGTGGTAATGGTGTGATGGCAGTGTACTGAACACAGGAACAGTTGGTGGTAAGGAATCAACTGGATCTGGTACCACAGTTTCTTCCACCAAGTCATCAAAATTGTAATGGAAGGAGGCTTGATTGAAGGAACAGAAAGGTCCTACTGGAACATCCCCAGATTCTGGTATTAGTTGAGGCTGCAACTGGTCCATATGTCACTTCCATACAATACCATTGGATAGTTTTACCATAAAACAAACAAGTCTCATGCATTTTACAAGTTCACCAGGTGCCCATTTCACTCCACAACAGTGGTTGTGAGTCCACAATAAGTCTGCAACTTGAAAAGAATGATGACCAGTCTCATGTTGTCAATCAATTTGCATAGCTTTGGATTTGGCTACATGTAAGGCAATATCAGGAGCTAGCAGGACCCAAAAGGTATGTAAAAATTGTCCAGTTTCTGCTGGTGACTCAGAATAGACATGTTAGCTTTTAAGGCATGGTTAAATGTTTGCACAAAGCATTCCACTAGTCTGCTTGTAGCAGGATGGTAAGGAGCTGAGTATATGTGCTGAATTCCATTTAAAGCTAAGAACCTCTGAAATTCTTCAGAACAGAAATGAGGTCCTTTGTAACTCACCAATTGTAACAATAAACCAAACTGGCTAAACAACGTACGAAGATGACCAATGGTCTTGGTAGCTGTAGTAGAATTCATTCTGAAAACTTCTGGCCATTTTGAACAGGTGTCAAGTACAACCCAACACATATAGCCTTCTAAAGGTCCAGCAAAATACACAAGTATCAGAGGGGTAGCCGTGTTAGTCTGAATCTGTAAAAAGCAACAGAGGGTCCTGTGGCACCTTAGAGACTAACAGAAGTACTGGGAGCATAAGCCTTCGTGGGTAAGAACCTCACTTCTTCAGATGCAAGATGTCTTGCATCTGAAGAAGTGAGGTTCTTACCCACGAAAGCTTATGCTCAAAATACACAAAGATTCTGAGGCCACAACCAAACGTGTAGACGAGCTGGGCCAGGATCATGCTGAATTTGCTGACCCGTAGTATAACACTTCACTTTCCTCTCAATGTCTTTGTCAGTCCCTGGCCACCAGACAACTCTGGGCTACGTCCTTCATCCATACAATGCCAAAATGACCTTCAGGAATAGCCTCCAAAACCTGAGATTGAAGTGATTTTGGAATGATCACTCACATTCCCCATAAGATGCAACCATGATTCCCAGATAATTCACATGGATGTGACATGAACTGTGTAAATTGGGGATCCTTTTGATCCAACCCTGTACCCTGTAGTACCATCCCCTTCACAAGAAAAAGCACATCATCCTTAGCGGTTTCTTTGTTGACGTCTGTGCTAGTGATCAGCAATCTATACATTAAATTGAGATAGAACTTCATCTGAAGTTTCTTTGGGTTGATGAGAACTTGGGCATGGCTGGTGCAACAGTTCATCAGCATTGCTATGCCCAAGTCCCTTTACAGAATTGAATAGTGTAGGAATGAGCAGGAAATAGCAATGCCCATTGTTGCATACAAGCATCAGCTAATGATGGAATTCCAAAAATTTGGTCCAAAAATTGAAAGAAACAGGCGATGATCCATCAGCAAGGTAAAATGCCTACTGTACAAAAGAGGGATGGAATTTCCAAATTCCAAAGAGAATGATGAGACCTTCTTGCTCTATGTGCGCATAGTTCTTCTCAGGAGTAGTGAGTATTTGGGATGCAATGGCAAATGGCTTCTCCATGCCATTAGGAAAAACCCTGGGAAAGAATTGCACCCACTCCATATGGTGAAACATCACAAACAATTGCAATTGTAGTAAAGCATCAAACTGCGTAAGAACTTCGGCTGGTGTCAACAGTTTCTTTGTTTCCTTAAATGCACACTCACACTCTTCAGTCCATTTCCATTTTTAATTTGCTTGTAACAGTTCATGTAGGTGCTAATACTGCCACCAGATTAGACAGAAATGTATCATAGTTGTTAAGCAATCCTAAGAATGAACGTAACTGTGACACATTCTCTGGTCGTGGCGCTTGAAAAACTGCTCTCTCTCTCTCTCTGGCAATTTTCTTAAGCCACTCATGTTTGTCTTGATGTACTCTCAGTCCAGGGTCTTCCAAACATTGCAAGAGAGCACCCAAATTTTGAAGATGATACTCTTGATCCTTTCCAGTAACAAGGATGTCATCCAAATAGCAATGAACTTTGTTCAGTCCCTTCAGAATCTCATCCATGGCTTTCTAGAATAGGGCAGGTATCAAATGGCAACCTCTTTTAACAAAATAAGCCTTTTTGCATGTTGATGGTGGGATATTTGTGAGATGCCAGATCAATCTCCATTTGTAGGTATGCATTCAGCAAATCCAATGTACTAAAACACTGCCCACCACTAACAGTAACAAATACATTTTCAATGTGAGATAGCAGATAGTGGTCTGCAATAAAACTGGATTCTGTGTCACTTTGACACCTCCACAAATTCAGAATGACCCATCCTTCTTGATCACTGGTACAATGGATATAGCCCACTCAGGCTAGGTCTACACTACCCGCCTGAATCGGCGGGTAGAAATCGACCTCTCGGGCATCGATTTATCGCGTCCCGACGGGACGCGACAATCGATCCCCGAATCGACGCTCTTACTCCACCAGCAGAGGTGGGAGTAAGCGCCGTCGACAGAAAGCCGCAGAAGTCGATTTTGCCGCTGTCCTCACAGCGGGGTAAGTCGGCTGCGATATGTCGAATTCAGCTACGCTATTCACGTAGCTGAATTTGCGTATCTTAAATTGACTCCCCCTTGTAGTGTAGATGTAGCCTTAGTGTGTGAAACCGGTGACAAGACTCCGATGTTCACTGAACGGTCCAAATCTGCTTCCTTTGAGGCATCAGAGCTTAAGGCACATCTCTGGGCTTGCAATATTTTGACTGGCTGTCTGACTTAACAGTGAGCTTCACTGAAATATTGCTTATCTGTCCAAGTTCTTTTTCAAACACTTTGGAGTGTCTGTCCGGTATTTATTTAAGATTTTGAGGTGCTTTCATGATCGCCTTGATCTCAGTCCAATTCACTTTGAGCTTTTCAAACCAAGATCTGCCTAATAATCAGGCGTACTTGAACTTTCAACTGGAGTATCCCTTTTGGGACTAACTTTTCTCCAGTATAAGTCTTCAAAGCCATGTTTCTTGTGTTCCAAGGGAACTTGTGACAAAGTCTGGTGATAGGTAGATTCAGAAATCAGTGAAACAGCAGATCCAGTATCAAGCTCCTTTCTTGTAGGAACTTCTTCGACCAAGGGTGTAACCCAGATGCCATCTCTGACTCCAGCTTCTGATAGCATGTGTAGTGCTAGGTCTTTGTCAGTATCACGAGAGCTCTTGTCTCTTTGCACATTAGGAATTCCCGACTTCCATCTTTTCTTAGCTTCAGTTTACACAGGTGTCTTCTTGGATATACAGTTACTCTGTGTTGCTGGTTGCTGAATTGTGTAACAGGTCGCAATGATGTGTCCTTTCTGCAAATAATCTGATGTTCCCAGGAATCCTTCTCTGAGTGTGTAGTTTTTGCACAATGGCCCCACAGAAATTCCTTACATTCCCATGGTCTTCTGTCACAGCAATTCAGGAGGTGAACTTCTCAGTTCACAATAAATTCCAGAGAATCCTTCTCTGCAGGCTCCATTGCAATTGCTACTTCAACAGCCTTCTTGAATGTAGATGCTGATACAGTCAATAACTTCTTCCAGATCTGGTCAATGCATAATCCAGAGACTAAATGGTCACGCAGCGCATCACTTAATGTTTGTTCAAACTGACAATGCTTTGACAACTTCCTTAAAGCAACAACAAACTGTGCTACTGACTCTCCACTCCCTTGATATTGCTGATGGCACCAATAGTCTGCTATCATGGATGGAGTAGGAGAAAAATTCTCCTACATCACTGCAGTAATTGCGGCATATGTAGCAGTTCCAGGCACAGCTGGAGACAACGGGACATGCAGCAGTCCATATTACCTTCAGACCCATCACTGTCAGCAAGGTTGAAACTCGTTGTCCATCTGGAATAGAGTTGCAAGCTACCATTTGCTCAAAACATTTGGGATAGATCATCCATGATTCGCCGTTTTCATCAAACTCACCAACACTGCCCACAAAAGATGCCATTTGTCTGCTCTCCTGTTCGACTTCACACCTCCTGGACACCTTTTCCACAGGGAAATTCTTTTTTGTTACTGCACGATCTGTGCTCTATCACACTCTGCTGGCTGTGTGCTTACACACTCCTTTGGCTGAATTTGGGCTCCCTCTGCTGGCTATAGACCTGCCTGCTTGCACAAGGTCAGTCAAGATGGCTGCTTGCTTCCGCTTCACTCCTCCGTTTGAAAAGTTCTGACTCTTACCCTTTGTTCCATCTTTATTTGTTTACTTCCCTCTCTCTAACTGTCTGATTCACATTGTCCCAGCAGCAAAATGGAGTAGCAATCTGCCAGCTACCACCTGTCTCTCTAGGTGAACTTAATCCCCTTTTTATTTCATAAGTATTACTTGCTTACTTTTTCATCTTCTTGGTCAGGCAATGGGAGCACTGGACACTGGTGGGATTTAAATTCCTCATCACCAAATGTTCTATTTCTGGCTCCAGCCGAGAAGGAAATAGACGCAGAGGGAGCTGATGGAAACACAGCTGTATGCTGTGGTGGCTTTATTGTTTTGGCTGCAAAACTGAAAGCAACATGAAAGTGAGGCTTTGCACTGGGGAGTGGGGAGAGTACAGAGCCCCTGGAATATTTAAAGGGACAGATCCTCAAACAGGGGTATCTCAAATAGGAGTAGAGAGGTTATTGTACTGCTGTATTTGGCACAGTGCGAGTACTGATGGATTAGGGTGTCCAGTTCTCGTGTCCATAATTCAAAGAGGGTGCTGAAAAATTAGAGAGGGTTCACAGAAGAACCATGAGAATGATTAAAGGATTAGAAAACATGCCTTACAGTGATAGATTCTAGGAATTCAATCTACTTAGCTTAACAAAGAGGAGGTTAAGGGGTGACTTGATTATACTCTAAGTCAGGGGTTGGCAACGTTTGGCACACGGCTCGCCAGGGCAAGCACCCTAGTGGGCCGGGCCAGTTTATTTACCTGCTGACACGGCAGGTTCGGCCGATCGCAGCCCCCACTGGCCGCGGTTCGCCGTCCTGGGCCAATGGGGGTGGCGGGAAGCCACAGCCAGCACATCCCTCGCCCGCGCCACTTCTCGCTGCCCCCATTGGCCCGGAACGGCAAACCGCGGCTAGTGGGGGCCGCGATCGGCCGAACCTGCCGCGTCAGCAGGTAAATAAACTGGCCCGGCCCGCTAGGGTGCTTGCCCTGGCGAGCCGCGTGCCAAACGTTGCCGACCCCTGGTCTAAGTACTTATATATGGGGAATATTTGAGAATGGGCTCTTCAATTTAGCAGCGAAAAATATAACATGATCTAGTGGCTAGAAGTTGAAGCAAGGCAAATTCAGACTGGAAATAATCAGTACATTTTTTAACAGTGGGAGTAATTAATCATTGGAACAATTTACCAAGGGTTGAGAAGGATTCTCCATCACTGACCATTTTTAAATCAAGATTGGATGGTCTTCTAAAAGATCTGCTCTAGGAATTATTTTGGGGAAGTTTTATGACCTCATACAGGAGATCAGACTAGATTATCACAATGGTCCCTTCCGTCCTTGGAATCTATTACTCTAATGAGGACAAAGGGCCCAGGGGACATGAAGCTTTTTGATCTGATACAGTTTATGAGTACTGAATGACTTTTGCTGGAAGTGCGCTGGATGGCTGGACCCAAACATGGTGTATAGGAACCTCATTGTAAACCCCATCAAAACACACTAAAGCGTAACCCAAAATTGCCATTAGGTTCAGTAATTTGGCGGCACCCAAAAGTTTTAAAAGTCTGGCAGGGACACAAATTCCTCTTGATTCTCACACTGCTAACTTTTGCTGTGATTCCCAGGAAAAGTTTGTATAATATTAAACAGTTTGTTCTTTCATTCTTCAGGTAGGATGAAATATATTTTTCCTCTCCTCAGGAATATAGAGAAAATAGAAAGACTAAGAAAAACAGGAAGACTCTGGCATCCCATTTGAATGATCATCTCCTCCTAATCCAGGAAACAGAAGAATCCATCTAAGAGTTCTTTTCAAGACATATGTTTGTTCTGTGCTTTTACAGTAATTGTGTTAATCCAATATACATGCTAGGTGGCAAACACTGAGGGTGTTGGAGGAATGTTTACTGGGTGATGTGTTTGCATGGGAAGAAAGCTGAAAGTGCAGTTTAAATAAAGGCGTGGGCTTGGATGACAGAGAATATGTATCTAGTATATATTTCATGCATGGGGAAATATGAAGCAACTGGGAGCAGGGTTGAAACCTAAAGACTATCTATTTATGTGTTAAGTTCAAGGGGTTGTTTACATTTCTAGATCCTACCAGTGATGAAAAACTTCAGCCCCTTCTCTCTTTCCACAACCTGGAAGGGGCAGCTGCTATGTCTCATTCTAATGTAAGTTTTTTTGGTGTGTGTTACTTTTATTCTATTTAACTTACATTTTTACATAAAAAATATGATGCCGGTATATTAAAAAAGGGAAAACATAACCTGAGATCACATGGAAATAGAAAGTTTTTGATGGAAAAATATGTCTGAGATTGTGGCTCCCTTAGGTTGGTGATCATTTATCTCAGCTGAGCATCCCATTGTTGTCATTGGGCCCCCGCAGTCGAGTAACTGAGCACTGGTATGAGTATGGGGCTCACCACATGGCCCTTTGACATGCTTAAACATGTCCATTCATTTTGTCTTGATAGGGAGTTATGTTACCCACCGCCATCAGAAGCATACATGATCATGTAGATTGTCGCTTCTTTTGATGGTATTAGCTGCTTCTACTGCTGGCGCTCAAGTCCTACCACAGCAGAAGCTTTGCAACTGATGCACATGAAATCTGCCTAAAGTGTCAGAAATTGACACAATTCTGGCAGCTGCCAGCATTTTAGCATTTGTTCCTCTCTTGTTTTCTTCTTACAAATGAACTCCCCAAAAGGCCACAATATATTAACGGATAAACACAATGAAAATTGAGAGGGTTTTATTCATTATTTTATCCCGCCCTTCTTTAGGTGCTAAGATATGATGATGTTCAAATGGGGCGATCATTTCCTGATTACTGGGTATCTTGAATTACTTAGGGTACTTATTTCTTGAAATTCTCACTTGTCAGCCTGAGCTCTTTTTCATCTACACCACTTTAAGTTTAATACACATGATAAACTTGATGGACTGATGAGAGTTTCACAGTATTTGAGGTATTTCAGGATAGTGACTCAGCCTTTCTACCCCTTTTCCCTTTGCTGAGGTCACCTGACCCCAAGCTCACCTCCAAACCCCCTCAGTGCTGAACCCATTTGAGTCTCCCTCAACTGATCTTAGTCTCCCACCAGAACCTGATCCTCCCAGTTCTCTGTAAGCTATAGCTTTAAGTCAATCTTTGAGTCAATCCCATCTCTCTCCCTGTTATTATTGCAGATTCAATCCAGTTCACAAGCCCCTCCCTCCCCATCCCATTACAGGCTCCCTCCACCAGCCCAACCCTGGGCCCTCTCTTGCATGGCTCTCACTTTGAAAATTCACATGGCTCTGCAGAACTGAGAGCCATTGCTTCTAACTTCCAGGAACCCTGAAAAGCTTCATCCGTGGCTGAACACCAGAGTGCATGATGTTTCTGGAATCCACTGCACACACAGAGACTTTTGTATACAGTAGGAAAATTGGCACCAATAATTCACCACTTGGTGCAGCTTCCCTGGTGGTAACAATGAAGGTGTAATGTAGACAGGACCCAGGGCTAAGATTTTCAAAGCAACCTACAGCACAGATTTTGAGATTTTCAAAGCACAGTTCCCATTGATTTCAGGGGGAATTGGGCATCCAAATCCCATAAACAGATTTGGAAATCTCTGCCCTGAGGTTTCTAAAACCACATTACCTAACCCTGCTCTGAGCATATGTCAATCTACTATGCTGTGGGTTCTGGGGATGCAAGCCAATCGGTGGTGCAAATAAGGAACAAGCCTCAAAGAAGAAGGAAGCTTAATATGAGAGGCAATCTGATACTCAAAGATGTGCTGAATCCTGTGGAACTTCAAAGATAGTTGGGAAGGAGGCAGAGAAATCCAGAGTGGCAAAAACAGAGTAAGGAGCAAACTTCTAGAAACACATCTGAACTGAAACTCGATCACTATTTCTATCTCACAGCAAAAATAATTGCTGAAAAATCCTTTAACTTCTATTAGGCTCTCTGAGGTGCTTGTGCATTACCTACAAGACAGCATATACAAAAAATATGGGGTGTAAACTCCAGCTGATCAGTTTCAATTACTTTAACAATGATCTGAGAAGTAAAAAATTTCCCCAATCACTACAAATCTTTATAAGCAGTGAAATAAACACCAACATGCCTTTTTCCAACAGCTGGAAAATCATGCTATGATTGAAATGACATCATTCTTTTTCTTATGGAAAATTTTGGCTCCAAGCGGTCGGAGAGAAATTGGGTGATGTCCTGGAGACAGTACTGGGCAGAAGTGGGGAAACCGAAATGATGAAAGGAGGGTACCTTAAAAACATTTTTTCTTAAGGAAAGAATCTATAGGTTCTTCAAAAAAATAAATTCAGAAATTTTGACAATGGAAAACTCACTGTTTTCCAGTGTTTCCGAAGCTTTCACAGATCTAAGGACATCTCAAAAGAAGATTTCTGTCTTAAAGTTTACCTATTTTTCCTTATTTCATTTTTTCCCCCTCTGCTGCTATTACACCACTGAGAAAACACACGCACAAACACACAAATGCCATAGTCAGAAAAACATGTGTTGCAGTAACTTCAACTCAAACAGACCCATAAACTCACAAGACTGAAAGTGCATAAAGTTCCACATAGAATATGCTGCTATCCTCATTGTATATGAAATTCACTGAAAAGAGAGGTGTTGTCCTAACTATTTACAGGTCCAAGACACAAAATATAGTTCCTGATTTGAAGCACCAATATTTGTTAGCATTCAGAACTGGAGTTCTGGCGTGAGCCTATTTCTCGTCAAAGCTTTGAATAACATTGTTTTTGTAGCTATGAATGTAAAGTTTAACTCTTCTCTTTTATACACTTTGTTTTTCAATTCCAGTGCTGTGTCAATAGGAAGGTAGCAAACTTAATATACTTGCTCAAGCCCTAGCCACAAAGGAGTACCTTACTGTGTTACTTAGCACTGTGTTTGCAAATGACTATCACACACATTGATGACGGAATCATGCTTGAGAAACATTTCTGAACAGGTTTGTATTTAGCAGAGTTTGGGTGCTCCAGGGACCAATCCAAAGTCACTGATGTCAATAGAAGCCTTTCCGTTGTCTTTGGACGAGGCACTGAATGTGGACAAGACTTTGCTATAAACCACCATGTTAGTCCAAATCATACTTGAGACAACCCCCTAGCAGTATTCGAGAATGTTTCAAAACATGGCTACATGTTGCAATTGTGCTGAGTACAGAGAAAGCATGAATGGAGGTAACCACAGCTAAAAATGGTTTTAAGCTTAGTTTCAACAAATGGCGTGGACAGGGCCTGACGTTAAATGTTGTACAACTACTGGTACATTTCCAGGACAGAGAGTATTTTCTATAAGAGTAGAACACACAATTCTACAAGAAAGAAAGAAAGAAAGAAAGAAAGAAAGAAAGAAAGAAAGAAAGAAAGACAATAGTTCCACTGAAAGTACAAAGAAGTACAAAGTCCTATAAAGAAGTACAAAGTCCTTTTTATGTGCTGAATCCAATGGAGGCAGAGGGGTCTTGGGAAATCTTTTCAATACCCCGAAACCGGAACAAACATCACCTATAGTTATGGTTTCTATAAGCACATTTTCTTTCTTTTTTTTTAAATGGAATAGTTGAGTAAGTAACCAAAGACAACCTAAGTAAATAGTCAAAGTGCAAGTAGAAACATGCCCCCCAGCAGGTATAACCTAAACACCCACCTTGTGGAGTTTTTCTACATTTTTTTCTAATGCAGTGGAATGGAGTTCACATATTTTAACCTGACAGTCCCTATTTCATTTGTTAACTTTGCTTGCTGTCCTGTTTTAGTAAGTGCCTCCACCCAGTTATTAACTTTTGCTCCCCTTAACAGCTCAATGGAGAGAGAACTTGCTCTCAGGCCCACAAGAAAGTCAGTGAAGGACTTATATTTGGAACCTCCATACAATTTTTCTTTTAAAAAAAACATGCATAAATGTGCATATCACTTTAATGTATCAAGCCGTATATATACACACATAATTTTGTGTGATTTATATCCCTAATTAGATCCCAGTGGCAACATTCGTTCAGCTAACAATGCGTATCATAATCACCTTTTCTTCATAGAAATGATTTCCTTAACTTTGCATGCATAACTTAATAGCTTTTATTTTAAAAACTCATGTTAGCAGCTTTCCTCTTGTAACCAGTAGGGGTGCTATGATAAGAAACTAATTTGCTGTAAAAATTGCTCATTTGTCAAATAGGCATTAAAATAATTGTTCCCCTTTTGACTGTTACCCTGCTGTTTCCAGTCATTTTCAAAAACTAAATTATTTACTCATTTGAAAGTTCAGCTGTGCATATTTTAATTGATATTCCCTCACAGGACTCATATTGTTAATGACAATAATTAACCCGAAATGGCTGCTAAATAATTATGCTGAAAAGATATGAAGTATTTGTGCAGAAAGTAAAATCAGCATTTGAGAAACCATCAAAATGTACAACTTCCATATTTTATGGCAAAGCACAGTAATAGTTCATAATCAAATTAAGGATGAAAAGGAAAATGGAGATTATATGCTTTGATGCAGAATACTTTATGTTTCCAATATAGTTAGGTATTCTAGCTAACAATGAGTATTCAGTCATTTTAATAAGTCCCTAAGATTGCTATTTTAGCTAGTAATATAAAGTATTCTCACACAGTTAGTAGAGTTAGCAATGTAGTAAACTAGCCATTAATAATAATAAATAATAATAATATCACCTACCATTTATCTATTGCCTTTCATCTAGGAGACTGAGATCCCAAGGTGCTTTGGAGTTTATAAACTCAATACTGAAGGCTTTATTCGGGCCAGTCTCATTGACTTCAGTGAGAATAGTTACAGAATCTGCATGAGCAGGAGGAAACTTGTGGAGTTCTGCAATTAGTCTGCACTGGGGCTATAGGAAAGCTCTTGGAAACTCTTGGACTGCAAAACTTCATGGGACCAGGGGAAACCAGAAAACAACTACATGTGGAGACATCTGCCTGCGGAACCCTCCTCCCCCCGTAAAGAGCAAAACTGTCAGACACATAGATGAACATAATTTCTTGGGGACTAGTCAACATCGTTTTTGTAAAGGGAAACCATGCCTCATCAATTCTACTAGAATTCTTTGAGGAGGTCAATAAGCATGTGGACAAGGAGGATCCAGTGGATATACTGTACTTAGATTTTCAGAAAGCCTTCGAGAAGGTTCCTCACCAAAGGCTATTAAGTAAAGTAAGCAGTCATGGGAAAAGAGGGAAGGTCCTCTCATGGATTGGTAACTGGTTAAAAGATAGGAAACAAAGGGTAGCAATAAAAGGTCAGTTTTCAGAATGAAGAGCGGTAAATAGTGGTGTCCCCCAGGGGTCTGTGCTGGGACCAGTCCTATTCAACATATTCATAAATGATCTGGAAAAAGGAGTAAATAGTGAGGTGGCAAAATGTGCAGATGATACAAAACTACTCAAGATAGTTAAATCCCAGGCAGACTGCGAAGAGCTACAAAAGGATCTCTCAAAACTGGGTGACTGGGCAACAAAATGGCAGAGGAAATTCAATGTTGATAAATGCAAAGTAATGCACATTGGAAAACATAATCCCAACTATACATATAAAATGATGGGGTCTAAATTAGCTGTTACCATTCAAGAAAGATCTTGGAGTCATTGTGGCTAGTTCTCTGAAAACATCCACTCAATTGGCAGTGGCAGTCAAAAAAGCGAACAGAATTTTGGGAATCATTAAGAAAGGGATAGATAATAAGACAGAAAATATATTGCTGCTATATAAATCCATGGTATGCCCACATCTTGAATACTCCGTGCAGATGTGGCCGCCTCATCTCAAAAAAGATATATTTGAATTGGAAAAGGTTCAGAAAAGGGCAACAAAAATTATTAGGGGTATGGAGCGTCTGCCATATGAGGAGAGATTAATAAGACTGGAACTTTTCAGCTTGGAAAAAAGATGACTAAGGGGGGATATGACAGAGGTCTATAAAATCATGACTGATGTGGAGAAAGTAAATACGGAAGTGTTATTTACTCCTTCTCATGACACAAGAACAAGGGGTCAGCAAATTAAATTAATAGGTAGCAGGTTTAAAACAAACAAAAAGAAGCATTTTTTCACACAACGCTCAGTCAACCTGTGGAACTCCTTGCCAGAGGATGTTGTGAAGGCCAAGAATATAACAGGGTTCAAAAAAGAACTAGATAAATTCATGGAGGATAGGTCCATCAATGGCTATTAGCCAGGATGGACAGGGATGGTGTCCCTAGTCTCTGTTTGCCAGAAGCTGGGAATGGGTGACAGGGGATGGATCACTTGATGATTACCTGTTCTGTTCATTCCCTCTGGAGCACCTGGCATTGGCCACTGTCGGAAGACAGGAGACTGGGCTAGATGGACCTTTGGTGTGGCCCAGTATGACCGTTCTTATGCTCTTATGACACATTCCCTCTGCAGAGGGAAGGGGATAAAGATTCCACCACTGGAAAAGAAATCCAGCAGCAGCAACACTTGGCTGCCACTGTGGGCAGGGCTGGATTTAGGGGCAGGTAACCCAGGCAACTGCTGAGGGTGCCAGGCTTGGGGGGGTGAAGGGCTCGGGGTGCTGTTTTTGACATTACTGACAAAAAGGAAAATAGAATGTTTGAAGTAACATGTTTCAGGTATTCCGTATGTGGGTTCATTTTTCACTAACCTCCTAGAACGTTCTGGACCTTTGCAGAATCTCGAAATCAACTGACAAAGTGTTCTGGTTTTGTTGCAAAATCTTTGACAAGAATGCCAAATCATTGCTTGCACTTCCCGGGTACAATTACTGGAACAACTTAGCTGATGCTCTGAAGAAATATGAAAAGTCACCCAGCCATTTTATGGCCTACTCCAAATGGATGGAGGTTGAGTCCAGGCTCAAGCTGAATAAACGCATAGACGTAGAAAACCAGCGCATTATTAATGTAGAAACCCAGCACTGGAGGAACGTGTTCAAGCGTCTGATATCAATTACCCTCTTTCTGGCAAAGAATAATTTGGCTTTCTAGGGCTCGTCGGATAAGTTGTTCGCTGAACATAATGTTAATTTCCTCAGTTTGGTAGAACTCCAGGGAAATACAATGATGTCGTGTGTAAGCACTTACGTCAAGTAGCTTGTGAAGAAGGTATGGACCATTACTGCAGAAAAACAATTCAAAATGAATTGATTGACCTTACTGCAAGGAAGGTACTTGATAACATATCGATGTAGCTTGGCAATGCGAAGTGCTACGCCATAATAATGGACTGCACTCCCGGCATTAGTCACAGTGAAAAGATGTCATTTGCAGTAAGATTTGTTGACGACAAGGATGGCGGTATCCATTTCCAAGTAAAGGAAATCTTTATCTGTTTCTGGTCTGTGGACAACTCTACTGGAAAAGGCCTAATAGAACTGTTTATCAATGCTTTTAATGAAAGCAAAATAAAGCTCCAGGACTGCCGCAGCCAAGGCTATGACAATGGCACAAACATAAAAAGGAAGGAACAGTGGCATCCAGACGATGGTCCTTGTGCTGAATCCAAGAGCTTTCTTTGTGCCTTGTGGCTGCCATTCCCTCAACCTGGTTGTGTCAGATGCAGCAGCATCGTCTTTAGATTCAGTATCTCTTTTCAGAGTACTGCAAAGAATATATGTCCTGTTTTCAGCATCAACTATCAGGTGGAAAATCCTCACGGAATATGTTACAAATCTGACTGTGAAGCCGCTAAGTGACACTCACTGGGAGAGCCAAATTGATAGCGTAAAGCTTCAAGTTACTGAGGTTTACAATGCCCTGATGGAACTGGTACAGTTGAGTAAAGCTGAGGCCAGAATCCGACACAAGGTACAAAGCCTGACAAAGCAGATCACTGACTTCAAATTTCTGGTCTCAATTGTGGTTTGGCACGATATCCTGTTTCAAGTAAATGTTGTAAGCAAGGCATTACAAAACTCAGTTGATGGACATCACGACTACTACTGTGATGAGAAGCTGCCGTGATTTTGTTGTGGCCTACAGAGACAATGGATTTGAAGATGTCGTCACTGCTGCCAAAGAAATGGTGGAAAACTTAAGAGTTGAGCCTATCTTCAAAAAAACTCGTATTCACTGGAAGAAGAGACAGTTTGGTTACGAGGGCAGAAATGAAGTGATGGGAAGCTTGAAAGAAAAATTCAAGAGGGAGTTTTTTTGCTCACTCGTTGACACTGCTCGAATGTCCATCAAAGAAAGGTTCAGACAAATGAAGCACCATAAAAAAACCTGGGGGAGTTTGTATGACCTTAGTAATCTACTGGCAGACAGGAAAACATTTCTGAACAATTGTATGGACCTTCACTGGACACCGACACATGGGGAATGTTCAAATGTCAATGATAAAGCGCCCTCTGTCGAATTGGACAACATCCATCACATTTTGTCATATGGGAAGCACTCTCCACTCCAAGTTTTCCAATTAATTCATGATGTAGAGCTGAAGCACACTTTTCCTAATGTGTGGATAGCTTTGAGGATTCTGCTCACGCTGCCAGTCACAGTCATGAGTGGTGAGCACAGCTTTTCGAATCTCAGGCTCATTAAAACATATCTTCAATTGAAGATGGTCAATAAGAAACTGACATTGCTTGCTATTTTATCACTTGAAAATCCCATTGGCCAGTCTTTGGATCTTTCTGACCCTGTTCTTCAGTTCAGGAGGGCAAAGGTGAGAAAAGCAACCTTTTGAACTAAAGGACTAGGGTTAAAATTCTAAGCCTGTCACCTACTATAACACTATTTAATACTGATCCAGCCAATGTTGGTGCACAGTTCAATTTCTTGATGTTAGTACATTTCAGCTATTCTAAAAATTAAAAAGTTTCTATAAGCTTAGAGGAAACAAATTTTTTATTTGCTTATATATGACCTGAATAAATACAGGTTAACAGATCCTAGTGTGCAAATTTGTCATCTTATGAGACAGGGATAAATGATGCACGCAAATGGTGCATCCAAATCGTGAAATGGGCTACAAATGCAATCAAAAATAAGGTATTCAAAAGTTTAACAAATAGGTGGGGTGCCCAAGACACTCCTCACCTGGTGCGTCATTTGGTCTAGTGCAGGGTGGGCAAACTCATTTCAAGCCAGCCCACGAGCTCCCACTGGGGAGCCGGATCGGGGCCACATCATACAGCTTGGCCTCACTCCGGCACTCCAACCAGGGTGCGGCCGCACCACGCGGCTCCCAGAAGCCGTGCCATGGCCCTGCTCCGAGGGTCGGGGGCCGCTCCAGGCCTACGAGCTGGAGAAGGGACATGCCACTGCTTCCTCGAGCCGCTTGAGGTAAGCGCCGCTTGGAGCCTGCACCCCTGAGCCTCTTCTCATGCCCCAACCCCCTGCCCCAACCCCGATCCCCCTCCCATTCTCCAAACTCCTCGATCCCAGCATGGAGCACCCTCCTGCAACCCAAACCTCTCATCCCCAGCCCCAGCCCCACCCCCACCACAGAGCCTACCCCACCAACCAGAGCCCTCACCCCCTCCTATACCCCAACCCCAATGTTGTGAGCATTCATGACCCACCATATAATTTCTATTCCCCGATGTGGCCCTGTGGCCAAAAAGTTTGCCCACCCCTGGTCTAGGGACAGCCCTGGCTGTGGGGACCCCACTGAAACAAAGCTGTTAGTGGAGGAGAATGAGGCTTTGTGCTTCAGACTCAGGGCATAAGGGAGCCATTTCCTCTTCTTCCAAAATGTGGCCCGGGAAGCAGGGAGGACTTATTTCTTGGAGCCTCCTTTATTCCCAGAAATGCTGCTGGGGAGAAGGGAGTGGGGAAGCACAGGCTGTGATTTTTCTTTTTGTTTGTGGTACAACATCACTGTGACAACACGCTCTAGCAACTGGTTTACATTTTGAAGTCTATGGATCAGATCCTGCTCTCTGGCCTTTGTGCACCTGGTGAAGCTCACATGGGGTGGTGCAAAGGTGGCTCTAGACACCTTAATTCTCCCATTGATCTTGGGGCCAAAGGCCAGTCTCATAGTATAATCAAGAGCCGACAAGGGATCATTCCATCAGCTAGGGATTTGTAGGGCCTCTAACCATGCATCTGTCCCCAGCCATTCCTCCTGCTCCAGGAGCTGATGAAAGTGTGGTGCAGGAAGGGCTGCACTGCCGTGGCTGTGGGAATCCTTCATTGGCTTTTTAAGCCAGGTTTAAGGTTCCAGCAGCACAAGTGGCATTACTAGGTACAGGACCTATCCCTATATTTATGAGGAGGCGTGGTAGAGAGTTACTATTTTTAAATGAAAATTTACACCCTACCAGTCACTTCACACTTTTCTAATGTCTGGCAAAGTCCAGGGGACCTTTCTGATGTTGCTAATTCACCAGTGAGTAACTTCCCAACTGTAACACCTCCTCCCATGAACAGTTTATGTATCATTTTATTTGGAAAGGATTACAATCTCATTCCTACCAGAAGATGGAGAGGTTCATATGTATTTGCAAGCTGAGCTGCTAAGTACATACGTCCTCCATAATGTACATCTGAAAACAGAAGTGTTACTGATTCCTCTAATTTTTACTGTTACAGAAAAGAGTCAGCTTGAATGAACAGTGTATCTGTTTGCAGGTTCAAATAGATTATGGCAGTAGGGCAGGGAGGCTCTCTAGGAGTTACATGCTTGGGGGCCTGCTTCTGAAACTGAATTCTTACATGGATTTGAGGAAGCTACATAACTTCCTGGTGCATCAGTTTAATACCTGTAAAACCTGCAAAATGGGTAGATTATCTACTTCACAGTGATGCCGTAAAGTTTAATCAGAACAGTTAGGCAGTGTTACCACCTCTTGCAATTTTATTGCAAGTGTCATAACATTTTCTGTTTATAATAAAGTTGTAGTTCCTGGAGTCAATGGACTAAATGAGAATCTCAGCTTTCATTTATAGAAAAATCAGCAACTTTCTAGCCTTCCTGACTGCAGAGAAAAGCAGAAAAATGTGAGCTCAGTGAATCCTAAAGGCTTAAAAAAAAAACGAAAAGCAAATGAAAAAAAGTATTTTTAAATCATAATTTTTAGTCAATTCTAATGATTTTTGAATACTTTGGGTTGGAAAAAATATTATAGTGATTTTAGTTTTCCTGTTCAAAGAATGCTATTGCCATATTTGCACATTCCTCTTCAATTGCATCAATACTTATGAGCGTATGTATTTGCACATGCAAGACTGGGTCTTTGCACATGCAAACAGCAGCATTCAGAGCTTGTCAGCACAATTAGGTAGATCTTGAAAATTTGGCCCAATTTATAAATAAATACTTTTGCCATCCACTAAATAATATTTTAAACAAATTATTTTACATGAAATAGTTTTATCAGCGAACAGACAAAATGCATCCTTAGAAAAAGGAAAGTTCCTCTTTTAATTGCTCAACCTATTTCTATTTTTGTCTAAAAAGTAAGTGCAAAATATTATTGGCATCAGATGGCTCCTATTTTTCACTGGCCAGCAAAGCCCCATCTGCAACCTCAGTGAGATCAGTAAACAGTGTAGGTTAAATAACTAGTTACTAACATTTTCCTTGAGCTACAAAAATTTTAAACAAACAACAACAACTGTGATCATAATAACCTCCCAGAGGTTAACAGCATGCAGGTGGTCAATCTGAATTAAATGCAAAACAGACGGCCGCTACATTATAAACTGTTGATTCTCCCAGAGATCACAGCTAAATTTACTTCAGAAATTGGGTCTTCTTTTTCAAAATCCTTAACGAAAGAACACATAAATGTCAAAACGACAAAAATAAGGAAGTGTGTCATAGACTAAGCATTTTAATGTCCTTTCTGGCTCACTTTTGCAGGCTGAATTGTCTGTGTTTACCACATTTGATGGCATCAGTACTTAGAGTGGCTGTGCGTATGTTTTTTTAATAGCTGAAATAAATGGAGATGGCCCATCAAGGACTTTTTGATAGCTACCCAAAACTTTGCTGAGGGCTCATATTTTAAACCCTGATATGATACATTTTATAGCTCATTTATAATACTACTTTGCTGACCTTGTGAAATAGCTCAGGGTATTGGTAATGAGATATTGAACTGGAAACAGGTTCAAACCCAGATTACTAGTGACTGAAAAGCATTATTAATATCCTTTCAGTGACCTTAGTAAAATAAGTGGTGCACTCAGACCAGCTCCATATATGCATGTCACAAACACCACAAATGGCATTAACTAGACTTGGGGAGTGAGATCTCCCAGCCAAGGAGATGGCTCCTGTAAGTTTAAGGCTGAGGCATGTAGTGGGAAGGTGGGTACATGGGCACTGCCAGTGGCTGCTGCACCTATTCTGAAGATATACAAATTTCCAATTTCCAGGGCTGTCACCCTGACACTTTTCCTGAGTACTACTTTCACTCAATTTTTACTTATAAATTAGTTTAAGGCATGATAAAGAAAAGCAATTATTGGAACTGAAACAAAATGTAGGGAGGAGACATCAAAAAGTCCTATCTCTTAAGCACTGCCTTGGGTAGGCTGCAGTGTGTATTGTGTGAGGGCTTTCAGGGAAGCATCTATCAAAGCTGAGCACCCTTTTGGATTCTTCTGCTCATTCACCAGTACCATCAGGCAGCACACTCATCTGCAAAATAACACCATAGACTCCAAGACACATGATAGTTGCGGAGGCGGGGGGGAGGGGAGAGGAGTAGATGCAAGATGAACTTTTCTGCGGAACTGTAACTTGCAGCATATATGGAAGCAGCCACAAAGGGCTCCATGGAAAAGCACCAGCAGTCCTGAAACCTGACACTGCTCAGAGATTCACATTCAAGTTGAATGTCCGCCAGTAAATAAATACAAATCTGTTGTCAGGGTGTTTCACAATGACTAACTCTTTCAAAGTACTAATACTCATTCCCTGATGAAGCAATATCCCTCAAGGTACAATCGCTTCTAAGTAGCCTACAACACTGCAAAATCATTCCAGTTCTCATGTGCTGCACCTTATTGTGGAATGAGTCACAGGCAGTTTCAGTGCCTTAATGCAGCTAATAAGGAGGAGCCGGTTAGCCCTGCAGCCACTGCAGCTACAAAATGGGTGTGTGGTAAGGTCAAGAATACACAGTGTCCAAAAATTCTGCACTAATTATCAAAGCAAATAGATAGAAACAATCACATTAGGATGTTATGGCCTTTGACTTACTATCCTGGCGCATTGGTGCACCATTAACAACCAGTGGTTGTTTTATTTTAAATCACCTTCCATGTTTAGAGCACATATTAGGTCTCCCATTTATGTAAATCTATTCAATTTAACTACAAATAACTTAGCAAGCAAAGGAGAATAAATAAATATTTTGGAAAATCAGAGGTCTGAAAAAGATATCGAAAGCAAATTGCCTTTTCAAAGCTAAATTGATATGTGGCACAGTGATGTCCTATTTTTAACTAAGCACCCATCTATTTTCCTTGTCATTTACATGATGCACATTTCTTAATTTCGGCTGGGTGATCAAGGAAATGAAACCTGAGAGGCTCACCGTTAAAATCAAGTGCAGTACTTTGTGCAAGGAATGGAAGGAACATGATTTTGTCCCTCACCTAAAGCGACGGAGCCTTGAATACTTAATGATGCAATGATTCTATTACAAACAGAAACTCTGGCTCCAACGCAAGGCAGGAACATGGAGTGATGTACTGCTAGGACAGAAAGGAACATTTTTTAGACTCTTCAGCCTCATTCCACATTACCTGCTAAGGATATATTATGGAATTTAGGGCCTGAACGTGTGTTTTAGAATACAATGTATAGTGTTTCATAACTTGATTTAAATCAATTATACCATCTCTCACCGGAACATTCATAAGCTGCAAAAATAAAAAATATAAATGGAAACAGCTGCTGTGAATACTCTTTCCCTGGGATGGATTTCACTTGAACTCAATCAGCTTTCTCTTCGTAACACACTGTTGTCATGCTGCACCGGAACAGAGAATATACAGCACTGCAAGAGGTACTGCAAGGTAACTAAGTTAGGAAAGAAGCAGAAGAATTAAAGCCTTTTTTTTGCTCTGGCTCGCCTGGGCCTGAACCCTGTGCAGGAATTAATTAATCCCTTTGGGGTAGAGAGGGAAACTGAGGTAGTTATTGGTATTCCAACAAAAAATAATAATTTATGATTATTTATTAAATTGCATAATCTTTCTGATTTATCCTAGCTTGAAGCCCTGTTATGCCATACAGCATAGATGTCTACAGGCTTTGGTATGAAGAATAGTTGCAGAAAGTGTGAGACATGCAACCAGAGCTCTAAATTCTTTAATCTCTACATATAACCTATGTATAGGTTTTAGCATCATTCAGTTTAAAAGATTATTTGTCACTGAATATCACATCTTGATGCCTAGATACCATGACGGGTTGTTTCGTAAATTAGAATAAATCCATAGAGTGAAATCTAGGTCCCATTGAAATCAATGGGAGTTTTGCCAGTGATTTTAATGGGGCCAGGATTTCATCCATAAAGTTTTCAGCAGTCTATGTAGTCCAGCACTGTGGTTGGTATTTTAGTATTTCTGATTTCCCATGCAGCACTTCAGAAAACATCATCTTGAGATACAATTGTATATTTAACTTTCAGACAAGGTAAGTTAACTATGAAAATAAAGTACACTAAAGTAACATAGAGGTCCTAGTTTCCTCTGACAAAAGCAAGCTTCAAATTTAATTCACTCTGTCAGGCTATACATAGCTGTCAATCTTGAGGGATTGGCACGCATCAAGGGTAGTATAGAGCTGTAAATTTTACAAGGGTAGCAGATGAACGTTGAATGTACCATATCCAGAATGGAGTTAAGGATGTAATGACAGCCTTTACTCTCAATTTCCCTGCTTTTGTCAATTTAAACCAAACTGAATTTCCTTCCTTTTTTGTTATTTTTACCAAATATATTTTTAAAAGAGGGATCAAAACAAATGGCTCTCAGCCAACCCTATATTAAACCATGCCAAGGTTCTCCAAGGATTGCTTTGTGATGCATCAAAGTGAGACATGGCTCATGTATCTGATGCCTCTTTGACACATCTCAATGCATCATCTGTTCAGCTTGACACATCCTCGAGGCACTACCACGTGGATGCATGACACAATATATCCTGCATGCTCCTTCAAAGCTGTTATACTGCCATATGGATATTGGCATTATCAAAACATTGTGAAAAGAAACTTGGATAAAATTTTCACCACAGTGATGCAGAAGGACTGTGCCATTCTCCTGGTGTACAGAGGAAGGGGTAGAGTGTGTATGTGGGGCTGTCACAATATAAAGGTCCTATGAAGTATTGTATTTGTGCTCTGTAGCGAGGCAGAGTGGCCTGCCTCCCCACTTGAGGGCGAGGGACCACTACACTCCCCCTGGTGGGTGGAGCAGAACCCACCCTGCCCCCCTCGGCAGAATACCAGGATGGGACAGGAAGTATAACGGGAGGGCTCTGCAGCTCAGTTGACCGGGAGCTGGGGAAGGAGACAGATGTCTCCACTCTGTTACAGAACCCTGGAGCTGAACCTGCGCTGTGCAGCGCCCTGCCTCCAGAGGACAGTGACCCTGGAGAGGAGTTGCCAGGACTGCCCGCCGCTGTATACCCAGAGGAGCCAGAGGACTTGTGGACTACAGACCAGCCCACCCAGACTGTGGTAAGAAGTAGCCCAGGGAAACCAGACTGTAGCCCGGTTTTGTTCCCAGAGCATGAGTGAGCGTGTTTCAGTTGGACCACTCCAACACTGTTAGGGCCCTGGACTGGGACACGGTGGAAGCAGGTGAGCCCTGTGTCACCCTACCACCCCACCCAGGGGTGGCAGCCTCCCCACTGTAGGCCACGGAGCTTACCCTTTGCCTGCAGTCTGCCCGAACTGAGACGTCAGACCCATTTATTGCTCCACTCTGTTTGAGGGTCGGGGCGCCCTAGACGCTTCCTTGTTGTTAGCCCCAGCCAGAGACCTGTGTGCTAACGACCACTCTGCTCTGTCCTGCCCACAGGGCTAGAGCCCCAGACTGTGTTTGCTGGCTGCCTTAGCCAGGAGGCTTAGGCTAAAGCCTGCTCCCTGCTCTGCCCCGCCCAAAGGGCCAGGGCCTTAGACTGTTAATTGCTGTCAGCCCCAGCCAGGAAGCTGTGGGCTAAGGACTGCTTATGCTCTGCCCCGCCCCCCAGGGCCAGAGGTTTAGATTGTTAATTACTGCCAGCCCAATCAAGCAGCTGCGGGCTAAAGACTGCACAGTGCTCCGCCCGCTGAGAGAGGCCGAGAGCCTCAGAGTGTTACTAGGCAGCCACAGAACTATAGACTGCTTATGGCTCGGCCCTGGCGGTAAGACCTGAGCCCAAGTGCTGTTGCGGGATACAGCGAGGCGGAGTAGCCTCCCTCCCCTCTTGAGGGAGCAGGACCACTACAGGCTCACTTTAAAAAAAAAAAAACATGTTGTTGCAGCTGTGTTGGTCCCAGGATGAGAGAGACAAGGTGGATGAGGTAATAGCTTTTATTGGATCAAAAGTTGGATAGCACCTCACCCACCTTGTCTCTAAAACAAACAAAACAAACAAACAAGCACACACACGTTTTTCTTCTTCTTTAATTAAAGGTATGAACATATTCTATCCTAGGTACTTATACGGCCCCTATTTTCATAGTATCTGAGCACCTCACAATCTTTTATCCTCACAACACTTCTGTGAGGTAGGGAGCACCCCATTTTACAGAGGGGGAACTGAGGCAGAGAGAGGGTAACAGACAGATTTTAGAAGGTATGTAGGTATGGACATAGGCGCCAACTTTCTCCAGTGCCAGTGGGTGCCCGTGCCCCCCCCTCCCCTTTCCCCGCCCCTGGCCCTGCCCTCATTCCAACCCCATCCCCAAAATCCCCGCCCTAACTCTGCCCCCTCCCTGCCCCTATTGGATCCCTTCCCCGAATCCCTGCCCCGGCCCCGCCTCTTCCCCCCAGCGCACTGCGTTCCCCCTCCTCTACTCTCCCTCCCTGCCCCACAAATCAGCTGTTTCGCAGCACAAGCGCTGGGAGGGAGGGGGGAGAAGCAGGACGCGGTGGTACGCTCGCAGAGGAGGCGGAGGGGGGCGGGGACTTTGGGGGGCGGGGAGCTGCCGGTTGGTGCTGAGCACCCACCAATTTTTTTTCGTGGGTGTTCCAGCCCCGGAGTACCCACGGAGTCGGCGCCTATGCCTACGGATGTAGATTGGTGCCGAGTGGAATTTTCAACAGTACTTGGGTGCCTAATTTAAATCAAAGGGAGTTAGGTGCCTAGTGGGTTTTCAAAAGTACCTCAGTGCCTATCTGCCTAGTTAGGCACCTAAATAACTTTAAAAAGGAACTATCCACTAGCTCAAGGTCACACAGGAAATCTGTGACTTAGCATTGACTTGAACCCAGATTGCCCATGTTCTAGGTTAGTGCCAACTTTCCTCTCATTAAGATCAGGTTACTTCTATATAGATACTTATTTCACTAATTATAGTGTAGAAATGGGTAGCAAAACAGCAAGCTGACTAGAGGTCAGCAAGAATAATATTAAATTTAATTTCAATACTTTGGCGCAACCCTTATGTGCAATAAGTGTTTTTACTTAATGGTCTAAACTGACATAATGACACATCAGCCAGTTACTGTATATTTAATAAACTAACAAACTGTTCATGTTAATATATTTAAAGTGATACCACTCTCAGTATAAACAGGTGACACCATGATTTTGTTTGTGGGGTTAGGATGACATAATTCTCATGTCCTACAAGACTCCAGAAGTTCTAACCTGCTGATGGAGACTTAAGAAATCTAACAACATACTGAGAAAATTTAAACCTAAAGATCATGCCCATGTGAAAGAAAAATAAAACCAAACTTAACTGCGAAGTCTGGGCAAAAGAAAATGAGCTATGTTCTTGTGCTGAAGGGGTAAAACGAGGTTGAACTGGTTAATCTCCCTGTCCTAAAAAGACTTAATGAATAAGTAGAGACCATTCTTACAATCTTCAGGAAAATCACTGACAAATGGATTGAACATAGGTCAAGAGCTGGTCAGTGCCGTAAGTCCTGACCGATAAATATGAGTTTGTTAAAGATTAACCCAGTCTTTGAAGACAAACAGGGCTATTGTTCTTTTAGTCATGTAAATAACCTCCTTCTTCACAACAACGGAAAGTTATGTTGCCTCTGTAGATCCACATTTGTTGAAATTCTCACCTTCACATGGCAGGTGTTTTTAGATGTGAGGCTACATAATGCACAGTGGTCCCAATTGTCCTCATTTTCTTATCACTATTCAAAACATTATCAAAGTCCTGGCTCCTAGATCAACAAAGCACTGCCAAATCAAGGTGTGAATAGGGCTCCAAGAGACAACTATAAAGTTTTCAGAGACAAAGACATTTCTGAAGCATGCCACAGAAGCTGCCTCAGACCTAGCTGCATGGACCCTCCAACTACCTGTTCCTGCTGTAAGAAGTGTCGCAGTATTGGTTCCACAGCCTAATCCATTTAGAAAATCTCTGAACAGCGATAGATTCTCATTAGACTTGTCCCCAAATGCCTCAGCCAACCTTGGAGACTTACTAAGAGGTTTGTCCTATCAACATCTAAATTAGGCAGCCTAACGTACATGGGTAAACTGTGAGATTCTGAGAAGTTGTCTGAGTAGTTAATGAATTTATGGAGACGGAATCCAGGGACCATCCGTTACTCATCTGTGCCCAGGCAAAATATGCAATATTTCCTATGAATAGCACTACACACAAGATGTGGAATCATGCAACTAAGGTCAAGAGCCCTGAATAAGTGTTGTGAATTTAGGGAGGGATAACAGCCACTAACACCAACACATGGAACCTGTATCTTCAAATGCACCTCTTCAGATTCCTGAAGACTAATACAGAGCACAGAACTCTTATTTCTTCAGGATTAGGGGATACTGGGAATAAATCTTTCATCCATTATGCCAAAGGACTTCTACCACTCCTAGTTTGATTACAGAAGCAACCTCACCTCTTAATAGTTTCTCATGAGATGGAACTCTGAAAAAAAATGTGTAGGAAGGGGAAGTTTCTCAGTGTGCCCAGACTGACCTAGAGAGCACATAGCTGAAGTCTCAGATGAAGCTGAAGGGACCCTCTCTGATCTTTTGGGCCTGGACTCATCTTTAGGCTCAAAGGCAAACTCACAAGATGAATCTCTGATCTCATATGGAACTGAACACACTAAGATCTGAGCCCCTGCTACAAAGACCCCTGGGATGTCCATGAAAAATACAGAAAGATAGACTATTATCCTTTCTGCTTTAGCTCCTTCCTCCCCACACACACTTCTAGTTTGGGCTATTAGCAGAAGCTGGAATAATTTAAAAAAAAATAGAGATACTCATTTTTACCAGGTTGAAATATCAGCAAGTATTGGAACCTCAAAAGTAGTTAAATCTTTCAACCTGATTTCTCTGGGCCTGATTTCTCAGAGACTCAAATAAGCATGGATGCTCATTTGAAACAACCTTTCAGCATTCACCTGTCACCAATTAGAGCTGTGCAAATTATTTCTCACCACCCCTCCCCCCCGCCAGGAAACTGGTGAAATTTTAAAACAAAAACTTTATTGAGGTCGGCATGGTCCCATAGGCCTAGAGACTCGAAAATTACGTCTCAGTTAATCAAAGTGACTCTGCCAACATGATTAGAATACTCACACAAAACCAAGCCAATCAAACACAAGCAGTTAACTGTGAGTGAATCCACAGAGCAGACAGCAAATACCACTGCAGTTGTTCATTGTCTCAAAAGATTATCACTGCAGTTGTTCAAACTCTTGTGATCTACAAGAGAGTCTCATGCCTCATGGCTATTGTGTTGCTGCAGTTCAACATTATTCCCATGCATATACTGAAGCTTCATCGTGCCACATGTGTATAACAATGTGCCATGCTTAATAAAATATCTGCAGTAGAGCAAGCACCAAAATAGTCTCACAACAGACATGCAGACCAAGCACTGGACTACATTAGTTTAACAGCTCACTGGGTGACATTCCAAAACAGCATCTGCCTTGGCCCCTGAAAGTGACTTAAAAAAAAAAAAAAAAAAAAAACTTTCCAAAAAGATCACAGCTTCCAACATACCAGGAAAACTTCAAGAACAAATTAACATATGACTCACCTCCCTGTGGTTTGTCCAAGGGTTTCATTATCAGTAACACAGAATCCAGTGTTGCAAAAGCAGTTCAAGATGGCCAGTTCATCTGTGCACCATCCTGCTTCAGAAACGTTCTGAATCTTCTGATATATGGCTTCCTTAATGATGAGGAATAATATCCTTAATGCAGCTTGCAAAAATCATTGCAGCTGCTCGGGAAAGGCCCATAAAATTCCCCATGAGTTGTGTGAGAAGAGGGCCACCTCTCAGCTTCTCCTAAGAGTTTTTCCCAGTAAATGGTGGCTCAGAGCTGGGGCACGTAGGGCTGCCATTTTGACACCAGAAGAAAAGTTCCTCTACTAATATAACAGTGGCAGCTTCCTTAAATAACTAGAAGCAACAAGCAGCACGAGAAGATCTTTGCACACTGATTTCAGAAGTAGAAATATGGCCTACCCTGCATCTTTACTGCTCTCCTTCTCCTTCTCCTGCCAGCATCTGTTCAGAATGTAGGTTCAGAGCCGCCAGGAATGCTGTAGCTAACATAAAAGTCATGATTGACATCCTTGAAGGGAATCATGGAAAATTCCTATCCAGAAGGTACTGCTTTCTGTTCTTGCCACAGCTTAAGAAGCTGATGTAGCTTCTGACACTGACGAGTGCCATGTGTAATATCAATTGAAAGTGAGAGGCTACAATGAAATCCTCTGCACATCAATCATGCCATGGAAACAAAGCAGCACATAAAGTAAAAGCCCAGACTGAGTTAAAGACAGAAAAGGCAAAGCACAGCCTGGCATTAATTTACTCCTAAATATTTGTGCAGGGGCTTGTTTCCTTGTTTATCAGTGTCTTGACAGAGTGAATGTGGGGCGGAGGCTGGAGGGTGCTCCCACATTAAGTTCATTTGGCTGAAGGCTGGACTGGTGGGTAGGAACATGATGGGAAGGAGCACTGGTAATATACATAATTAACATCCTGGAGTAGAAGGGTATTGGCACATACCAATGCTACCAAATAGCGTTGCTCAAACACATACCATACATCTTTGGATGTATGCCCTTGGATGAAGAACAGACCCATCTCCTCCCACTGCCATGCCCAGTCCTTACTCCATGATTGACATCAATATTAACTAGCATTATCCCTTTCTAGCTTATCCAGGATGATTTATATAGAGTTCAGTTCTCACAGGTACATGCTAAAAAGTCTAAAAGGGCTTGCCTTCTGGAGTATAAGTAGACAAATCAGTCAGCATAGGGAGCCACGGGAGATAGGGCTTGATCCTGAGCGTTCTGAGTTCAGTCCAGAAAAGAACCTTTAAGCACATCTAACTTTAAACACAAGTAGTCCCACTGACATCAGTGGAGTTAAACATGAGCCTAAGTCCTCTGCTGGATCAGCATCTTACAGGATTGAGCCCAGGGCAGGAGTATCAATGGGAATATCCAGGCGCACCACCTTCCCTCTCTCTGCCCACGTGGTGCTGTGTTCCATGACAGAGCAACTCCTCAGTTCTGCACAACGGCTGCAAAAAGTGGCTCCCTTCCAATAAGTTCCGAGCAGCATTTGGGCTCTCCCCACTCCTCCCCTCTTTCAAAAGAACAGGTGCCCAAAGAAGGAAAATGGCAGACAACAGTACACCTTTCTTTAGCTCTGGGGGAGGTGAGATAACAACATGAGGGGAACCTTATAAACACAAGAGAGAGAATGCAAAGGCAGGAGAGCCTGGCTGAGGGCCATGGTATTTGCCCACTTTCCCCTCCATCAGGATCTTTTTCCTATGGCACATCTAGATTTGTAGAAGCCAAAAGAAGCTGGTTCTTTCTGACTTCTCTTCTGTTTTGGACTATGACACAAAGGGTGTTTAGGCTGTTTGGTGTCTTTGCAGTGTCATAAACCAGCCCAAAATAATTGGATCTCCACCATAAAAAGGATCGGCTGGAAATATTTTAATTTTAAAAATATCCAAAATGTCAAATAAAATACAATGGAACCCCAAACAGCTGGTAACAGCGCATATTTCTGTAGTCTCTCCCAACTCACCAGCAACACACTGCATTTGTTTGAAATGCTTTCTATAGAGTTATCCAAACTTTAAGCAGGTTAAAGTGAACTTTTCAATAAACCTTTTAAATAAAGGCTTTGTAACATTTACAGTGAAAAAAGGAATGTGCCTATGCACAGAATATAAACGCCGTACAATACAGTATACAAAGCCTTCTACAAATGTTGAGGAGAACCTTTCAACCTTGATTCACTTAGCCAAAAAGGCACTGAAGTAATGTTAATCCTCTTGTTTACAGTTACACCCATAAAAGAAAGGGAATTCACAGATCAAGATCAAACATAGGCACAAAAGCGAGTTATTTAGCAATGTTAAGAATGGCACCCTACAATTATGGTAGGGTTTTAGAGGTCAGATACTTCAACAGTTTTTGTTAGCTGAATTGGGAACCATATTTTTTCTCTGTTTTTGCTTTAAATGTTTCAGGTTAAAGTTGAATAATAGTAACAATAATAACAATGATGATGAATAACTGTATTTATCAAGCATTTTGTCAAAATGATTAGGGCTCCATACAACTATTTAAAAGATAAGGCAGAATACAATTAAAATATGCAAAAATACATGACCAGCTGAAATGTAACTGCATCCCAAAACACACACAACCTCATGCCACCTTAGCACCTATGGAGTAAGCTCTGTCTTCAGGGTCTTCTTTAAAACTGGAGGAGAATGCACATCCCCAGTGACCCATTCTGCATTCTTGAGGTGCCTGTGGCAAACATATACCCACCCACTGACCTGAGGACTCTGAGCCTGCTACTGCATCAGGCAAACTCTTGCACTTTTGGGGCTCTTCATACTTCAAAGGGGAATCTGTTGGGGAAAAGATGGGCTACCCCCATGCAGGATCAGAGCCTTAAAGTGAACTCACAGTACCACCAAGAGTTGGCTTGAAGAGGAACATAGAGCCCAGGAAGAACAGAAATAAAGCCAACATTTTCAAAAGTGTTCACTCATCTGAGTTGCCTCCATTTTACATCTCAGGTTTCTCAAGTAGACACCCAAAAAGGCAGACACTCAAGATTAGAGAACACTTCACAAAATCCATTTAAAACACTTCAGTGGTATTGCTGCCGTGTTTCAAGGTAGACACTACCTACGGTAATGGGAGCGGTTCTCTTGTCACTTTAGTTAATCCACTTCCCTGAGATGCGGTAGTTAGGCCGATGGAAGAACTTGTCCATTGGCCTAGAGCGATCTACACCAGGGGTATAGTAAGTCAATATAGCTTTTGTGGATTTCTTCGCACTCCTGAGCGACATAGCTGTGCTGATGTAAGTTCCCAGTGTAGACCAGCCCTCAGACCTAAATCAAAAGCAAGCTTACCTGATACCTGAAAGAAGCTCTGGGATTCTAGGTGGGTTCCAGACTGTGAAAGGCTTCCCTATGTCAATGATGCAAGGAGAAAACCTTGCAATCCTCAGTCAGGCAAAGCTCCCATTGAAATTTGCAGCTGATCAATTATTATTTTTATTTAGCGTGTGCATAGTTGTCTAGCCAAGCGATGGCATCTTCAATGGTGTGATGAAGTTCTGCTAGGCCACTGCTGAACCTAGTTGGCAGGCATTCAGCGACAATGTGCATCATCATCTGTGTTGCGCCGCAGCTGCACAAAGGGCTATCGCGAAAGCCCCAGCGATACTGGTTAGCTGCACAGAGACCTTGGCTGGTCCAGAACCTGTTCAACAGGGACACTTGGCAACGGGGCAGGTCAAACCCTAGCGGACAGATTGTGGGGTTGGAGATGAGGGACTGGTTGGGGATTATAAGAGATATCCGTTCCTCTCACCAGAGTGTTTCCACCTTAACATCCTGGCATGGCAGATGAGACCATAATGGGAGACATGACAGCAAACATGCAGCTGGTGGTTTAAAAAGGTCATTGTGCAGTGGCAGGCTTGGGTTGGTGCGTACTTTCTCCAGTAACTTGCTAGTGGCAACCTCTCGTCTGATATGAGGAGGAGCAATATTGCTCAGAACTGGAAGCCATGAGAGTGGAGTCGGACGCAGGGTGCCGGAGATGATGCGCATGGCAGCACATAACTGTGTACCCATAAGTTTTGACTCCATACTGGTGTGCAATACTCTGCCACTGAATACGAGGTGGCAAGAGCTGATGTCCACAGAGTTGGAGCACGGGCACCCCATGACAAACGGGCCAGTTTGCTAAGAAGATTGTTACACATCTTAAGTTTAGCTGCTGTCTTCTTCATGTGGGCATGGTAATTCAATATGCAGTCTAAGGTCACACTTAGCTAGACTAGTTCTACTTCATGCTTCACCTTCTGACCATTCAGATACACATTCAGTTCTCGGATTGCACTAGTGTGATGAAGATGGAACAAACTTGAGACTGTTTTTATGATACTTGGCTGGGACAACCCATTGCTCTGTCTTCTCCAAGCACTCGTCTTCTCCCCATATGGATTCTGAAGTGCCTATAGTGGAGGAACAGTTCAATGATGCCTGTGACCCAAGGTAGCAGGACCCGTGATACCTTCACAAACAGGCCAGTGTGCCATAACATATCGTACGCTGCTGTTAGGTCAATGAAAACTGCACCTGTTTTCAAGTTTCTCTGGAAGCCATTTTCAATAAACTTGAGACTGGAGCGGGTAAAGCTCCTCCTCTCAGTTGTCTCCTCCCAACTGGCTTGGCAAACAGCAACTGACCAACTGGGGTCAGTGACCTGTACTTGACAGCAATTAGGGAAGCTAATGATTCAACCAGCAAGCCGAATTCCATGAGCACCAGCTCAACAAATCCTGGCACTGTCATCACCGACAATCCCAACGTGCAGCTGGTGACTTTTATGTTGTTGGTCCAGCTCTACGCATGTTACAATTTAACATGGAGGGTTTGTCAGTTGCCAAGCATGATTTACTCAGCGTTCTTGCTCATCGACAAACTATCAACATCATTTGCTTGCAAGAGACACATGTGGCAACTGCAGAAGTTGGGTGTTACAGTATTGATGGCTTCGACCTGTTGTGCCATGTGGCACACCCAAAGCACAGCCGAGCCACATAAGTTCGGTCCGATATTGCCGGTGCCACTCAGCTGATGTCTACTGAATTCTGTGACACCATCCAGGTTGGCAGTTTCTGGCTGGCAAATGTTTACAAGCCTCCAAGTGTCAGCTGGAACCAACAGGTTCTACCAAGCCTGCCACATCCAGCTGTCTATGTTGGAGGCTTCAACATCCATCACAGAGACTGGCAGTATAAAGAGGTTGACACTGACGGTGAACAACTTGCAGACTAGGCATCTCAGAATGACCTCGCCCCTATCCATGATGCTAAGCAGCAAGGCATGTTCCATTCTTCTAGATGGGATTGTGACTATTCTCCTGACTTGTGCTGGGACAGTTCAGTCCATAGCCATCCTCAACCAGCAACATACCAAGTCTTGAATAACTTTCCACACAGCCAACACAGACCATTGTTGATCCATATCGGGCTACAGCTCCCAGTTGTCAAAAGAGTTCCAAAAAGAAGCGATGGAACTTCCGAAAGGCTCACTGGGAAAAATACAGGGAAGTGCTGGAGAAGAGTGTGGTGACAATACCAGCCCGGCATATTTCGGTAAATGAGACCTACCATTGCTTCTGTGGTGCTATCTATAAAGCAGCCTGCAGAGCCATCCCACGTGGTTGCCGCCCAGTCTACATCCCCTGTCTCGATGAGGAGAGCGCTGCCTAGCTTGAGCAGTATGAGGCATCTGTGACCCAGCTGATCAATTGCCTTACTGGAAGTCAGTGCAAAGGATGTGAAGTGAGTGTAATGTTCACATGAATCCACAGATTAAACTAAGTCTATTACTGTGTGACTCTGTGGCCGTACAGGTTGTCTCCACATTTTATACTTTGCACATGGAGCCAAACTTTACACTCAATAAGATACCCTGCTCTCACTGAAGCCAACAGACTTTTGGCCAGACTTCAATAGAAGCATATTAGGCATTTATCTCTGTAGTGTAAGACCCCAGTTCTGCAACTCCTACTATGCCCCTGTGGAGCCCCTCTGACTTCAAGAAGTTGCAGGATCAGGGCCTACAATGTTAGAACAATTTTACTTTTGGATGCATTTTACTTCATTAATATAATTTGAAGCTTGCTTTTTATAAATAGTAAATTGTGGCTAATTCACAATCTGAACTATTAACCAGTCTCAACATGTATAATAAAAAAAGGAAAGGGGGTGTCTGGATGGGACGGAAAGGCATATGACTTATAAAATCTATTTTTGGTCTCTCATAGAACAAAGATTACATCACATTTTTTAATAAAAGGTTAATGCATAGAACAAGTTTCAGCACAGATTTATTTTAACTACCATTATAAACCCTCTGTGCCTAGGATCTTTAAGTGGAAGTGTTGACAAATTGTAGCAGCAAGAAACAAAACTAGACATTAGCTCCCAACCTTATTTAGAAAATAAGCAGTAAGGGTGAGCCATGACCCTATGGGCCATTCCTGAAGGTTGTTATCCACAATTGAGTCAGTCTGCAAATGGCATCTTTTGATTTATTAGAAACAATACTAAAGCAACTGCTGCTCACTTCCCTCTCCCTCCCTCAGATTCATTACAGGCCCAATTTTGGCACTTGTAGAATTGCATTTTGTTTCATTTCTTTGTGCCGCCTGTTGGATTCTTGCTGCATCTGCAGCCACCATCCAAATTACCACGTACGTTTATCGTGGCTTTGCTGAACAACAGTAATTTGCCGTAATAATATACCATTGTGTGTCTCACACCAATAGAAGTGCTTAAGATAATGAATGTCCACCTCCTTGCCCCTTCCCCCACCACCAAATTTGTATCACCATTGTGTTTAGTTTCATAGTGCAGGTGGTAGACACTAGCCATGTTGGTCAATGCATTGTTGGAAGGCGCTCAGATATCACGTGTTGGGGTTCGTGCGACCAAGAACCTGAATAGAATTGATGGGAATACAATAGCCAGGAACAGAAAATTATCTTTGTCTGAAGCCCAATGTATTTTACGCTCATGAAATGTAAATTCTGTATCCATTCATTAAGGTTGAACTGTATCCGCCAACTATATTCATTAGGCCAGTACAGCACTAGAGTTCAGTCCTGAATACTGAGTCCAGCTTTCTCAATTACTGGACCATGGATGGAGGGTAAAACTGAAGAAACAGCTACTGACGGATATGAGTACATTTTGGGGACAGTACCTTACAGTTCAGACAAAAGAAAGTATTAGTATTCTAGAGTATGGCACAGCAAATGGAATCTGAAAACATGAGACCATTTACTGAAGATAAAAGACAGCAAAGGAACATCTTCAATTACCTAATCCTTTCCCAACTCTGAGATGTCATCTCTTAGAAGGACAGTTTCAGGAGGCCCTCCAGAAGATACTGGACCTTCAAGGATGCCTCTCAAATGCATTTATAGGATGCTTGTGAACTGGGAGTGTATTGACTCAGTTCTCTTACACTTCCTCCCTTCTGAATGATACCCCTCACAATGAATCCTGAGGAGGCAGAAACTGAGCTCACATAAAACCATAAGAGTTGAATTTGCCCTGATTTGGGATTTCCTGTTCTCTACATGGCTGGGGAAGTTGAGAGGGAAAGGACTAGCCTCTGTCCCAGGAGCAGAGTTTCGGCAGACTGTACTGAGTAGCTGAGAAGCAATAACTGAGGAGAAGGAAGACCTGTTGAGCTGCATCAGGAGAAGGAAGGATGTATGGGTCTGAGGCGGTTCTTCTTGAGGCTGACAGAGTTTCAGACAGATCCACCAGATGTTGAGAGCACTCTCAGATCTGAGCCATTGCCCTCACAACCTAGAATCCACGTATTTGAGTCCAAGTTGAGAGTCTTCCGAGCTCAGCAAGTGTCAGGTGTCCCTGTGAACCTATTTGAGAAATATTCCCGCTCCCTTTGTTAGAATTCGAGTTGGCAAAGTGGGTCCCACAGTGTAACCAGGGGTGCTGGAACAATTTGTATAGTGGGGGTGCTGAGAGCCATTGAACCGAACTTTAAACTCTGTATATGATGTAAACCACTTCAAGCCAGGAGGTGCGGCAGCCCTTGGCCCTACCCCCACCACACATAACCTCCATATTGGTGCACATAACAAAATTCATTCCGTTCATGGACATAAAAACTTAGAGGAAACACTGGCGTAGACGCTTCCTACATTGACAGAAGGGATTAATCCACCTCTCTGAGAAGTGGTAGCTAGGTCAACAGAAAAATTCTTCCATCAACCTAGCCACATCTACACTGCAACCTAAGAGTGGCACAAAATTGTTCACAGCCCTGAGAAATGTATCTAGGTCATCTAATTTTTAAGCAAAGGTTTTGATTTTCAGAAGAGCCAAGCACTCACAATTCCCATTGACTTAATGCAGAAAATGAAGCACTCAGAATTAGTGGACACTTGAAAACATTGGTTTAAGACAAAAGCTAAGCTGAGAGCATTGATTTTTATACATAAACAATATCTAAAAATAAATTGGTACTAACTGCATAAAATGTAGCTAAACAAATATACTGTGCACCCAAAACACATTTTCCCTATAGTAAGGATCTGCAGAGGCAACTTAAATGAGGGATAACAGTTCAATGCTGTCTATTTAATTTAGCTCTCTTTGTCCCCCTGTACCATTTTACAACCATGGCATGTAAATGCTACTTTTGCATTTTAGGGCCGTTCATGAGTATTATGCTGCTCACTTGCATTTTCTCAGAAAACAAAGATAATTGGAATATACACATTTTATATGATCATATACACACATGCACACGCACACATATTATAATTAAAATATATATACAGGGTAACATGGTCATTTGCCAGTTTGAACTACAGTACATGATGGATTATCTGTAACTTGAAATCTTTAGATCATGACGTGAGGACTTGAGTAACTCAACCAGAAGTTATGATTCTATTACAGCAGTGGATGGGTGAGGTTCTGTGGCCTGCAATGTGCAGGAGGTCAGACTAGATGATCACAATGGTCCCTTCTGGCCTTAAAGTCTATGAGACTTTGAAAACGGACAGAAGTGGGTCTGTTATCCTTCATATCGTCTCTTTAAACACAGGCCTTGTCTGCATGGTGAACTAGAGGGGTGAGAAACAGACCAATCTAGCGTGTTGCACTCTAATTGCCCCATGTAGACCCTGCTGACACAAACTAAAAGGTATCTAGTTCGCATTATTGTAGTCGTACTAGGCACCTTTTAGTTCATGCCACCACTGTCTACATGGGGTAACAGTTTAGAGTGCTCTACAATTTACACCTCTAGTTCACACCGCAGCACTGCGTAGACAACCCTCGAGTGAAAAATGGTTTTGTGCATTTGTTACTATACGTAGCTTCCATTTGATTAACATCTCTAAGGTATTCCTAATATGAGGGGTGGGGGAAGATTTAATAAATAACAGAGGAAAAACCCCGATGACGTTAACATCAGCCACAATAAAACAATAGCTTGAGAGCATGCCAGGTTTCTCACCAGTCTCAAGCTGGATCTTGGCATCTAGTTCACTACAGTAAATAAAATATTACAGTAGATGAAAAAGGAAAATAATAAGAAAGATCTCATGAATAATAGAGAGAACTCAAGCACAAGTCCAACCAAATGATGTCAACTATTATTTAATTTTTACTTTGCTCTCACAGAGAAAACACAAGAGAGAAGAGAAGGAGGGGGAGGAGGGGGAAAGAGCATACTAGGAAGAAAGAGGGAAGGATGTCCCAGAAGGGTTTTGAAAACATAATCTCTATAATATATATTTTAAAAATCCTTTTAACATTATTAATTCCCTTCCCTTAATGTGATAGAGTCAGAAAAATAACCCCTAACCCACAAAGCTGTAGCAGCACAAATATTTAAATGATACTGGGCCAAAGTCATCCCTAGCCTCCATTGAGTGGAATTACATTTTCAATTGAATTTGGTCCAGGGTGTGTTTTTTTAAGACAACTTTTACTACATCTGTTCTTTCCAAAATCAAGTACAAGAGAAACCTTAGCAGCATAAGTCAGACCAAAATTTTATTGAAGGAATTAAATTATGGATTCAAACTTGGCCACTATGGAAAATTTGTTAGATCTTTCCTTGAAATTTCAGAGAAGGCTAATCAGGGTCATCATGCTAGACAAGTCCACTATCTACCTACACAGCTGCAGAGCCCTTTTCCAACATCCCAAGCAAGATGTTTAACACCTTCCTTCCTCCCATTTCTCAAAATCAAATCTGTACAAAATATGTGGGCCTCAGATCAAACTCACTTCTATGAGCCTTGGTTTTGAGGTTCCAGGGGTCCATGATCCTCAGCTCATGAAAAGCCAACAAGCCTGTGCTGACACTGTTCTCACAGCCGGGCAGCCAGTGAACCCTTACTACCCCACAGTCACCATCATCCCTAAAAGCTCAGCCTGGGGATTTTTTGCAAATAGCTCATACTGAATATTCATAAAGTATTCATATAGTTATCCATTCTGCAACTGATGCTAGTCTTGTTTGCCCATATATAAATTTTTTCAGCGTGCAACTTTGTGCTTTCTCCCATGCTGCCCTTCACACATGGGAGGAGCTCCCCATTAATACCCCCAAAGCCATCTCATTGCGCTCCTTAAAACTGTTCTCTTCTGCGATGCCCCCAAAAGGCTCAGCAATGGTAAGGCAACTGATGTGCCCCTCCTGGCTGCTGTATCCACTTGCTCCCACTCATCTTATACTTGGACTCTAAACTCATTGGAGCATGGACACTGTTTGTACAGTGTCTGGCACCAGGTACTGATCTCTAACCACTCCCACAACACAAATAAGAATCAGAATGGTGATTGGTCACCTCAGGTTCTTAAGTTGGTGGTCATGACCTGTTGGGAGGTCACAGACAGACATCAAGGACCTTCCCATAGTGCTAAAAGAGAAGAGAATCCTGGCCAGGTGATTGAGAGGCCCTGGTATGGAAAACATTGAGAACCACCGACCTGAGAGACTTTGCATTGTTTCTTTTCCTTGACTTGGCGACAAACTTTATAAATTACTTCTGATTCCTTATAAGAACAGCTATACTGGGTCAGGCCAATGGTCCATCTATGCCAGTATCCTGTCTTCTGACAGTGGCCAGTGCCAGGTGCTTCAACACAACCGGGAAGTTTCAAGTCATCCAGTCCCAGCTTCTGGCACTTGGAGGACCTAGAGCAAGGAGTTGCCTTCCTGACCATCTTGGCCAATAGCTGTTGATGGACCTAGCCTCCAGGAACTTATTTTGAACCTAGTTATACTTTTAGCCTTCAGAACATCACATGGCAAAATAAAAACCTGAAGGTTAAGGACAAGGGGAAGAAATTGAGGGAAAGAATGTTCTTACATGTGTTCTTATATGTATTCTCTTCTGACTTCTCATTCCCATGCAATCCTTCCCGGACAGCTCTGTTTGGGTCTTAATAAGTAGAACAGATACATTTATCCTATTCTGCAGATCCCCTTTTTTGTAATTAGAGCTGGTCAAACACTGCAAAACAGTATTTGCAGGGCAGTATTTATAAAATACACATATACACAGGAGATCAAGAGTACTCATGCATGAATATGAGTATTTATCATTTGTTCTATTGCTCCTCACAGCAAACATTTAGCCAGTGGAACTTGCTGCCACAAAATATAATTGAGGCCAAGAAACTAGTATGATTCAAAAAAGTTTTGGATACTTATATGGATAGTGTACACTAACATCTAACTGATGGGGGTGTGGAAGAAACTTCCTTAAAGGACAAGTTACTTCATAAGTGCCTACTGCAAGGCTTCTTGTACCGTCTTCTGAAGCATCTGGTACTAGCCACTTTTGGACACAGGATATTGAATTAGATGTGCCACTGATCCAGTAAGACACTGCTATGTTCTACAATGTGTCTCTCCCAATCAGGGAACAGCAACAAGTCTCGTACTCAATTATACAACACAAATAGCAAACAGTGCAATTGAACCGCCTGCAAACAACTCAGAGATTGTGCAAAATATCTAGAAAATAGCTACAAATAATGAAAATCTTTGCAGAAATCAGACAATTAACTTGCAAACAATTCACAAAGTGGGAAAAAGACTCAATTTCACTGTAAATGTTGGTCACAAAATACAGTTCAAGCGGCTCCAGTTCTGCTACACGACTCCAGAAGCACTGAACAGGAAGAGGACAGTTCCAATGGCTGGTTACAGATTACATACCTTTGGATACAGGTTCATGTGCTGTCTGGGTTTGTGGACTTTGTCCTTTCATAGAAAGAAGTATTTATCATGCCTCCCATTTGCTGCCTTGGTAAATGCTACATTCTATCACATGGCCTTGGAAATGCAATCATGTGAAAACTGCTACCCTGATGATTACTTCATGAGGGTTATTGAAGGGGGGCAGGGCACATCTAGGGAAGTAGAAGGGATAGCAAAGCAGCCAGTCTCAACATAAAGAATGGAAGAGGAGCAACGGGCCAATTGCAGTATTGCTAACTTCAAGCATTCAAAAATAACGATTTTGGCCCCCCAAAAATCATGATCGGTTTAAATATCAGGAGAATTTTAAAAATAATGTTTAGGTTCCTTTTAGGGCTGTTGATTAATCGCAGTTAACTCACATGATTTACTCAAAAAAATTTATCATGATTAATCGCAGTTTTAATTGCACTGTTAAACAATAGAATACAAATTGAAATGTATTAAATATTTTGGATGTTTTTCTACATTTTCATATATATTGTTTTCTGCATTCTAATTGAAATCAAAGTGTACATTATTTTTGATTATAAATATTTGTAAAATGATAAACAAAAGAAATAGTATTTTTCAGTTCACCTCATACAAGTACTGCAGTGCAATGTCTGTCGTGAAAGTGCAACTTACAAATGCAGATTTTTTTTTTTGTTGCACTCAAAAACAAAACAATGTAAAACTTCAGAGCCTACAAGTCAACTCAGTCCTACTTCTTGTTCAGGCAATCGCTAAGGCAAACAAGTTTGTTTACATTTACAGGAGATAATGCTGCCCTCTTCTTATTTACAATGTCACCAGAAAGTGAAAACAGGCATTTGCATGGCACTTGTGTAGCTGGCGTTGCAAGGTATTTACGTGCCAGATGTGCTAAAGATTCATATGTCCCTTCGTGCTTTGGCCACATTCCAGAGGAAATGCTTCCATGCTGATGACGCTCGTTAAAAATATAATGCATTAATTAAATTTGTGACTGAACTCCTTGGGGGAGAATTGAATGTCCCCTGCTCTGTTTTACCTGCATTCTTCCATGCATTTCATGATATAGTAGTCTTAGATGATGACTCAGCACATGTTCGTTTTAAGAACACTTTCACTGCAGATTTGACAAAACACAAAGAAGGTACCAATGTGAGATGTCTAAAGATAGCTACAGCACTCAACCCAAGGTTTAAGAATTTGAAATGCCTTCCAAAATCTGAGAGGGACGAAGTGTGGAGCATGATTTCAGATGTCTTAAAAGAGCAGCACTACAATGCGGAAACTACAGAACCCGAACCACCAAAAAAGAAAATCAATCTTCTGCTGTTGGCATCTGACTTAGGGTAGAAATCGACCTCTCGGGGATCGATTTATCGCGTCCCGTCCGGACGCGACAATCGATCCCCGAATCGGCGCTCTTACTCCACCAGCGGAGGTGGGAGTAAGCGCCGCCGACAGAAAGCCGCAGAAGTCGATTTTGCCGCCGTCCTCACAGCGGGGTAAGTCGGCTGCGATACGTCGAATTCAGCTACGCTATTCACGTAGCTGAATTTGCGTATCTTAAATCGACTCCCCCCTGTAGTGTAGAGGTACCCTTAGATAATGAAAATGAACATGCGTTGGTCTGCACTGCTTTGTATTGTTATTGAGCAGAACCCATCACTGGAATGGTAGTTGAAGCATGAAGGGACATAGGAATCTTTAGCACATCTGGCATGTAAATATCTTGCGACGCCGGCTACAACAGTGCTATCAGAACGCCTGTTTTCACTTTCAGGTGACATTGTAAACAAGAAGCAGGCAGCATTATCTCTGCAAATGTAACCAAACTTGTTTGTCTGAGTGATTGGCTGAACAAGAAGTAGGACTGAGTGGACTTGCAGGCTCTAAAATTTTACATTGTTTTATCTTTGAATGCAGTTTTTTTGTACATAATTCTACATTTGTAAGTTCAACTTTCATGATAAAGAGATTGCACTACAGTACTTGTATTAGGTGAATTGAAAAATACCATTTCTTCTTTTTTTTTTACAGTGCAAATACTTGTAATCAAAAATAAATATAAAGTGAGCACTGTACACTTTGTATTCTGGATTGTAATTGAAATAAATATATTTGAAAATGTAGAAAACATCCAAAAATATTTAAATAAATGGTATTCTATTATGGTTTAACAATGTGATTAATCGCAATTAATTTTTTTAATCGCACGATTAATTGTTATTAATTTTTTAATTGCTTGATAGCCCTAGTTCTTTTTATTTCTCTTATGGTATTGTGGCCTTTTGGGTTCACATTTTCAAGCATTTATCTGCAACCATGAGGGCTACAAGTTTCCTTTTTAAAAAATAAAGTTGGAGATTCTCACC